>NC_056727.1:333483262-333623262 GCF_019279795.1 Protopterus annectens | reverse complement strand
CCTGATTTGCTGACAGACAGCAGAAACACATATAGATGTATTGTTTCATTTTAGTTGCAATGGGTGTAATTTGGCTATTTGTCTGAGCATTGTTTGCTTTTAATAACTACGGAAACAGCAGAAAGACTGGACACCTACTATGAAAATGCGGTTGTAATAAAGGAAGCCATGAGAACGCTGTGCTGTTGAGAGGAATTTCTAAGCAAGCACTATGTTCTCGGCTTTATAACTATTTACAACTGTTTTAAAATTTTGT
This sequence comes from Protopterus annectens, assembly GCF_019279795.1. Classification (NCBI taxonomy): domain Eukaryota; kingdom Metazoa; phylum Chordata; order Ceratodontiformes; family Protopteridae; genus Protopterus; species Protopterus annectens. Next base: position 333,623,006 of record NC_056727.1, on the reverse strand, counting down.
TCATATACTTATATACGGCACATTAGCATCATAAGCGTTGAAAGTTAAGCAATTTAGTTTGAGTATTGCTACAGAGATAGGCTTAGTTGGTCAGTGTGTGTGTGTGTGTGTGTGTTGATATGGCACTTTCACAAAAGCAGCACATTTCTAGAATTTACATAAGCATTTTTTTTTCTGGAAAATCCCACTTCAGCTTCTGCCTTTAGGGCTGACTAAACGCCAGGGTTTGAACTAGCTTATTCAGCAAGACCCTTGAACTACTGTCAGTTTTCTTTGTTCTCTGTTCTCTTCCTTGGCATTTGGAAACCGCTTTTGTTCTGTTTATTTAATAAGCACTCTGGGAATATAACTGAATAACCCCCCCCCCCCCAAATGAGTAAAAATATTAAAATCACCACACCACCATTATTCCCATTTCAGTAAAACGGAGCTTTGCCGTTCCATGGGGGGTGGTCGTTTGCTTGGATTATCTTGTCCCACACTGATAGGATAGATACAGTTCTGCAGCTGTGTTGGTAAACCGTATCTCAGATGCTGCACAATGCAGGCACAATGGTGTTTATTTTTGCACAGGAGGTACCCAAGAGCTGTATTTATATTTAACTGTACTGTTTGACGCTAGCTTGTCTCCCGCAAGTAAAGCGTTTATCTAAGTTTATACCGGACTTAACATCAGGCAGGGTTTCTGGCATTTGACACAGCACTGGGTGAAATGAAAATGGTTCACTTTCGGGTTTTTACTACAACTTTGGAAAGGCTAATGCTATGAGTTTGTCAGCTTACTTGCGGGCGAGCTGTGTGGGCAACGTGGTATAAATGAAATAAAACAAACTTTTGTAGCTGTGGGAAACAGTGTATGGAGGGTCTGTGTTAAAGGAACAAGAAGAAATCTTTACCAAAGAGGGCTTCATCATGAAGGGTCTGGTTCTAGCCCTTTTGTCTGGTGCTTTCCTTATTACTGCATTGAAAACGAATCTAATGTTGTGAATGTCCACACCTGTTTTGGATTCACAACTAGTTGTGTAATGTGCTTTTGCGAAATCTATAAAAATGCGAGTAGAGCAAAAAGCTCCAAAACATGTACAGTAAGAAACAAAGCAGCATGTGATAAAGTACACATTTTGTCTGACGTCATGAAATTCATACTGAAAGCCAAACTCCAAAGGTGAATCTTAGCATTCTCTTCAAGCAATAAGCAGGGTTACGATCAGAGTGACCTGATTCTAATTTTCTGAAGTACATGGAGGTTAACCTGGTCCCTCTGCATTACAAATGTTAGAAAAACAAATGTAGTAGCGCGACGTGCTTTACATCTTTGAAAGTTATAACACAAACAGATTTACAGCGTAACAAAAAGCTTATTCAGCACCATTCCAACGTCAGAAATGTGCTTTAATAAGGCCAAACGCCCCCCCCCCCCTTCTGATGGCAATGGCGGTGTGTCATACACTACAATAATATAATCTCTGGAAGCAAGTGAAAAATTAATTTAATGTTGGCTTTAAAAATATTTTTCGTAATAAAAACTTTAAAAACGCATACGTGCTTTAAAGGATTATTATTAATTATTATTATTATTATTATTATCATCAGCAGCAGCAGCATGTATGTATCGGTTTTCCTGATACACAATGGCTCTTGGCTCGGGAAAGATGCACGTGCACCTGGCAAGCCAAAATTAAGAAATATATGATGCAATTTGATTTTAATACAACAATTACATTTGCAAAAGAAAGAAAGAAAAGTATATCTACAAGTAGCCAGTGAGAAAATCCTCTTGAATCAATAACCAAACAGTACAAAACGTCGAGGAGCACAACACTGATGGCTGTTTTCCATAGGAAATCACTACTGGGTGTGATTTTTCATGGGAGCTAGAAGTGTGCAGCTGGTATGTATAAGTTCGGGGGTATGTGGTGGGCTTGCCACCACACAGAAACACAAGCAGTTCACGTTTTTTCATCCTCCCGTGTTTCGGGCCTGTTGGCACTATTCCGAAACACAGCTGGTGGGGATGCTGTAAAATAAACAATATAAAGATTCCACGTATTATTCTGCTAACTTAGCTACTTACAAATGTCACAGACTTGAATCAGACAAATACGAACATAGCAGTTTTTTATACATCGAATTTAATTAAGTATGTTCTTCTTCTTCTTTCGGCTTTTCCCGTTTAACTAACGAGGTTCTCGATGGCACTGAAGTAATATATTTTGGATACGCTTAAATATTTTTATAAACAAGTCAGAGACCGTGCGCTTACTGTAACTAGCAATAAACTGCAAAACCTGCAAATAAACAGTTAAAATATGTATACCACATATCTAAACAATATACTTTGTGTGTGTGTGTGTGTGTGTGTGTGTGTGTGTGTGTGAGAGAGAGAGAGAGAGAGAGAACGTCGATAACTTCTATATTTTTGCCTAATATTTTAGTCTGTTCCTGATAAAAATCTGTTGTTTCTTGGCAAATCCCTGAGGAGAGAAATCACCAAATAATAATAGACATTTGAGTTTCGAACTTCGTACCCCTCAAAAAATGCATGTTAAACCTGATCTTTTAAGCAACTGAGAGCAATATTTAAAATATGTCCTTGATTTTGGGCCGTAGTACGTCTATTATTGTTGGCTTTTTGTCCAAAAGTCTTGCACTAAGATGTTGATCGGTGTGTGCGTATCTCACAAGTAAACAAAATTGTTGCTCTGTTGGACAGTTTTACACTGAAGCATGTGCTTATCCGTGATACATGCACGTTTAAGTATGTTGGACAAACACTCTCTCTCATTCTCTCGTCATTTCGTTTTCTCTTTCTTTGTCAAATACACACATTGTATGACAAGCAGCATAACAATTTTTGTCTTTTATGAGCAGCTAGTCAGTTAAGAATGAGTCAGTGCCTATTCATTTTTATGTTTAAGTATTTATTTTTGTCCCGGACATCTTCCAGTGTTATACCTTAGTGTCCCTGTGTGTGTGTGTGTGTGTAATGATAATGATGCGGATGACAGCAATAATTCAGTAGGACAGATCGATGAGACAGAGGGCGAACACACGAGTTTCCTCTAGTCACCAATTAAAGGCAGTCGACAACTAATTATGTGCATATAGCATGCTGAGAATATGTTTTATTTAGTATTATAACATCATGGCTTGTATGGTTATTATTTAAAATAAATAAAACGTATAGAGAAAAATTACTGACAAAATGCTATGACTTCAGTAACTCGGTCAATTTTGTACCAAAAGTGCACGGCGTTGCCACTCTTTCTACTGTCCAAGGAAGCTATACCCGCAACCATTTTGTATTACCAAAATAGAGTCACTGCTGGACGTTTTAGTTACATTTGTCGCTTTTCACCATATCAATATATTTCAAATAAAAAAATCAAAGTTTTCTACAATATTTACAGGAAGATCTGTTTGCTTGTTAATGCTAAACAATATTTTGGTAACGTGGATTTATAACCTGAAATACTTACGAAAGTCACCTTTCAGCGTCTGTTTGTTATTATCAGAGCGTTGATACTTTAGAACTACTTAAAATAAATGAGCACACAGTATGTGTCCTACAAGTCTTCTCAGACAGATACGGTGGCCCCCAAAGGGGCATGTGAGCTTTCTATTTCCCCTTATCCTTGATTGTATAATCGACCGTTAGTCACAACATTTACATTTTTACCAAATTAAATTAGTTGAATGGGTATACACTACTGGTGCAAGCAATTGCAAGTTACAGACAAGTGCAGTGACCGATGTCTATCATACCTCTCAAATATCCTTGATTTTGGCTCAAACATTTGCTCTGCCCCTCCTAAAACCGGTGATTTCGGAGGAAAGCACAGTCAGTCAATATGTATTATTAATCACTAAGTTACAAACTTCTTTTACTTCAGAAAATGTATGCTTATTCAACTACTACTAAACTGTCGAGTTTTACAGAGAGTTGCGACAATAACTACAAAAGGTTTTTTTTTTTTAGTGCTGGAACCTGGTGGCAACAGGTAAAAAGCTATGCATCCGTGTTTTGCAAGTCTGAATTAACGTCAACTAAATCAACTTACTTATAATGGCCTGTTATAAAACCTGCCAGAAAAAAATGAAAATCTGACTCCTTTGTGCAAATAACCACTGACAAATGGGCACTTCGTCAAACGCAAACGGAACTGTGAGACTGCACAAAGAGGGATGCATATTCAGTGCAAATGTAACAAAAATAGTTTGCTGTAAAGATCCAAAGGGCTGAACACATGTTGATTCGTGCAGCGTGTGTGTGGTTTTACAGGGGGTGTGGGGAGGGGGGACTTTCCTACTGCAGACTCGGATCAGTACCCAAGTGAATTGAAGCTCTTTAAAAATTATTTCTTTCTATAATAATATGCCTAGACTGTCTACATGCAAAAGAACAGGAAACAGCTGTCTTCGAGGCCAGTGGTTTGAAAAGCTTGCTTCTAATTAATTATTGTCGTTGTCATTATTACTATTCATTTCCCCTATCAAATTAGAAAAGACACAATTTTGGAAGAGAAATAAAAGCACCAGGAAAGGACAGTGGCATCTTACCTTCAATAGCTGTTATGCCTGACATAAACGAGAAGCCATACCTCAGTAAACGAAGTTGCTACTGGGCAAATCAAAGTATGAAAATGTCACATCTTAGAAGACTGACAAATGATATTATGTATGATGCTGGGCACAATTATAAATGTAAGGAATAACCCCAACTTGAGAAACAAGTTATAGGCAAAAAAAAAAAAAAAATACTGCAAAAATTTGATTTATCTAATGTATGGCTGTAAATTATTCCGAAGTAATGGTGAATTATGTTTTAGTTACCAGAAGATACTTTGTATCATGCGTTAAATTAGTATTCTAAATGTAAAAATATAAAACTGAACATGCAACCTAGAAACAGATTTAGGAAAACGCACACACACTCATATATACGTGTGTGTGTGTGTGTGCGTGTGTGTGTGTGTGTGTGTGTGTGTGTGTGGGTGTGTGTGTGCGCGCGCGCGCGCCCGTGACAGGCGCTGATACGCTGGACACTTTTTTACCAATCGATCCTTGGGTAAGCATTAACACAGTATCAATATAACTATCCATTTCGGACAACACTGATGGTTCTGGGGTTGCTACTAGACTGATCCAAAAGATTACTAGCAGCCTAGTAGTTGAACTGCCATTCTTTATGCCCTCTAGCAAAAAAGGGCCAAGGAGGACAGCCCTTGGAATGGGGCGTTAAGCATTTTATTGATGTGTAAATATGAATATATCCATTGTCGAGGTTGCTCTCGGAATTCTGTGACTTATCTGCAGTTTCTTGCATTGTGCAATTTATAGTTACGCATGACATAAGCAGGCCTCTCAACAGCCACTGATTTTCAGAAACATCCACAATTTTGACTCAAATTATGTTTCTGTTACTCTTAATCCATCCTAAAACAGGTGACTTTTGGAGAAAAGGTGGTGTATTACACTTAATAAATAATGACAATAATTAGAGTTATAGACATTTAACTTCAAAAATACATATTAATTTGCATTATCTTATTCTCTCAACATTTCAAGTTAACAGTACTTAATATTTAAAAAAAATGTCCCTGATTGTCATTGACGCTGTTAAGATCTACCCCCAATTCATCTGAGAGCCAGGCACATAAGCAATCGTCACAACCTTGAGACACGACTTCTATTAATTTTCATAAATTGAATCATCCTTTACAACTTTGCAGTCATTCATCTGAATTATGAATTAATTATGCGTCTTTGCTTTGAGCAATTTATTTAGCGTATTTACAAGTTAAAATTATAAAAATATATATAATAAAGTGATGTACTATTTGCAGATTTACAGTTTATGACATACATTACAACCGTCTTTAATGTGTTCACACCTGTGCTTTGCTGTGTATTCGTATTGGGATCTTTGCATTTGTCATTGAAGAAGCATAACTTAATGAAATCACGAAAAACTGTCCAAACAGATTATCATAACTTGTCTCAGGCAGATATTAAATAAAAGTCTTGCATAATGTGGACACGCACTAAGCACCAGTGCTTCTAGTTGGTATTCTGAACACCTGATACACGAAGTGTAAAAGTAAAGCAAAGCACCTTGATGACATGCTACACGCTAATTAAAGTGTATGAACTTATTCGTTTGTATGTGGTGTGGGGGGTGGTGGCAGAGAAATAAAGGAAGCAATGTCAAATGAAACTAAAACATGCAGTATTCTAAAGCTCTGTCATTAACAGGAAACAGTCAAAAAGGGCAAATGAACCTGACAAAAGGAATCCCGGAAAATCCTCTGTTTTTCAGTTTCATCTTCTGTTCTGTAAAGATATGAACGTCCTAAAGGCATGTTTCAATCGCATTTCTTCATTAGAGTACACAGCCTCACGTTATCTGTGAAATAATCTGGGCATCTATTTAAAGAGTGATGCAAAAAAGGTCTGTCAGTACGTCACACCACCTAGAAATGTGACGTCAAGCACCATATGACGACATTCTCTGTCCACGAATGACAATCAGGCGATACATATGTGTTCTGCGAATTACAGTTTTCTGTTTGACAGTAATCACTGTTCTTTTCTTCCAGCAACCCGGATTATTGTGTGCTAAAGAATCTCATAATCCATAACTGAAGCTTTAACAGAAGGCTAAGAAGATGTCACTGGAATTGCAAGTCCATGCACATTTGTTATGACTTCGTGTGCCTTGCTTACCGGACTTGAAGGTTTTCTTTCTTTTTTTGGAATCATAAATTAGGACGAAAAGAAAGATAGAACAGTTTACGAAATGCTATAACAGACAATAACAAAAACATGTTTAAAAATGCTGCTAAAATGTCACTAGGCTACAAACAATTTTACGTAGGAAGTAGAAATATGGTAGAGCAAAATGCATATCCTCCGATAAAACAATGTCAGCACAGTTGGAACTTTTCAACTTTTCTTTTAAAATAAAGGTCAGATAATTACTGCATTTATTAGTTAACTGTACACTCCAAATATATCCTAACAATGTAGAAATAAAAAGTTAGATATTTCTACATAACAACCAGACCAATCTAATAGCAAAGACAATTGGATTTGCTCATTTGAGTTGTATTGTATTACAGAAATCCAGCAAACGGTATAGTTAAAAAAGGACACGAGTTGAGAATGACACTTACTAAACATCAGTATTATCATAATCATTGCCTATATTGACATACGGACAGCAGCAGCCTACTTTGCTTGATGTTGCTGCCATTTAATCGAAAACCTGACTTAAAGCGATCACCTACCTTTCATGAATAGAGTCCATAACTCACCAATCACTTCCAGCTATGTTTTAGTTTGTTAGTTTTTCATTGCCCTATATTTTATTTTGTCTTAATCACAACTATCAAATATACTCCACAAAAGATTAATAAACGCATTCGACTGTATACCTTGCCCCTGCATTAGTTTTTGGATTAGTATGCATCCAAACAGAACATGTTATCCATATTTACAGAGATAAGACCCATTTAATACAATATAACATGATTCTGCAGTTCATTTTGTAAGTACAGCATCAAAACACATCTCATTCTGCCATAAAGTAATGTTATCTTAGACCGGGATACTATTTACAGGCTCCAAGCTAGGAGCATGCAGGTTCAGGTTTCATAGCTATGTCCTGCTAGCTGTTTTCGACTTCTCTACACCTCCTATGTACAAAATGGACCTGTGTAACTCCCCGATGCTGAACTCTGTGATGGTTATTTCACGTTAGGAATTAGTACTGGTGCAGTTTCTGAATGCGGTCTTTTCCCCTTTCCTGGTTTATGTCACCGTAGTGATGGTAAATACATGTGGGGTGTAGGAGGGCCTGTTTCCCCGATTTTCAAGGACACCCCTGGTTTTTGGTTCAAAATGTTGCTCTGTCCTTCCAACCCCTCCTAAAACAAGCGATTTGGGGAGAAAAGTTGACGGATTGCCCTCAAAACATAATGACAATAATTACAGTTATACACTTCTTTTACTTCAGAAAAAGTATGTTAATTCACATCCTCTCATTCTGACAGCTTTACAAATTAATAGTACTAATATTTTTACTAAGTGACCCGGATTATTTCTGGAGGTAACAGCTGACAGCTTTGTATCCTGATGTCATGGCATATGCAAGATCAACTATGACTTTACAGTATTAGTCCCACGGTTTTCCGGGCTGCTATATGGGTATATTCGGAACTAACGATTTCACAAAACGATTGGAGTAGGAACATTGAACCTGCAGGAAACAACATCTGGCATCTCAGATGTTTAAAGAAAGACAGAAAATACACAATAATATTATCACTGGTCTACATGCCGCTGAAATTCTTTCACTACTATTTAAGATTTCAGACTCCAAACACTTCACTATGCTTCAAAACACCACACACTTAGCTTATCAAATCTTTCTAGAGTTTAATTTTCTTTATGGATATATCGGGGTTCTGGAAAAAAGGCTAATTGGAAGAGGTACGTGAATTAACTGAAAAGGCAAAGTATGCACTGGAAGTGTCTTCAAATTACTACTTATGGTTGACAACACTGTAAATTTTATATTAAATCAGTGATGTAGAAAATACATTTACCAACTCAAGAACTAAGTAACCAAAGGGCAAAATTAACTAACTTTCTGTATAAAATACTTCTATCAGAAATTAATTTAAACCTGCAGATAATTTAGGTGACTTAGATGGCAAATGGTCTGGTTTAACTCAAATGCAATTCATTTCAGAAATGTGATTTAATATCATAAATAAGATTATTTCAGCCAATTTAACATGTGGTGATATTCTCTAACTAGAGTAAAAGGCTGGAGTAACAGCATCAGCTGCTGGAAATGTGAAGTACACAAAGCAGACTAATTTCATCAAATCTTGAACTGTTATAAATTGACACTGGTATGATATTAAGTTATATATGTTATTGTGTTTTAAAGGAAAATTAACTTACATGATGAAAAAAAACAGTGAATATGTATAAGTCAGATATAGCTATTAAATTAGCAAGAATGATAGTGTTAAAATAAGGTTTATTCTTAGAAACTATTAAGGGTTTTTCCTTTAATGAACATAGTGAGACAGAGAATCATTTAAAAAAGCACACCATGAGATAAATCTGATCTTGTCAGCTGTTCTTTCCAACAGGTCTGTTGGATCAGTAAGATAATGTTTGCTGTACTATTTTTGAAATTATTTGCTTTAATCTTTTGCATCTGTATAATTATCATTAATAACCTGCTGTACTTAGATTGTTGATGGATATGACCTAGATAGATTGATTCTGTACCTACATTTTTGGAGCTTTTCTCCCCAGGACTCCATTGAAAACGGGTTCATTTTGGCCCAATGGACTATCCTGGTAAACCAACTGCAATAAATAAATAAATAAATAAATAAATATAATAAGGTAAAGAAATCTAAAATATTATTTCAATACTAAAGCTGATCAAATTATAGTCAATGTTTTGAGAGAGTTGGAGCTCTGAGTGTGTATAAACCGTTCCAATACTATTCCACACAAGTAATTCTTTGTATGTGATAGAGCTATGAATTTCAATAAATCACACAGAAAGCAATAAACAAGACTCTCAGTGTAATCATAACAATATAGCACTCAGCATGAACTGTCACACTTTGACACATATTTACACACAATGTATGTCAAACTCTCTGTGTTTAAAATATATACATAGTTCTAGTTACTTCTCCAAAGTAACAGAAAAAAATGCATCAAACCCCAAAACTCATGTACCTTCATGTTCACCTTGTTGAATCCCCTGGTTAATATGAATAAATAACTAAACTAGACATTTCTGCAAATGTAACCATCAGCAGCAAGTGATAAAAGCTGAATACCCTGGTGAATATGAATAAATAACTAAACTAGACATTCCTACAAACATAGCCATCAACAGCAAGTGATAAAAATAAACAATAACTGATTTGCTGAATAAAAAAGTGTTAACAAAAGTTGCATAGCAGGTTGCAACTCTGTTTTCTAATGTCTTCGTCATATACCTTCTGAGGTAAAACAAGAGCAAACCACAAGCCACAGATAAACATAAAACAGTTAACGGGCAATTAAAAAACAGTCAATAAGCAGCAAGAAACAATAAGTAATTAAGCAATTAAACACTGATAAAATATTGATTTTTAATTGTCCACTAACCATGGTAATAGGAAACAAGAGCTGTAGCCTGCTATGTAACTTGGATTACAACTGTTTTATTCAGCAAACAGTCATTATTTATTCCTGCACAAGTGTTCAGATTTTGGGTTCAGGCACCTAGGCAGCAAGACATTTCCCTGTGGTATATTTGGCTAGGGACACATGGCTGAAGTAACATTCAGCTGCAGAGAAATATGGCTGTTTGCAAATTCCCTGTGGACAAAGAGAAGCACACATTGCCATATTCACAGCTTTAATAACCAAATGCATGGAGGCAGAAGAGGTAATGAGTGTTGTGCTCAGTGTACACTACATACTTATGTAACTGCAACATGTGCTACAGCATGGTGGAAATCCTGCAGGCTAATGTAGTCACATTTATGCTCCAGTATGTGTTTTAGGTAATGTTCCCTAGACACTGTGAAGGGGGTAGTGGTCCACACACTCGAATTATAAAGGCACTGCCCATTGTGCACTGCATTTTTACTGACACTTACATGCCCTCTGGCCAGCCTGCTGCTGATGGCTGCCATATTGTCTGCTGTCTCATGTTGCCTTGGGGACCATGGACATTGTTTTCCCCTTATGCATTTGGTTATTGAAGTTGTGGATATGACAACAAATTCTTCTCTTTGCCCACAGGGAATTTGCAAACAGACATATTTCTCTGCAGCTGAATGTTACTTCAGCCATATGTCCTCAGTCAAATGTACCAGAGGGACATGTCTCGCTGCCTAGGCACCTGAACCCTCAGATTTCATATGGTATTTCATTATGTCACCCTATAACTGGGTCCTGAATATAAACCACAGCCTCAAGTGCTGATCGCAGTTTTGAGTTTATCTGCAGTTTGCTTCTGTGAATCCTAGCTGGAAAACTCAGGAGACCTGTATTAATGTTTGTGCCTGTTCTAAAATAATTTGGGAAATCCTTGACTTTACCTTTCTCTAATATTTGGGTGCACGATCAAAACTCAGAAAAAAATATTTCTACTGAATGCAAAAAATGCATTTCAAAACTTTTCCAGTGGCTTGTAGAATGCATCTGAGGACCTGATTGCTTTGCCCACCCCACCCCCCACTTGTGTGAGCAAGGAATCCTCTCACTCCAGCTAAAAGCAAAAAAAAACTCTAACCAGCAATCATCTAAAAATAGACTGCAGCCACAGAAACCTTGTTGTTGCCGCTTGTGTAGTAGCCACTGAGGACCTGATCGCTTTGGGTCCCCCTCCCCATTGTGTGACCAAGGAATCCTCTCACTCCAGCTAAAAGAAAAGAAAACTAACCAGCAATCATCCACAAATAGACTGCAGTCCCAGGTTTAACTCCAGGAACCTTGTAGTTGCCACTTGTGTAGTGTAGGTGCCAGCTTTTGTGACTACTGTTATGCTTTGCTAAAATCTGTTACAGTCAGCAAGAGTGCATACCCCAGGGGCAACAGCTGCAAACCTTCTTCCTCTTAGCCCACCTCCATCCCTTTCATCCATTTCACTGTTGATAATTTGTTGCATGTTAAGGTATTTAGCCCCTCTCAGTAGTCATAGCCTTCAGTCCCTCCTCCTCAATACTTGTTCTTCACTAAACACCAAACAGAGGTGCAAATTTTCCAGCTGCTTTTATCTTTAGCTACATTGTGTGCAGAAAACAATGAGCAAAGGGGAATAAAAATATAAAAGAGAATAAAATCTGCCATTGCTGACTAGTAAGCACATACAACATGTACCTGTGGTGTACTCCTACACATAGTTTTATTTGCTCTAATTGCAGCTGAAGGCCCTCCAGGTGTAGCATCTCTACTAAGTGTCCCTGGACTAGCTGATAGTTTTTTTAGCGAAGTTCTATCTGGAAGGCGTTGCTCACCTTCCACCCCCATTCCCTCCCACCCCCCATGTCATTACCTTTATACCTATCCACACCCCCTCACCTCCTCCCAAATCCCCTCCCCTCTACTTCCTGTTCTCATAATACCTCCCTTCTTTGCTCCTCCCCACACTTACCTGCTATCCACTGTCAAAGACTACTATACCTTACTCCCACACCTTCTTCTCATCCTCTGTTTTGCATCCCATAAAGTGACATCTCTTACATCTGAAATTATACTCTTACCTTCTATACTCCTTATACTCTATCACCTCACCTCCTATCACTCACAATTACCTACTCCCTATTCCCATCCCTCAAACACCACTCTTAACTCAAGTACTACACCACAACCCTATCTACTAATGTGTCCCTCCATCCTTCCCCCCACCACTCCCATTCCTAAAATAAAAATATCTCCCCCCTCCCCTTTAAAACAAAAAAAAAAAAAAAAAAACAAAGTCTACTTACTCAAATTAAAACCCCATTACAAACCTCTTACTTCTATCTGGTGACATTCATCCTAACCCAGGCCCTACAGACACTACTCTGAACAATAGCCTCCCTGTATCTAAACCTGCCAACCCCTCCAACCCACAAAACAAGTACAATTCTGCTCTATCAACATCAGAAGCCTTGTAAATAAAGTTCAAGAACTCCATACTTGGATAGCTAACTATACTCCTGACATAGTTACTCTAACTGAAACATGGTTAAAACCACACCATCTGGACAGTGAAATCATCCCTCCTGGCTATAATATCCTTCGATTAGATCAACCTAAAAGAAAAGGAGGAGGAGTCTCCATACTCTACTCCAATTGTCTCTCCCATATCAGTCCCACACTAGACTTACCCTCCTTTTCGCCAGCTGTACTCCTACTGACCAACTTCAAACTTAACAGTTTCAACACCATAACTGTCACAACAATCTATATTCCCCCTGGTGATAATATTAACCTACTTGAGAACATCCTATCTCACCTCTCACATACCATCCACAATGAAATAATTATACTGGGAGATGTAAATATTGATTGGCTTACAATACAAGCTCCCATCACTACTTCCTGTATAAACCTACATGGGTTTGAGCAGCTAATCGCAACCCCAACCTACATTAATAAATCTCAACTACCTAGCTGTCTTCTTGACTGGATATTGGTCTCCCACCCTTAAATCTGTCATAACTCCCAAACCCTTCCAAATGCCCTCAGCGACCACTGTCCTGTAACAGTTACCAGACATACTCCCCACCTTACCAAACCTAACAAATGTATTATCACCCGCTCACTTTCTCATTTCTGTCCTAACTCCTTTATTCACCAACTCTCCAAAATTAACTGGTCTTACCTCACCACTCTTCCTTTAGATGAAGCTGTCCACTCCTTCTCCTTCAAAACTACATTCCTAAACATTCTTAACTCCCTTGCTCCTCTTCGCACAATTAGAATCAAATCTAATACTGCTCCCTGGCTCACTAAATATACCAGAACCCTCATGAAAGACCGGAATAGGATTTGGAAAATGTGGACTAAAACTAGGACCCCTTCTCTTCTTCAGAAATGTAAAGAACTCAGAAATAAAATAAATCATCCATTATGACAAAATAAACTTCTATGCCAATCCTCCCTCTACTCTTAAATCAGACCCAAAGAAATTCCGGAGTACTATTAAACAGACTCTGCATCCAGGAAACCCTTCCTCTCCTAACCCACATCCTAATGCAACACCTGAAGACATAGCCAACAATTATTTTATAAACTCAATAACCTCCATAATAAATTCTATCCCCCTGGAAACAACACTAGCATACACCCACAAACTCTCTACCTCTTCCAAACCCTCCTAACTCCTTCTGTCTAAAAGCAGTAGTATCAACTAACTATATAAAGTCATTACTCTCTAAACTTAAACTTTGCTCCCCATCTGTTGACAGGCTACCCTCTTACTTCCTGCAGATTGCCTCTGAACCTCTTGCCTATCCTGTATCCATCTTAATCAACCAATCTATTTCTGAATCCTATGTCCCCACTGTATGGAAGAATTTCTTTACTCTACCTATTCACAAAGGGGGCAACTCCTCAGATATATCCAACTTCAGACCAATTACCATACTCTTTCCACTCTCAAAATCCTAGAGAAATGCATTCACAAGCAGGTAATGAATTACCTTCACCAGGAAAACCTTCTCACACCCACACAGCATCATTTTCGTCCCAAGCATAATACAACTACTGCACTCATATCATTCATCAACATAGTCTCCCTAGCTCGTGATAACAATAAAGTTGCCTCATGCCTATTCCTTGACCTTTCTAAAGCCTTTGACACTGTCTCTCACCCACTCCTTTTAGATAAACTCACTAACTTACACCCCCCCCCCACTGTCTCCTGGTGCTCCAGCTATCTCTCTACCCGCCAGCAATCAGTTAAATGTCTCTCTGCACTATCCTCCCCTCTCACTGTACAAATGGGAGTCCCCCAAGGGTCCATACTTGGACCACTACTCTTTAATATTTTCACCAGCTTGCTCTACTCCTCTTGTCCCCAGTCATCTCTTGTGCAATATGCTGATGACTCAACTGGTATAATCATTGCTGACAACCCAGCTGACCTCCACTCAACTACCCAGGCATCCTTCCACACCATTGAGACTTGGCTTAGTGATAACAAACTAATACTTAATCCAAAAAAAAAAAACTAAGCTCCTACTCTTCCTCCCTAAAAACATCACCACACTCAAAAGTACATTTACCATCTTATCCTGCAACAACACTATAATCTCAGCTGAATCTAGTACTAAATTGCTAGGTGTTGCAATAGATGATCAGCTTAAGTTTGATCTCCATATTACTAACTCAGTAAAAAGAACTCATCAGAAACCTGGACATCTTTTCCGTAGCAAGAAATACTTAACTAACACTGCCCGAATAATTCTTTCCCAGGCTTTATTAATCCCAACACTCCTGTACAGCTGCCACATATTCACAAACCTAAATTCTGCACTTATTTCCAAGCTTGAAACTACCTATAATAAGATCGCCAGATTTGCAGCTAAGCAGACCTACAAGTAACACCACTGCTTAGCACTACAGCAACTAGACTGGCTAGAATTCCCTCAGCTGCTCCAACTATACCAACTAGAAATCATCCACTCTATCCTCTATCTACCCTCCTTCTGCCCCAGCCTCTCCACTGTCTTATCCAAATATTCCCCTGCTAGGACGCTACGCAGCTCAAATCAAGAATTATTAGACATCTACAAACCCAAAACCAAAATAAGCTGCCTTTCCTATAACTATAACACAGCTACATCCTGGAACCAACTCCCCTTGGAAATAAAATCCATCCAGTATAACAGAAGTTTCAAATTAGCCACAAGGAAATACCTAAAAACAAAGTGGTCTTGCCACTGTAGCCAACCACCCTGAAACCACCATCCATTCATCTATTTCACCACCTCACTCTTAATGTATCTCTAACACTGTTCTCCTGCCTCTTCTACCTCATCCCTTCCTCTGTCTCCAACCACTCTTAATTCTTACAGCCTCAAAATGACCTACCTGTCTAGTCTGTCTCCTATACTCAACCTCCCCTACATCTCCTACTAGCCATTCTTACTTTCCTTTCTTGTTTCCAAACTCCTATACAACTAGATTCGACTCACTTTAAATAAGCATCTGCCTAACTATTAACTCATTTTTCTCTAAGCAGCTTAAATAATATTGTAACTAGTCACATTTTCTTCTGCTAATTGTTTAAAACCTTGTTTGTAACAACTCATATACTTGTCTGCCAATTGTTAATACTCTGTATAATTGAATTAGCTGAGGAGCTTTTTTTTCTCTCCAGGTCTCTGCTTGTAAGATCCTATAGCTGATTGTTACTACTATGTTATTAAAATTTAATAAATTGTTTTCTAGTCCAGAGGAGCTCTTCTCCTTGGGTCTCTGCTGAAAATGAGTGAAGAGCTCAGCCAGACTAACCCGGTTAACAAATGTAAAATAAAAAATAAATAAATAAATCTCCAAAACAATGGAATAACTGGAAATGTGACCAAAAAGTTTAACATACCATCAGCTAGCACTGTGCGCTGTCTAGCTTCTCCTTTATGACTAGCCTGTGGGTGTAAAGCTCCAAATGGATACAGTTTTAACAAACATACCATTCTGAATTAATACACCTTGAATATGCCCAGCTATTATTCCTATTCAGTCTCTGATATTGACACTCCTGATTCTCTTTTCTATGCATCACAGATTGTCTTTAATTAGTTTCTATTACAAGTACTAATGATATGGTAAAGCTGCCTCTGGATACTAATTTTGATATACTCCTTTTTGGTCACTTATCAATACTGCCAATGTAATCAGTACAGAACTCTAGCACAGGTCCACTCCCCCATAAATTCAATTAAATGGTTGGGCTACTGCCATTGAACCCTACTTTGTATATTATGTATCCTTATTGTGAGGTGCCATATTGATTGTAGGAGCTAGATAGATATAAGGGGTAAATAGATCCTCTGAACACCCCCTCAGTGGCAAGATATAAGCCATATGCTGCTCTAGGCTGATGCATACCACTATGTGTATGTAGGAAGAAAACCTATATGATGGTCATGAAGCACATGGTTGTCACAGAAGACCACTGTGGATTAGACTGGTTCAATTCTAACCCTGAAAGGAAATATATATCTTCCTGACATACTTAGTTAACAGGGAAGATACCATCATTACTCAAGTGTTTTCATAGCGTGAAGGTCTCCCTTGTACTTGGAACAGTCCACCTCCTGTGATGTTTTGCATTACTTCCAGTGATAGAAATCCATCTATATAATTTGACTGCAAGTCAGTTTCTGAAAGGGGAATTTGTTTTTCTCCTTTCACAGTCCCTCAGGCAGGAAAAGGACAAATGACAAAGCAAATAAAAATAAATGGTCAGCTCTGTCACCGACAGATTGGTTCTCCATCTTCATCATAGGTACATTTAATTGTTCTGATAAGTCAGGCCAGTACATTTCTACCTAGCTTCAAAAAGACTAAAGTGAGTGATGTTACCTGTAAACTTAAGCTATAAGTGAATGCATCGTAACTGACTGGGTTCTAGGTTAAGTCAAGTAAGAATGGGTCAGTATCACCAGCATTAGTTTAATAAAATCAGTGCATGCTGAAGCACAGGGGGTAGTTTGCCCATTCAGGCAGTCTGAAAGAAGGACAGTATGTTTGTTACTGGAGATTTGGATTAAAACTACCCAAGTTTTATTTCTACTGAAAATGCGGACATGCATCTGAGTTCCTGAAGGGGAGGAAATGGTATTGGCTAAACATTCAGGGTGGGAATTTTCAAAGGACTTTGAGCATCCACTGCCAATGTTGGAAGATTTTGAGGATGTGGAAGATTTTGTAAGAATTGCCCAGGCAACCAAACTCGGCAAGCAAAAGATTTGTAAACATTATAATATCCTTCCTGCAATACAAGTTGAAGCTCCTGAAGGGACCCACTTACTGAATAAGAACTACATGCCTGGATTACCCACTACAACTGAAACATGGTTTAAGCCAGCATGAGCAACTCCAAAATTACACTCCCTGACTATAATATCAACTATAATGACTGTATAAAGGAGAAAGGTGGCAGTTTTGCTCTAATATTTTCCAACAACTACCACATTTCCCCCTACAACAAACAAATACTAAAATTCAGTTTAACAGAGCTTTTCATTACTTTCCTGAAAATAAACAAATAAATATGTTTACTGTTCTTTTCATGTTTCCTGCTGACAATACAGCTACAGTGGAAGGTATCCTACATTGGATATCCATAACCATTCCACATGAAAATGTACTAATAGGTGATGTCATTATCACTTGGTTGGACATGACCTCTAACTCCCCTATATCTAACATGAATTTATGTAGTTTCTCACAACTAATTAATAGCCCTACACATTATAGCATAATAATAAATTCCTCATTACACTGGATCCTAGTATCACACCCTAACAAATTTACCACCACAGGTGCAATGTCAGACTGTGTCAGTGACCAGCTCCCAGTCTAAGCAGCCAGGCATCTCATATATCAACTCAAATGGCTTGCTTATCAAACAACACACAACCTGCCCAATTTTAACCCAGAAATATTTATTACTGCCCTATCATCTATTAACTGGAAAACCCTAAAATCTTCCCCTTAGATGATGCTGTAAATAAATTTAATACAACTTTCTTAAATGTCCTAAATAGCCTTGCACCATCTAGAAAAAAAAAAGACTTCTTCTTCTTTTGGCTTTTTCCTGGTTAGGGGTCGCCACAGCAGATCACATCTCCACTAATGATTGGCAGTAGAGTTTTATGCTGTCGCATTGCCAGCCTGGTGCCCAACCTTCCATAGAAGGCACACACATGCACACACTCATGCCTAGGGCTAATTTAGTGTCCAATCCACCTACAGCATGTCTTTGGGATGAAACTGGAGCATGTGGAGGAAACCCACACGACCACAGGGAGGACATGCAGACGCTGCACAGAAGGCACCCCAGCCAAGGATCGAACTGGAGAACCTCTTGCTGTGAGGCAACAATGCTAATGGCTGTACCACCATGGTCACCACTCTAGAAAAAAGGAGACTAAAAAACAAATAATACAATTTGGCTAGCCAAAAAGAGTGGAATGCTAATGCAGAATAGAGAAAAAGCAAGGAAAGAATCACAAAAGTACAAAACACCACAATATCTTGAAAACTTCTGAATGTTCCGCAACCATACTAAAAAACAAATAAATGAAGACAAAAAACTATGCCATTTCAACTTTCAGAACAATAATAACTACAACTCTAAAAAATTCTGATCAGCCATTAAAGAAATCTTACACCCTGGCCCAAAATGCAACCCTAATCTCTCTACCAATAACTTACCAGTTGAAACTACAGTAGAATTCAACTCTTATTTCATAGATAGTATAGCATCACTAACCAATGATTCCCAAACATCTAATCCCAACCCTGCCCAATAGCTACATGTCACCACATCCATTTTCACCTTCAAATCTGTGCCCACATCTTATATAATACTACTTAAAATCAAACCATGCTGTGCTTCAGCTGACAACTTTCCAAGTAAATACATAAAAATAGCAGCTAATAGCATTGCCTATCCTGTCTCAGTCCTTATAAAAATGTCAATCCAGAATTCTCATGTTCCCTTTCTCTGGAAAAAAAATCATGTTATCTCTCTACACAAAGGAGGAATTTCAACAGATGTTACTAACTTCAAACCTATAACAATCTTATCCCCCTCTCCAAAATACTTCAAAAACATATTCAAAAACAATTGCTAAACTACCTTTTTTTCTGGAAGAACTCCTATCCTCTACACAACATGGCTTCTGCCCTTCCCATAGTACTAACACTGAACTTCTAACCTATATAGATACTGTCAATAAATCTAGAGATAACAGCAAACTACTCTCCTCCTTATTTCTAGACTAGTATAAAGCCTTTGACACACTTTGACACAGTTTGCCACAGCAAACTTCTACTTCAAATGTCCTCACTAGGTCTGTTTCAGCCCACCCTTCTATGGTTCAACGATTACTTGTTCAATAGGTATTGAGCAGTAAAATGGCACTCTACCCTCTGTCCATACTTCCCAGTCACCAGTGGTGTGCCACAAGGCTATATCCTTGGTCCCCTCTTCTTTAGCATTCTTACCAACACACTCCACACATCCACACAACAGGCCTCCCTAATACAATACGCAGATGATGCTACACTCATATGTACATCAAACAACCTGGCACATCTCTAAAATTTACTCAAGAACCTTTAACAGCCACTGAAACATGGCTTTGTAATTCACAGCTCATGATCACCCCCCCAAAAAAAAATACTTTTTTTCCCCAAACCCCTTGCTCATGAAAAATCAAAATTAAATATCTTCTCTCTTACCAATACAACCATTAAATTTACGTCCCATAGTAAATTATTAGGGATGATAGTAAATGACAATCTTAAATTCAACTTGAATATACAAAATTGCATAAAAAACTCACCAAAAACCAGGGATGCTTTACAGAGCCAAACCTTTTCACCAGTACAACTAAAACCTTCTCACCAATGCAATTAAAACCACATTTGCCTCTCCCTTCACTACTTTATGGCAGTCCCATCCATACTAACCTCCAGGAACCACAAAAAACTTGAACAATGCTATAATAAAGTGAATACATTTGCAGCAAATACCCCTCTCAGGACCCACCATTCTATATAGCATTAAAAAAGCTGGAATATTCAGGAACTATTCTAAGATTAACCTCCTACTATTAAGTGAGATCTTGGCAAAATTTCAAGCTCCCATAAACCCTGAGAACACTTCTGCCTATACAGAACTGTTCACAGAAATCCTATACAAGCATGTTAATAGCTGCATAGAGGTAGCTGTACCTACCAGGAAGAAGTACAGAACTAATTCAAAAAAGCCACCCTGGTGGAATCACAAAATCAGTCATCTGTATAACAGGAGGAAGAAAATCATGGCAAAAATGAGGTGCATGGCCCAGCAGGATAAAGCACATCAAACTAAACAAACTAAGCAAACAACTCAGAGGACAAATAAAATCTACCAATGCCAAATTTGAGGTAAGTTTGGCCTCCAAGGCCAAGGACAGTCACAAAGCATTCTTTAGCTAGGTCCACAACCAAAAAGGCAATACACAATTGTGTGCAGAGCTCGTTGTAAATGGAGCCACTTATACTGAGTCAGAAGATATAGCAAATCTCCTGGCTGATAAATTCAGCTCCAACTTTACTCCTCTCTCCCCTTCAACCTTCCCTCAGGAAATAGCATCAAATATAACTTACCCTACTATCACTAGGGAACAGGTCCTTAATGCTCTAAGACCAAGAACACTGCAACAATGGGCCCAGACAATAGCCAAGGATACCTTCTAAATACCATGAAACATGACCTATCAGGATCTCTGGAATTACTATTTAACTGTAGCCTTCAAACAGGCTTTGTGCCTCATGAATGGAGAAAGGCAACAGTCATCCCTCTGCACAAAGGTGGTCCATCTACAGGCCCTTGAAACTAGAGACCCATAAGTCTCACTAGTCTTATATGTAAAGCCATGGAAATAATTATTCTTGAGATGATCAACAGAGATATAGTAAACCTCCAGACACTGGACCCAATCCAGTTTGGATTTGTCAAGGGCAGATCATACCTACTCAACCTGGTGGACTTTTTTGAGAAGGTCACCAAAGCAAAGGATGAGGGCAAAATTGTTCAGACTGCCTACCTTGACATGGCCAAGGCATTTGACATAATTCCCCACTCGGGCATTGCTGACAAACTCAAGAGGTTAGGTACAAACCTGTATGTCACCTATTGGATAGCCAACTGGCTCACAGACAGGACCCGGGAAGTTAGAATTGGGGAGTCCACCTCTACAAAGAGGTCAGTCACAAGTGGAGTCCCTCAGGGATCAGTCCTTGGACCGCTCCATTTTGGCATTTACTTCTCTGAAGTCAAAGTCAATGTCAGTGGTCTCTGGCTAACTAAATTTGCAGATGATTGCAAATTAGGAGCTGTCATTGAATCTTACACTGACACAAATGTTCTCCAGGAGGGGTTGACACAGACAAACGACTGGTGTCAAAGCCACGGACTAATGCTAAATGCCAAGAAATGCACAATGGTATGCTTTGGGAAGTCATCCTTCCCTGGTAACTATCATGTTGACAACACGCCCCTTCAAGGTGACCCAGTAGTCAGAGACTTAGGGACACACATAGATAGTAATCTAGCCTTTGATCATCACGTGTCTACAGTGGTGAGGAAATCATTCTATGTTGTGCAACTTATAAACAAAGGTATGACATCTAAGTCCAAGGAAGTCATTGTTTCACTGTATTTGGCATTCATCAGACCTATTACTGAGTACAGTTCCCCCTTTGGTATGTACCTAACCAGACATATCCAACAATTGGAATGGCCACAGAGGTTCCTCACTAAAAGAATACAGGGCATAAGTAATATGTCCTGTGCAGACCGCCTCAAGGCTCTATCCCTGTATTCTGTCTCCTACAGGCTTTTGAGGGGAGATCTATGCCTGACATACAGGGCATTGTCAGACCCCACTCTGATGGACCTTCTGCATATCCACAAAACAAACATTATCAGAATTACTCATTCTAAAGACTTAAACCTTGCCTGTGATATAAATAGGACCTGCTGGAGAGATACTGTAGGTATGTATCCCAGAGACTACCCCATCTATGGAACAGGCTCCCATGTGAAGCAGAGTTCCTCCCTAACCCAATTCAAGTGGAACTTGGACAACTGGATGGGAAATCAGAAATTCATCCCTGGTTTAGCACCTATGTTTCTAATGGTCACAGGTAACCTGTAAATGGTTCATCCTCCAGGCCCATGCTTACACCTATCAAGGGTAGCAGAACTTATCAGAGATTTGGGATGCATGGCTAGGCTTAAAACGGCTCTTGTGGTCATAAGCCTAGTAAACATCTGTGAACCTATGAACCTATTGTCATGTAGGTTGTATCCATTCTTATCCGAGGTTTTCACATTATGTCTAATTTGGTATATTTGTTTAAACTGTACATTTTTATTGTTTTTTATGGTATTACTTTTGAAAATTGCAAAATCTTAAAATTATTTTCCAACACTTTGGAACTTTTCTCCTCAGACCTTCAGTGAAAACAGACACCTGCTCAAGTCAGACTTTCCCACTAACCAAATGTCAATAAATAAACAAATAAATAAAATAAATAGAAAAAAAAAACTGAATGCATTAAAAAGAAAGAGGGTCCCCAAGTTATGAACTCTGGTACCATTTTCTTTTTGAAAGAGGAAGGCAAATCTGAAGTCACCATCAATGGGCTATCTTCTCCACATTTTGAATGTATATCACTAATTCCTGATTATCTATAGCTGACATGATGTTTCCCTTTCAAATACTGTTTTTTTATGTTAATGTTTGATGATAGTATTTTTAATTAAATGTTCTGTCAATTAATCAGGACTTAACAGGCCATAGTATATCTTGAATGCATACTTGTATACTGGCTTAAGTGATGGGTGTGATTGGTTACTTTTGTGAAGATTGAGTGTGTTGTGTTCTGAAAATTCAGTGACATATTTGTGATAATAAACTAATTATTTTCTCCAGATGGTTTTGCATATTACACATTTTGAGAAACATGTCCACATATGCAGTTAATAGCATAATCTCGTTCATACAGTCTCCATTGACTTCTATG
Organism: Protopterus annectens; assembly: GCF_019279795.1. NCBI lineage: Eukaryota > Metazoa > Chordata > Ceratodontiformes > Protopteridae > Protopterus > Protopterus annectens. The sequence continues at coordinate 333,599,669 of NC_056727.1, read as the reverse complement.
GAAATGATGGTGCTGTGACTGAAAAGAGAACTCCTTCTTTTTCCTAATGTCACATGTGAAAACGAATAACTGAATATTTGACATAAACGGTGGTTATGTATGCATCTGACATGTTAATGTATTTTCAGAAGCAATTTATGAAATGTACAGCACAACTGTACTGTTCTACTTAGTTAACCACCTAACAACTTGGTTGCTTCTCAGTAAGTCTGTGACTGTGTTAACGTCTCCACTATTCTTTATTTCTAGACAGAGTTTTGTTATATCTTCATATAATTACACAGCAGATAGCCTATTTTCTTTTCAAGAAGGCCTTAAAAGAAGTTCTGTTACAGACAGCCTGCAGTGTTAACTTAGTTAGTTGAAGAAATTTGGATGGGCTAGAAAATCTGTTACTGTAGTAGAAATGGAATTGCATAATATTTCTTGGTAGGATTCAAAGTACATCTGGCTGTGCTTATAGTGCAATCTCACTGTGAAGTGTATTTCATTGCCCCATAGGTTCCAGATATATATGCTCCAAGAGTTCAAGAGAATAATGACTAATCTAATACTGATATGAAATAAGCAATATATATATATATATATATATATATATATATATATATATATATATATATATATATATATATACTGTTTAAAACAATGATCATTTTGCAAGAAGGTAATGAGATAGCTGTCACTAGAATAAACACAATACAATATATGAATGCTGCAGAAATCATAAAAATGTGGCAAAATAATTAAATGTGGTATATCCACATTCTGGTGTCAGATGTTTGAGAATCTAAATCACATAAAGTAGACCATCCTATATGCAACAGGAGACTTATTGTCTTAGGACTCATTTTCTGAAAATCTTTACAAAAATTAATTTTTAAGTCCTATGTTTGGTGTCATTCACAAAATAATTTGTAAATAAAAGTTTAATAAGTGTGGCTTTGCATTCTGGACTTCATTTTGATGTCATTATAAGATACTTCATTTGTTTCCTTCCAGACGTTTTGCATATCCTTTAAATAATGTTCTAAGCACACGCCCTCAATAACATTTCTAGATGGCCTGATTAGAAGGGTAAACTTTTTTATGATTAAACTGTTGCAAGAGTCATTCATTCCTGAAACATATTGCCATATCACTGACATCACGTACTACAAGAGACTGAACTTAATAACAAGTTCTAAAGACTAAGTGGAAGAGTGATTTCTGTTTATGTAATGGAAACCATCATGGTAGACCTCTGAACTTCAGTCAGCAGCCAATGATTCCAGATGACATTGCAACTCACTACCATGTTAGAAACTGATATGCTATGGTGTATGGATACAAAAGAAATTGTTATATAGGTGGACTGTAAAATTTGTTCTGATTTTTTTTTCAGTTCTTAAATTTAGAAGCACTGACGCTCACCAAACCTAAACAAACAATAGGGGTAAACTTGCCCTCTGAATTATTTTAGCTACACTTAAAGGACAACAATGGGATTCTATTATTAAATGCACAACTTCTCTGTCTTTTTCTCCCTATTTATTGTCCCTGCTATGAATAAACAAAAATACATCATTTAAAATATTTTAAATTGACTGTTTCTCTCCACTAGAACAGTACCTTACTGTACTGTGCTGGTTTCACTTTCAAAAAACTTTTGTCCCACCCTGGAAAAGTCTCCAATTCACTGATGTCATCAAGGCCACTGGATACAGGTTGTTTTCTGGCCATTCCCCTCCCCAAACTGACATCACCACTACTGTCCTAAAAACCCACCCATGCTGAGATGTCACAGCTTCCAGGTCCTTCCCCTACCCATGCAGAAAGTAAAGGCTAGAACAAGGAAACAGAGCAAGAGTCAAGTCTCCTGCTGTGAGCTGCCAATCACAGCACAAAACATCTCAAATTACTCTTAGCACTTTGACAGCTAGGGAAGTTAGGAGTGAAGGGGGCTGGGAGATGAGTCAAAAGTAGTACAAATCCAGGCTTCACAAAAGACTGCAACTTAGCCATTCTAAAAAGAAGCAGCAGTAAAAAGCACTTTGAAAGTCTGTTCTCTGGCATTTGCACTGTTTGTGTTTTGTTGTCATTAAATGGCATGAAATGTTACTTAAAACTAACTGACTGAAAGACAGTAGTGTATGCATGTAAAATCAGTGCAGTGACAGGAACTTTAGGGAGAAAGAGGCCTGTGTGATGTAATTTTTTACAGACAAGCACTGCATTGTGGGATACCTAGAGGCAGACTAAACAATCAGAATTACTTCAAGATGCCACACACCATGTGGTCAGACTAAGAAATTACGTATAAAAATATTTAAAAGCCTTTAAATAGTCCCAGAGTAGTGATAAAATGTAGGAAACATCAAACCATGATGAAATAAACTTGATTTTTGAGTCTGTGGGTGCGGTTCTCCTTTAAATGTTACTAGCAATACAGTTAGCCTGCAGAAGGTCATAAAGCTATGACATCCTTTAGTGACTTGTTTATGACATATGTGATGCATGGAAATAATACATCTGAGCACACATTCTTGATGTATTGATCTAATCCTACTACACTTGAAAATGTGTTTTATCCTACCACTTTTTGTATAAAGGCATAGGAAGGCAACATATTTTGTTTTATTTTATTTTACTTTTGTTTACTGGGGTAGTGCACTGATCACAATTAGCCACTAGCAGGTACTGCCCAGGTGAAATAATTTATAAAGAAGAAGAAAAAAGTGGAACAGAGAGGCAGTAAGCTATACAGATACAAAAACAGAACATAAAGTAGTAATATATAAAAAAATGTACAGTAGTAATTAATAGATGCATCAACAATTATGAGAGAAATGCACATTTTACAATTTTACATGACTATATTTCAGGTTTACCTCATGATGGAAATGCTGCAGGGTAATGTGAGTCTTGGGAGGGTGGGGGAGGGAGATTTATGAGATCATAGTAATTAACATAAATTAAGTCTAGAGGCTGATAGACCCTTACATGGTGTGGCCTGATGTGTGGCAAATACAGTTTGATTTCATGTGGAGGATTTTTTAAGTTCAGCTCTGAAGGCTGGGAAGGTAATTCCTTTAGGTAGGTGGAGGGGATTCACATCATTTTGGAGCAAGGAAGGAAAAAGGAGTGGTTGGTGCATTGCTGACCTCTTTTTGGGGGTCAGAGAGAGGGGTTGTTTTGGGAAATACATCTAAGATTATAGATCTTCCAACATAAAAGATCTGTAAAAAAGCAAATTGAAGGTCATGCTGCTCAATGCTAGCAACCTTAATCTGAAAATGCACTCACTAGAGGCTCTCCTCACACTGGAAGATGCCAATGTCTGTGCAGTCATGGAAACTTGGTTCAGGGCTGCAGGCAGCACCCCTGCCTTATCAGGCTATACCTCATTCCACACTTTCTGACCCCAGAATGAGGTTGGAAAGACTAAGGGTGGTAGAGTCTCTATCTTCATTAAGGACAGGCACACCTCCAGACTGGTTTACTAGCATGATGCACTGGAATTACTCCAGGTGCAACTGATAGTTGGCAAAACACCCATCCAAGTTATAGCCAGCTATATGTCTCAGGACACCCACACCTCCTACCTGGACCTACTTGACTCCATCAAGGTACCCCCTAACACCCTGGTCTTTGGTGACTTCAACTACCCCACCATAGACTGTGTGAACTATTCCTGCACTAATGTTCTCACCCAACGATTCCTTGACTTCATCAATTCTAATTCACTAGATCAGCTGGTCTTAACTCCCACAAGGGGAGATAACATACTGGACTTGGTCCTCACCAACATGGGTGACCACTGCACCACTTCCATAGTATGTTCTTCCCTGGTGAGATCAGATCATTGGTCTGTCTCATTCGAAGTTTCTATCCCACCCAACCCCTCCCCTGCTGAAGCCAGGCTAAAAAACTTCTCAAAAGCTGACTACAACCTCCTAAGGGGGATATCAGCAGCTTCACACACACACACACACACACACACACACACACACACACACACACACACACACACACACACACGCCTCAGATGATGCAGACAACTATGCTAAACAGTATGGCAGTGCAGTATACAAGCACCTGTACAACTGCATGGACTCAGCCATACCTAACAGAACTAAAATCTGCTCCTCAAAGAAACAATAACCTGTCTGGTGGACATCCTCTATCAACAGGCTTTACAACAGAAGGAAGAAACTGTTGTCCAAGGGTAAAAAGGAACAAATTCTAAATCAGAAAAACTCCCTTCTTTGCCTGAACAAGCAAATTATATCACTAGTGAAAACCTCCAAAGCCAATTATGAGTTAAAACTAGCATCCAAAACAAAGGGAAACCACAAGTCCTTCTTCAGATATGTTAGGAACCTCCATAGTAAAGCCCAAGTTTGTTCTGCACTAGTTCTTAATGGTACCACTTACACTGATCCTGCTGACTTAGCCAACCTGCTGGCTGATAAGGGGTTGAAGTTTGCACTGAACCTATCACCCCCAAAGGCCCAGTCAACATCCCTGATACTTGTCCCACAACTCACATATCTGTAGAACAAGTGTTAAGGCCCTATCCAAGGCAACGTATACAGCTTCCATGGGACCTGATAGTATCCCAGGCTGTATTCTGCATCATCTCCTGCAAGAACTAGCTTCGCCATTGAGCACCCTATTCAACCACAGCCTAACTACAGCCTTCATTCCAGCAGAGTGGAGAACTGCCATTGTCATCCCTTTGCACAAAGGTGGTGTCACTACTGACCCTGGAAACTATTGCCCCATCAGCTTGACAAGTCTGATCTGTAAAGTCATGGAGCGTATTATTATGGATCTCCTAAATAAGGACATAGGCAATCTCCAAGCACTCAACCTCACCCAATTCGGATTCATCAGGGTCACATCTTGCCTGTTGGACCTACTTGACATCTTTGAGACTGTCACCAAAGCCCTGGATGAGGGAAAGTCAGTACATACAGCTTGCCTTGACCTGGCCAAGGCCTTTGACACAATCCCCCACTCGGGCATCATTGAAAAGCTAACACAACTTGGTGTTAATCCTTATCTAGTCAGATGGGTGGCCAACTGGCTCATAGATAGGACCCACAAGGTCAAAACAGGTGCCACCACCTCCAACAGCAGAACTGTCACTAGTGGTGTTCCCCAGGGATCTGTCCTGGGATCCCTACTGTTTGGCATATACTTCTCAGAGGTCCAGGCAAAGACATAGGGCCTGTAGCTGACCAAGTCTGTGGATGACTGTAAGTTGGGTGCTGTCATTGACTCCCCAATTGATGTTAACATACTGGGGAAGGGTCAGCTTAGCTGCAAATGACTGGTGCCAAAATCATGGCCTTAAGTTAAACGCAAGAAAATGTATTATCACACCATTTGGCAAAAACATGACCCTACTGATTACCACATCAACGGCAACCCCCTAACCACATAACCTGTGGTGAGAGACCCGGGTACTGAGGTTGACAACAATCTCACATTCGACCATCACATGGTGGCAGTTGTCAGAAAAGCCTATTACTTGGTTCATCTCATAAGTAAAGGGATTGCATCCAGAAAGAAGGAAGTTATTACCTCTCTGTACTCCTCCCTTATTAGACCTATAATTGAGTATAATGCCCTGTTTGGTATGTACCTCGCCAAACACCTGCACCAACTGGAAAGGCCACAGAAATGCCTCATAAAGAGAATCCATGGCCTCCAACACCTATCCTATGTGGACAGGCTTAAATCACTATCACTCTACTCGGTATCATACAGATTACTCAGAGGTGATCTGTGTCTCATCTACAAGGCAATATCAGACCCTGCCCTACTAGAGATGCTCCACATCTGTAAGCCTAACTCCTTGCCCATTACCCGCTCGATAGGCCTAAATCTAATATGCAACATCAACAAAACCTGCTGGAGAGGTTGCCCCATCTCTGGAACAGACTTCACATACATGTCAAACAGAGTACCTCACTGACCCTTTTCAAACGCAACCTCGATGAGTGGATGGGAAACCATAAATTTGTTCCAGGGGTTCCACCTTTGTCCCTCAATGACAGGGGTGACAGGTGCTGACGGAGGTTTCTTTTTTTTTTTTTTTGGGGGGGGGGTAAACTCTTGGCTAGGCTTGTAAGGGCCCCAGGGCCATTAGCCTAGTAATCTCCTATGATCCTATGACAGTGTGTGCATTTGATACAAAGTTTGGAAACTAGTGATGGGAAACAAGTTAGGTTGAAGAAGTCTAAAGATAAGAGATTAATAGCAGGTCTGGAAGCCATTTGACATTTTTTGAGGGTGAGGTAGTGGTACTCATGAGAGGGTGAGTTAGTGATTAAGCAACAGACTTTGGTTTTCTATAGTATGAACTGTTGAGCTGCGTCTATTATGGGTAGTCCATATTTAAGCTGTGCCAGGACTTCTTTGCCTATAGCTGCTCTTGCTAGCTTGAATAGGTCAGCTGGGATTTTGCTTGCCCAGAAGCAAAGTGAGTTGTTAACTTTTGTCTTTTATTTCTCATTAAGGGTATGGAATAGTTAGTGACTGGTCTAGCTACAAACAGAGATATATGAAGGAGATGGTTGTTTCCACTGGTGTGCCACAAAGGGTAGTAATGTTAAGTGACTTTGCTGATTTTGTTTTTTTAATTTTTGGGTTATGCCAAACAGCATGTTTTTTGTTTTTGTGAGGTTAAGTATTAGCTTGTGGTTAATGAGTCATGAACTAAGAATGTAAAATGAAACATCTGAAAGTCAACATTCTTAAAGAAGCAAATGCAAATAAGTAATAAACTATACTATGTGATAGAATATCATAACACTGTCTGAGTATCTTTCTATCTAGCTATCTATTTGAATTTGCTAAACAAGATAGAACACTGATAAAAAAATTACCAATTTCAGTCTTAGCCTGACATATACAAATCAGTAAATGTAACTAATTGAATAAGACCAGTAAGAATTAAATTACATGACACTGAAAAGAAATGTGAAACAAGTACAGGAAGAATAAAAGTAGAAAACAAGATTTGGATAATAAAATGTACACTGACTATATATATAGGTCATAGCAAACATAACTTAACATTTTGTTGTAATGGAGAAGCAAAGTGATAGATAAGGCAGCAATTGTAGAATTATGCATAAACAATATGAGGTGAGGTAAGTTAACTAGATGGGCTGCATCTATGTTTAGTTTGCAATTTATCTCAAGCTTTTAGTAGAGCATGGAATTCCAAGTAAAAGTAGATATCTTTGAAGAAGGAAGGGAGAGATTCACGTAGCTTTTGTGGTCTAGAATGGAGAAAGATTGGTTTGAAGAATGTAGTTTTGATTGGGGGGGTCTGTAGCAGAAGATCTGAGGGATTATCATTTTTGAGATTGCGGGGGGATTCGCTTTATTAGTTTTTGATGTCAGGTTAGAAGAGGGAGGCACTGCTCATGTAACAGTCTGAACAGTTGAGAGCCAGGAAGAAGGTCTGACCTCTGTTTAACTGGAAGCCATTTACCTTTTTTCTAAGGTTATGTGATGGTGCTTGCCTATATGACAGCAAGCGATAAAACTGCAAATGTTGTTACTGATTCTGTGGTGCTTGTTAAATTAATTAAATTAAATGTATTTATTTATTGGGATACTCAGGTGAATAGAGACAGACCATATTCAGGTGGTGGGAGTATAATAACATTACTAATGGTGGATATGGAAGAGGTGGAAAGAAATAGGGAAGATGTTTTGTGTGTTTAAAAAAGGAAAGAGTTAATAATTTTACAAGTGCAGTCTAGATATGCACAGAAACAGTGAGAGTGGTGTCTAACCATACTCTAATGTTTTGGAAGAGGGGACCTGCTCATTTGGAGTATTGCTGTGATCACAGGTGTTCAGTAAATTATGTCTTCTACTCTGCTCCCAAATAGCATGCTTTTTTTTAAGAATTCAGAATGATATTTTTAATTCTCTGGGTAAGGGAGTCAAAATCAGCTTGAAGGTCATCTTCTAGTGACTTGAGAGAATGGTTTCACCAATAACGGACCATGTATTTGCGGTACAGAAGAGGGAGATTTAGGAAGTTAAAAAGCACTTTGTTAATGTAGATGAAAAATAGCAGTATAACAAAAATGTGGAATCAGAGGATGGATCAGACCTCACACCAGTTTCTATCAGGTTTTCTAAGAGGATGAAGTTATTATCTAGGTCAAATGCTCTGGTGAGGTCAATGGTCACTGCATCTGACAGCATGACTTTGTCCATCACCCTAAGGATATCATCACTGAGAGACCAGAGGACAGTGACTGTTCTTTGGCTGGTTCAGAAACCATGCTGCTTATGTAACAGTAGATGGTATAGAGAAAAATGCTAGGAGTGCTGAAGTGAGTTAATTTTTAAACACTGTACATAAGGTAGGGTGAAACAAAATGTGTCTATTGTGGAATGGTAGTGCTGTTTTTTTGTCTCATTAGAGGTTTTATATTGACATTTTTCCAGATGTTGTGCATGGTATTGCTAACAAACCAATGGTTGAAAACATGTAGGAGAGGTGTAACAATATAGTTATGACAGTGGTAAATGAACGGAGGTGTAACAATATAGTCACAGCAGTGGTAAATGAACCATGGTAAGAAGTACCAGGGGCATCAAGCTGGATTTGCTCACTGAGAAAGGAGATGTCCTTGGCGGAGATTTGCTTGAAATAGAAGGGAGGGATATACTCAGGGGCTGTGTTCAAGGGGAAGTGTTTTGTTTTGGATGGGAAGAACACTAAAGAATTTGAGGAAGTCTTATGCAGTGAGTTGGTGGATGTAGACTGGTGGGAGGTATTTTTGTTGAATGACCTCTTTCCAGAATCTTTTACAGTTAAATTTTATGGTGTTCTTGTGTCATATCATAGTGTGAGTTTTGTGGCTTCGAATGGCCTGCTTTGCTAGATTTTGGAACTTAGTGAAGTGTTTCTTATTGGTTGTTGTGGGGCTGGATTTCCATTAGTGTGTGTGTGTGTGTGTGTGTGTGTGTGTGTGTGTGTGTGTGTGTGTGTGTGTGTGTGTGTGTGTGTGTGTGCATGTGTGTTTGTGTATAATTAGATGATATGTGTCTTACTTTAAATTTAATGGCCACAATATCCATGGCTAAAATGACAGCCAACTGTCTATGTCCTGAGGACAGACCATGCAAAGTTAAAAAATAACAAATTACAGGGAAGGAAGTCCTCCTATACCCCCAGCCCCCTGATAATGATATATACAAACTCAGAAATTTCACAATCTCTGGGGTAAGACATATCCCCTACATGTGGGATTGTCAGTCTCACACACCTGTCAATAAATCATCTGTTTTGTCATCCAAAACATGTTGACAAAACAGACGTGGATAGTAAAAGCACATTGCTCTAAAAGATGAATCTCTTATATCTATGTCTCTCTCTCTCTCTCTCTCTATATATATATATATATATATATATATATATATATATACATACATACTCCAGACATCCATACAATACAGAGAGACACACACACACACACACACACACACACACACACACACACACACACACACACACAGTAAGAGAGTGAGAGAGAGAAAAATTAGTACAATACCAGTGAGACAACCTTGGCAAGAAGCATAAAACAATAAAACTTTAATAAGTCAAATAAAAACGAATCACCAGAATAACATATAAGAGCTTTTGGATATAAACATACTCATCAGTTTTATTGTTTTATGCCTGTTGCTGGGATTGTTCTATTTCTACAGTGTTGTCCTCTGAAAGCTGTTGTTCCTATTTTGTTACAGATATATATATATATATATATATATATATATATATATATATATATATATATATATCAACAACAAACTTTCTCACCAATGATGAGACAGTGAACAAGTGTTTTGAGTGCTTTCTTTCCTTTAATCAGTGTTTTTGTCAGAAATGTACAAAAACATGACTGATGAAGCTCTTAACACTGATTAAAGGAACGAATGTGCTCAAACACTTGTTCACTGTCTCGTCATTGGTGAGAAAGTTTGTTGTTTGTATTTCTTAAAGTTATCTTTTCCAAAGGCGGTTTTAGCTTTTAATATATATTTGTATCCTTGCACTGAACTCTAACTCCATCCACACCAATACACATAAACAAACATACACATGCATGCATACAATACTCACTTTGTTGTAGTTAATATTGCCCCAGAGATATTTGGACATCAATTAAACTCAGAGATTTTTGCTGGCTAAGACCTACCTGCAATCAACTGGATGTATAAGTGAATTTAAGTAAATCTTTATCTGCACTTTTTTCAAATAATACAGCATTTAAATTGATTTATTTGTGTTGAGTTGAATACTGTCTAGCTGGAAGTTGTGACTGTGTTTTTTCAGTTAATTCTTGTTAGAATGTAATGTTTGTTAGAATTCCTGCATAGCCAATGATTAGAGGGGGTAGTTTTACTTCACTGATATTCGGTTTCTGCCTTATGTAAGTGGCACATTTTGATTATTTTCTGCTTAAACTCTGTGCTTTGGTCTGCTAAGACCTATATTTCAGTTAATGCTTGTTAGAATTTAGTGCTTGTTAGAATTCCTGCATAGCCAATGATAAGTGGGGATAGTTTCACTTCATTGATATTTGGTTTCTGCCTTATATAAGTGGTACATTTTGGATTATTTTCTGCTTAAACTCTGAGTTTTGGCCGGCTAAGACCTACCTGCAATCAACTGGACATATAAGTGAATTTAAGTAAATCTTTATCTGCACTTTTTTCGAATAATACAGCATTTAAATTGATTTATTTGCGTTGCATTGAATACTATGTAGCTGGAAGTTGTGGCTCTGATTTTTCAGTTAATTCCCCAACCACTCTCTCTGCTTTTGTTTTGGTGTTAATCTTGGTGGCTTTGAAACTGCCCGCCCCTCTTGTAAATTTGCATTTGGATACTCCTCCTGGGCCCATCTCATTTGCTCACTCAAAAAAAGTGTGCACTTTATTCATTACTGTATTTGTGTTTCTTCCGACTTTATTACTTTATTTTGCTTTTGTGTCATCTTAAAAGTGCTCAATTGTATTCATTACTGCTTGGTGTAACTATCATCCTAAGCCTTTTGGTTTAAGCACTTGGGCTTCAGACCAGTTGTTTTGCATTAAGAAGGTTTGTGGTCTACACTGTTGTGGCAGGACAAGTAGCTTACATCCTTCTAAGTTGGGAACTGCTGATTGAAGGCTCAGTGTCTGTTATTCTATAAATGTATTAGTTCTGGTTTAAGTACTTGGGCTTCAGGCCAATCATTTTACATTAAGAAGGTTTGTGGTCTGCACTCTTGTGGGAGAAGAGGCTGGACTCTGCCCTTCTGAGCTGGGAATGGCTGGTTAGAGGCTTATAGTGCCTGCATATTTGAACTGCTTCTTACTGAAAATTGTGTGCCATGTTCGCTGTTGCATCACCTAAATTCAGGCCTGCTGAATATAGCTTTGTTTGTATAACTTGAGCACTAACCCAGGATTTATTTTTGGAGAAGGGTCCCCTGCACCCCAGTGGAAGGAGTGTGCAGTTAGAACTTGTCTGATTGTAGACTACAGGAACAGGGCTCAGTTTTGAGATTTTTTTACTGGTTAATTGGGTAATTTGTTTAACAGCCTTTTCTGATTGCTTGTAGTCATCTAAAGCTGTTTTAAGTGTATTTTTTACTATTTGTAGTCTTTTAAAGCTGTTTTAAATGTATGTTTTACTGTTTTTGCCTTATCTTTTCAATTTTTTTCCTTGTTTCCCACCTTTCTATGCTAGTATAGTCCAGTTTTCAGGCTAGTGCTGAATTTAGGGCTGTGTTACAAGTTTCTGAGTTGCACATACCTTACTTGGATAGAAGGAGGTTTCTCTGTTCACCTGTGAGAGAGGGAGCTTTGAGCAGCCATCTGTCCCAGGAGGAGTGGTTCCAGCCCAGAAGTTTGTAGTTTATAGGCCATTTTGGGCTACTTTCTATCTCTTTCATTTCCCTGTTGTAAAAACTGTGTTTGCACAGTTTTGCACATCCGGGCAATACCAGTTAGCTAGGGCTAAATTATTCCTGGCTCCACCAAGTCTCCTCTTCAGTTTTTCCCTTAAAAATAGTCTAACTCTCAACCTAAGCACTTAAAAAGCATCCTACAGTTCAGCACTTGCTCAAACCTAATAGCAAGCACTAATATACTTCAACACTTGATTGTCCAGCAGGGCAAGACTCATTATTCACCCCTCACCAACCAAGCGACTAAGCAGTTCACCCTACTATTTAGGCATGACCAAAGGGCAATTTCAGGTATACTCTCCAGTCCAGCTGGTGAACCTGGGTATCCTGAGGCAATGTTACAACTGCCTCATGTACAAAGACAACCCTCTCCTCCTATCACAAAACATTAACATATGTGAGAGATGCAATTATATAGCTAAATTGGAGGCTAAGCTCTCTCCACCCAAGACTGGAACAGGCAGTCATGAGGAGAAGGTTAACACTTGTACCAGACCTCCAGCTCACATAGACATACTAAACCAGCATTGGCAAAAAATACACATACATACACAAAATCATACTCAGAGGCTCTAAATAAAAACCTGCAAAAGCATCAGAGACCTCCAAAGCAGACAGCCAAAAAATCTACACCTCCCATCACAAACCAGACAACACATAAAACACAAAATCAGTGTGCCGCACAATCACAGCCCTTAAGGTGACATAATATACCTAACACACTAGTAATAGGCGACTATATAGTGAGGCACACTGATGTCCCACTCACTAGGCTGGACAAGGAGAAGGTTACTGTTAGCTGCCTGTCGGGAGCCAGAATCCGCCACATAACACAAGCACTCAGGTCACTCCAGAACAAGTACAAATATGACTCTGTCATTCTTCATGTTGGTATGAATGACCTGAGATGTACCTCCCTGGACTACATGAAAAGAGACATGGAAGAGCTCTCTGATCATGCAGCCCAGGTGGGTATGACCCTGACCCTGAGTAGCATCCTACCCTCACCAAGAATGATACCGCAGTATAAAGAAAAAATGATCAATTTCAACAATTGGCTAAGCTTCTGGTGTCATTCAAAGAGGATCCAGTGTCTGTCAGCCTGGAACGACATGTTGGACAAGCCTCATTGCTTCGCAAGAGATGGCTTGCACCTGTCACCCCTAGGCTTTCGAATACTGGCCAAGGTTCTTGCTGCCCCCATAGTGCCCTTTTTAAGCAAGGCTCAAAAGTCAAACCCACCTCCGTAAACAACACAAATAAGAAAATGAAGGTTATGCTACTCAATGCCAGGAATTTAAATCTCAAAATGCATGTGCTCATAGCACTTCTCAGTATGGAGAATGTCGGCATCTGTGCAGTAACTGAAACCTGGTTCAAGGCTCCACAGAGCACCCAGCACTACCGGGTTACAACTCATAACACACATTTTGGCCACAGAACATGAACCGAAACACAAAAGGAGGGGGTGTATCCATATTCATCAAGGATACCTACACCTCCAGGTTAGTGGTGCAGCATGATACCTCTGAGATCATCCACGTGCAACTAACATCGGGCAAATCTGCAATACAAATTGTGGCCTGCTACAGATCTTCCTCCATGACCCAAGACCACCACTCCACCTTTCTGGAGACACTGGAAAACATGAAGGTCCTACTAAACACCCTCATATTGGGTGATTTCAATTACCCTACCATTAACTGGGGAAAACTACTCAAGTACAAACTCCCAGGTCCAGCGCTTCCTGGAATTTATCAACTCAAATGCCCTGGATCAGCTGGTAAACTCCTCTACCAGAGGTGAAAACATATTGGACCTGGTCATCACCAACATGGGTGACAGGTGTTCCGCACCAGAGGTCAACCCATCACTGGTTAGATTACACCATAAACTAATCACCCTGGATGCCCACACCACACCATCACCCCCAACCAAGGAAACCATAGTGAAAAACTTTTCTATAGCAAACTTCACCTTACTTAAGACAGAGGTGGTAAGTTTTGCAGCCCCCACGCTAAAGGATAACAGTGTCCAAGATACAGGAACCTTTACAAATGCACTCTATGAGCACCTACAAGGATGCATGGATCATTCCATCCCTAGCAAAACCAAGACTCGCTCCCCTAAGAGAAGGAAACCAGTCTGGTGGTCCCCTGACATAAACAGGCTATATAATAGAAGGAGGAAACTAGTTCAGAAAAAAAGCAAATTCCAAGAAGGAAAGACATCCCTGATCAGTATCAGTAAGAAACTAAGGTCCCTCATAAAATCATCAAAGGCTAACTTCGAAAGAAAAATAACCGAGGATTCAAAGATAACCACAAAGCCTTCTTTAGCTATGTCAAGAATCTAAGTGGCAATTCACAGATATGCTCTGAGCTAGTGCAAAATAGCACAAAATATACTGATCCTACTGATATTGCCAACATCCTGGCAGATAGATTCAGTGCAAATTTCATCCCCTCTCACCCCCAAAAGGGCACACAACAATATCAGAAAAGAGTAGTGTCCTGGAAATCACAGAAGCACAGATGAAAACAGCCCTTTCAAAAGCCAAAAGCACAGCGTCAATGGGGCCAGATGGTGTCCCAGGCTGTGTCTTGCACGAACTACAGAATTAATTAACCCCCCACCCAAACACACTGTTCAACCTCAGCCTCTCCACAGGCTATGTGCCCATAGAATGATGCAGAGCAATGGTTATTCCGCTCCACAAAGGAGGGGCCACAACTGACCCTGGTAACTATCGCCCTATAAGCCTGACTAGCCTGGTCTGCAAGGCTATGGAGCGCATCATCATGGAACTCATTAACAAAGACATTGAGAACCTCCAAACACTTGACCTGACCCAGTTCAGCTTTGTTAAGGGCAGAGCATGCCTACTAAACCTGGCTGACTTCTTCAAGACAGTCACCAAGGCCATAGATGAGGGGAAGGTGGTTCAGAAAGCCTACCTTGACCTTGCCAAGGCTTTTGACACTATTCCCCACTCGGGAATTATAGAAAAACTCACCAGCCTGAACATAAACCCCTATGTCACGAGATAGATTGCCAACTGGCTTACAGACAGAACTCACACGGTAAGAATAGCGGGCTTCAGGTCCGACTCTAAACCAGTCACAAGTGGTATCCCAGAAGGCTCAGTCCTGGGACTCCTACTGTTCGGCATATACATCTCAGAAGTGCAGGCAAACACAGAAGGACTATGGCTAACCAAGTTCGCCAATGACTGCAAACTGGGAGCCATAATTGACTCTCTGGCTGACACGGACATTCTCCAAAAGGGCCTTACTCAGATGGACACCTGGTGTCAAAGTCATGGTCTCAAGGTAAATGCCAAAAAATGCATAGTCATCCCATTTGGGAAAAACAAAACACCCATGAATTACCACATAGGTGGCATCCCCCTTAATACAGAAGAGGTAATAAGAAAACTGGGTTCCCAGGTAGACAGTAATCTCTCGTTTGACAATCATATTGCCAAAGTAGTTAGGAAATCCTTCTATGTAGCCCATTTAATTACTAAAGGGTTCAAATCTAGAAATAAAGAGGTTATAGTGCCCATCTACTCGTCACTCATCAGAGCCATCATAGAGTACAATGCCACATTTGGGATGTACCTCACAAGACACTTCCAACAGCTGAAAAGGTCACAAACGTACCTCACCAAGAGGATTACTGACCTTAAACATATGTCCTATGCAGCCCGACTGGAAAAACTCCGGCTGTACTCAGTGGCATTTCGGCTGTACTCAGTGGCATATCGCTTACTCAGAAGTGATCTCTGCCTGACTTACAAAGCCATGTCCAACTCAGATTTAATGGACATGCTCCACCTAAAGAAATCCAAGTCACTGCAAGCCACTCGCTTTAGTGAGCTAAACCTCAACACAACAATAAATAGAACATGCTGGAAGGATAGATTCCTGTCACAGAGACTCCCCATGTTTTTGGAAAAAAATTTCTAACTACATTAGGCAGAGCCCTTCACTAATACTCTTCAAGAGAAACCTTGACAAGTGGATGGGTAACAGAAAATACACCCCTGGGATCACTTCATTGGCTCTTCTTGACAGAGGCTCAGTTAATTAATCAATGGGGCAGCGGAAGCTGACACACTCTGGCTAGGCTTATAAGTGCCCCCAGGCAGATAGCCTAGTACCTACCTATGAACCTATAATTATTTTATTTCCTCCTATAAAATCATTTAATTACAGTGTTGTGTCCCTCATTTTTTTTTTTGGTTTCTTCTTGTTTTGTTTTTTCAATATATCATATGAAGGACAATTCTTACCCAAGTATCACATTTTTTGTGACAGGGAATTTGTATCAGTGTACACAACAAAGGAAAGATCATGGGGTTTTACAGCTGTTCATAAGTTCATAGGTTGGTACTAGGCTATCGGTCCCAGGGTCTATACAAGCCTAGCCATAACAATTCCCTAGCTATTTCTTCCTACAATATTTACTTCCCTGGACCCCTGTCTAGCAGGGAGGGTGACTGACATGATCCCCGGGGTGAATTTTCTATCTCCCATTCAATCATCAAGGTTCCTTTTGAAGAGGGCCAAAGAGGCGCTCTGCTTGACATGTATGGGCACTCTATTCCAGAGTCTAGGGAGTCTCTGGGTCAGGAACCTATCCCTCCAGAATGTTTTGTTCATTGTGATGACAAGGTTTAGATCCCTGGAGCATGTGGCTCCAAAGGATTGGGATTTCTTTAAGTGTAGCATGTCCAACAGCTCTGGGTGTGACATGGCCTTGTATGTTAAGCAGAGATCGCCTCTGAGTAGACGATATGCGACAGAGTATATCTGGAGTTTTTTTAGACGGTCAGCATAGGGAATCTGCTTTAGGCCTGAGATTCTTTTAGTGAGGTGTTTCTGTGGCCTTTCCAGTTGTTGCAGATGTCTTGAGAGGTACGTACCAAATGGGGCATTGCATTCTATAATGGGTCTAATGAGGGATGAGTACAGTGGGACAATGACCTCCTTTTTTCTGGATAAAAAGCCCTTAGTGATGAGGTGTGCCACATAGAAGGATTTCCTGACTGTTGTAGTGATGTGGTTATCGAAGGTGAGACCACTGTCCACCTGTGTCCCTAAGTCTCTTATCACACTTTTGGTGTTTAGTGTACTGCCACCTATGTGGTAATTCATGAGTACATGTTTTTTCCCAAAGGGGATAACTATACATTTCCTGGCATTGAGCTTGAGCGCATGGCTCTTGCACCAAGTAACTGTTTCTGTAAGGCCCTTTTGTAGAATATCCACATCATTTGGGGATTCAATAATGGTTCCCAGTTTGCAGTCAACTGCGAACTTTGTTAGCCAGAGTCCCTTAGTGTTGGCCTCTACTTTAGAGAAGGAGATGCCAAACAAGAGCGGTCCCAGGACTGAACCCTGAGGTGTTCCACTTGTCACTTGTCTGGAGCTGGATTTGGAGTCGGCTACTTTTACAGTGTGGGTTCTGTCAGTAAGCCAGTTTGTAACCCATCGAATGACGCAGGGATTAATGCCCAGTTTAGTAAGTTTATCTATGATTCTAGAGTGGGGGATGGTGTCAAAGGCCTTGGTGAGGTTCAGATAGGCTGTGTGGACCTCTTTACTCTTGTCCACAGCTCTGGAAACTGATTCGAAGAAGTCATTCAGGTTCAGGAGAAAAGATCAGCCCTTCACGAACCCAAACTGGGTGCAGTTCAGTGTTTGAAGTTTGCCAATGTCTTTGTTTATAAGTTCCATGATAATATGTTCCATGTCCTTGCAGATCAGGCTCGTCAGACTGATGGGTGATAGTTCCCAGGATCCAAGGTGGATCCCTTCTTGTGGAGTGGGATAACTCTAGCTGTGTGCCACTCAGTGGGCACGAAGCCTGAGGTGAGGCTATGATTAAACATGACACTTAGGTGAGGTGCCATTTCATTTTGTAGTTCATGAAGTACACAGCCCAGGATGTCATCTAGTCCCATGGATGCTGTATTCTTAGCTTTGGAGAGTGTGTTTTTTACCTGTGTGGCCATTATTATCAGACTTTGGCAATCTTTCGTATTAAGATGGGCCCTTTAGAGGGTGAGAGGGGGGTGAAGTTTGAACTGAATCGATCTGCCAGGATATTGGCAATATCCTTGGGATCAGTATATTTAATGCCATTCTGTTGTAGCTTAGAGCAGATAAGAGCATTGCCATTTAGATTCTTGACATAGCTATAGAATGTCTCACGGTTGTCTTTGGAATCTTTGGCAATTTTGTTTTCGTAACTAGCTCTGGAGGATTTTATGAGGGATCTCAGCTTCTTACTGAGGATGGTAAGGGAGTTTTTTGCATCCTGGGATTTTCCTTTTTTCTGCAACAGTTTCTTCCTTTTGTTGTAAAGTTTGTTTATGGCAGGAGACCACCAGATTGGCTTCCTTTTTTTGGAGGAGAGCATCTTGATTCTATTTGGGATGGCACAGTTCATGCACAAGTGGATGTGCTCGTACAGTGCCTTAGTCTAAGATTCAGCTGTCGAACCTTCAGTTCCCATCTGTATGGATGTCATAAGGTTTGTCACTTCTGACTTGAGTAGCATGAAGTTGGCTTTGGAGAAGTTTTTTACAGAGGTTTCCTTACTGGGGGGTGGGGGAGGGATGTGGATAGCAAGGGTGATTAGCTTATGGTCAGACCTGACCAACAAGGGTTACTGTTATTCATTATCCATAGTTTTGCAACCTAGGCCTGTGTCTTTCTGAGGTCATTAAATTGCTTTAAAGCACAAATAATATTTAAAGTGAAACTCTTTTATAAAGCATTAGCTGTGACAGAAATCCTGATGTGAATATTAGAAATTCATTATATTATAAGACTACATTAAGAAACTGGTAAGTTTAATAACTTTTGACTGAAGTGTTGTTACCCACATAATAGTAGAAGACTAAGGGCTGTATGAAATACCAAATGTTCGTTGGAAAAAAATGCCTTTATGGATTTTTGAAGTCTTAGTTGTCAGTCATAGATAAATCGGCACAGCAATTACTCCTGACTGAGGTCAGTAAATCATGCCCGAGCTAACATACACCCCTTATTTAAATGTCTAAGATACAAAAATTCATGGGACACTTTTGGGTTGCATGGTTAGGCTTATAAAGGCTTTTGTGGCTGTTAGCCTAGTATACACCTCTGAACCTATGACTCCTAATAAAGACATCTGTAGGGATCACACAAACACACACACACACACGTAAAAAGAACTTGTGGTTTACCTGTTTTTCCTGACATAAAATTTAAATGCACCATAAAAGGCTTTTCAGCAGCTACAGCTAGCAAAAATCAGAGAACTTCAGTAGTAATGAGAAATATTTACTTATTTGCAGAGACTCACTAAGACATCAGTGATTCATAGCACCATCATTACACCAAAGGGGAAAACAAACTATCACATTTATTGGATTTAGACTATGTCATGAACACTTTGTGTGTGAAAAACAAATCCAATCAACATGGCGTTCACCATCAAGCCATTTAGGGGTGTAACATATTACAAAATAATTACTAAGCAAGTAGAATAACGCGGAAGCCTTATTAATGTACAGAAACCATATCGATAATGAAGAAAACATAGCTTCTATGTTAACTCTAAAGAATGTAGATAATTTATTTTATAACAAATTCTGTATATCGTTTGGCCTTCAACTCAATGGGTTTATATACAGTGAAATGGTTTGTTAGGCAACTAATATTATTAACACACATAACTGTAGCTTTTTATGCAAACAAAATCAAATAATAACTTTGTTATGTTGCTTTGTCTTTGCCACAAAATGTACTGTAGCTGCTTTGATGAAAAAGGCGCATTGGCATAACAAAATCTGATGTCCAGCATGTGCCAACAGAACGTGAAACCATATCAGGTAAAAGGAAACATCAAAAGCAAACAAATATTAGTAATTGCCTAACTTCAAACAAATAAGCATATGTTGATGACCCCGCTTTCGGTTGTTTTTACAGCAACATGGCAAAAGACATGAACAAAGTCATCGGATATTCTAGCAGATGAAGGGAAAGTTCATTCCCTCAACCTGTAAACTCGAGAAATATGGACAAACCCAAATAACAATGGGGGACAAAGGCCCAAAAGTAGGGACAATTTTAAATGTAGCTCTTATAAACTTAGAAATGTAATATACTATAAGGTTTTTGCATTAGTATGCATTTTCTGAAGGATATGTAGTCTGAAACTCAAGTGTCTGTAATCATTTACTAACATAAATCCTCACTGATTATTTGCCAGAAAACCAAAATTTTATTTGGGATAGACCAAACATATAACCAGCTTTAGGCACCAGCGAACCCTGCAGTTGCTGGGGGCCCCCTGATCATGGGGGACCACCAATCACAGCCAGTTATCTTATCTTGATATTTTGTAACATGCCTGTCTGGTTATTACTTCTTTAATTTTCATCACAGTCAAATCTTAGAGGTGTGCACAGGAGGTCATTATAACTTGTGTTTGGGCTGAGGATTGTGTGGTCATTGTTTCTTTTACTTTTCTCAAAGACCTCAGAGGTATACAGAGAAGGTTATTATCATTTGTGTAGGGGCAGTATACTTTCTAGGAACAACAAAATAGAATATATTACTGTAATATATTTTTTCACTTTCCTCACAATCACCTTAATCATCTTAATCATAATTTATGTTCACGTTTTCACTGGATGAAAAAATTGCCAAAAAAAAAATTAATAAAAAAATTTAAAATGCAATTCAGAGCATATAGAAAGTTATAGCTTATTGAAAAAGCTGAAGAGTAAGGCAAAATGTGAGAAAAGGAAGGAAAAAGTAATGTGCATGATGTGGGGAGCCCAAGGTGAGGGGAAATGGGGGAGTACTGTAGGTGCATGTGTGTGTGTTGGGGGTCTGAAACACTAGACCTAGGGCACCATTTCACCTAAGCCCAGCCCTGTACATAGAGTTTGTTGTAATGTATCATTGTAGCAACTAAATGCCAGTAACTATGAATATCCCTTTGTGATATGGGCCAACACAGTGTGGTATAATGGCCTGTTGTAATGTTAGAGCACTGAAGCTACAGATCCATCGGTGTGTACTACTCCTAAAAGTTTGCAGCACGAACTAAAAGGTTGTTTTGTAGAGGTGGCAGGGACAGGGTGATAGACTGGAAGTGCCTAGGGAACCCCGACTTGACATTTGCTGGGGGCCCCCAAAATGCTAACACCGGCCCTGACTAAACATTAGAGGCAAAAATCTGGACATTCTGCTAAAATGTGGACAGTTAAGAGGTATGGAAATTCTCCAGGATATTAGCCAGCAGGAAATCGTACTTCTGAGTGTGCAGTAGTAATTACAAACTTTGCTGTAAAAGTTACAATTGTAGCCTGGAGCGCCAAGATTACACTCCAATATCGGGATCAATTAAACTCTTCTATAGTGCGAGGCCCGTTCATAACAGAGGCTTCTTGTACACGACACTGTTAAGAACGGGTCTCGAGATAGGGATTAATACCAACAGTGCCAGCTGGCAGAGGACAGGGAAGAAGGTTAAACAGCTCAGTTTCTGCCTATTGTCCATGCTTCTCAACTGCCCCTAAGGTTGTCTCATATGTTTCCCTGTCCTTCCTCCTTCCGTAAAACATTGGCGTTTCATACTTAGTATTGCTCAGAAAATACATACAGATGCAGAATCTGTTGCTCTGTTAGCCTTTTAAATGAACTAGAGGAATGTTTAAACACTCTTCCCGATTTTAATGTTTTGCCCCCCCCCCCCCACACACACACACACACACGGGGGGGGGTGAAATATGTGGTATTGCCTGACAGCGTCCGCTGAGTACTTTATTGTCTTTCAGTGCTGTTAAAACACTTGAGATGTTTTTTTTCCTCTAACTGGAAGTGTCCAGAGCACATAAAGGCTCATGCACTCCAAAGACTTATAATTCGGCCCCCATCATAGCCATTTATTATGTGTCCTGGCCGTGGATATCACGATTTATCTCTCGAGCTTCACTCTCTGTGTGAATTTTGTGGCATCTATTTCTGGAACACATAATAAGTGGGTATGATCAGAGACCCGAAGATAATCATTTGCATTACACACCGCTAAAAGTTCAATTCACATTTAAAAAATGTTATAGTAACCACTTTTCTGTAAACAGTTACCACTGCCGCCCCACAACCAAGTGTGCATAGGAGAATTTTAACATAGTATTAACACTGTATAAGCAAAGGGAAGACCTCTCAACCGCGCCTGATTTGGAAGAACACATCTGTTTTCAGACCTGATTTACCCCTTGAGGTGTATCTTTTATCTTTTTTAGGCTTGATTTACCCCTTCACACAATTTTGAACCCCCTCAAGAATTTCAAAGCTATTTGGTACACAAAAGAGCACACTACATGACCAACATACTAGTGGCACTAATAACAAAGAAAGTTTACCTTTATCTTACGTCTTTTTTTTGCAGAAGCAAAAATAAATGACATTGCGAGGTAAATATTTTGCAATGTCATTCAAGTCTACAGATGTCTTTGAGAATATACTTAAAGTTTCATGTCTCTTTGCCAGACTCATTTTTTTAACTTACGTTTCTGAGAAGTATCCGACTTTTCTACTGGAAATGGAGAGTTAAGTGCAATTTGGTATTCAAATTTTGCTGATTAGGTATTCATATTTTTGGCAGTATGTTACTTACTTTTCAATATTTTTGTACCTGTTCGAGGTATGGCAAGAGAAACTGTAAGGAGTTCGCCTTTTAGCATGATTTGTTTAAAATTAAGGGAAATAAAGACGATTGTTACAAAATAAACAACTTAAAATATGTCTTGGTTTCTGTTATTTTCTAGTAAAATAAGTAGTTATGGTTTAGTTAAGGGGCAACTGATGGCTTTCAGTACTGACAAAAATGTAACTGCTCAAAGTGACTTGGAAAGTAAGAGGGTATCAGCTATTTGTGTGCCATTTTGCGATATGTAAATGGATGAATATGGAAATACGAATAAAGTAATTATTATATCGTTGGCAGCATTTGTGGATACACAACAACTACTTTTGTCTTACCAGTGGTATTCAAAATCATAAAGGCGAGTGAAAGGATAATACTGGCTCTGAAGTGCTGATAGACATGATACGGTTTGGCAATGCACAGTGATTTTGTCTTCGTTTTACTCTCTCTTGTTTTATCTGCCGATTAAAGCCTCGTAGCCTAGGTACTAATTTGTCTGAGAATTCTGCACGAAGATTCTCTTATATTAACTGTTAAGAAGTCAGTACATATGCATACCAGTAAGAAAAAGTAATAAAATAGGGTTCTTACTTTTTTAAAGGCCAGTGATAAGACTTAATAACTACAAGTGGAAGTTTTGCTATTATATCAGTAATAAAAAAGAAAAAGGAAACAATGTGTGCTGGGACATCAAGTAGCATAAATGCATTCCTGTAGATTCACGCCTATAAAGTTTTCCCCTTTTGCTTAAGCATACACATCTAAGGTTCTCTGTTCAGGAGCGGGAACATCCACTTAAAAACAATGCACATTTTAGTGATATATCTTCCTTAATTCACTGAAAAAATAAACCCACCCCTCAAAAAAGGTAACCCAAAGAAGTGAACGGTAAAGAAATGTAAATTGTGCACCTCTGTATACAGTCGCCGTCTCAGACGTCAAAGGTTTGTGTGACAGTTTATATGCCCTCAGTCAATGCACTTATCACAAAGCTCGATGTTTGACAGTTTCAGTGTTTCCATTGTTTTATATCATAGTAAGAGTTCAGCTGTACTATCGAGGTTTTCTGCGATGTTTTAAAAGAAGGTTGGAAATACCTTTCATACCAGACATCGCATTTAACCGTGCATTTTATTAAATCTTTCCAGTACTTTATAAATACACACATTCTAGTGAAATGCACAACTCAAAGTTAAATAAATCAGTGTAAACATGTTGCAGACATAGTACTCCTTGTGCAAATGCAGAACACCCTGCATAAGTTAAGCAACAGCTGCAAATGCAGAGCGTACTGCACAGCAGAGTGCAAAGGTGCAAAATTAGATGACTGAAGTTTTCATTTAAGTGTATTTTTAGCAGCTGTAATCCGCTTCCTTTTCTTCGAGTTACTGAAAAAAATCTAGCCCATAACTGTACATTCTGCGTCAATAACGTCTCAGCAGAAGAAAAGTGCCAAACCAAATATTGTTTACTTATAAAAAGTTTTCCCTAATGTAATTGTCTTGTATTACAATATTTTAAAGTAGCGACTTTGGCGAATAGGGTTAAAGAAACAACGGCGTTGTTTTGTGCAGACTATTCCATTAAAAAAACACTTATATGGACAGTAATACAGCAATGACAGAGTAACGTGGTTACTGCTAGCTACTGTGTAAAAGAAGCAAAGTAAATAAATAAATACACACATACACAAGCAAAATAAATAAGTGCGCACACACACACACGCACCAGCATACAGGGACACATACATAAAGCATTGTAATTGTATTAAACATGACAATTATAAACAGAAGACGTTGTTAATTTTGTCAAGAAGAGACTACTGAAGTCTGGCATGCAGTGCACTTTTGAAACAAGTCATTCTCTACAAGAGGCATTTGTTAGTATGCCATTTACTTTAGAAAAGATATAGGTGCAAGGGAGTGTATTACCTTTTCAGTCTGGATAAAATAATTGGTGGCCTGCCTTTTATAAGATTGTGTAGCCAATCCGCGGGCACACAGACTGAGCGTGCGCGCGCGCACACACACACACATCTCTCTCTATATATATATATATATACATACACACACACACACACACACACTATATATATATATATATATATATATATATATATATATATATACATATACATACATACAGATAGATATAGCTATAGATACACGCGCGCGCACACACACACACACACACACACACACACACATATATATATATATATATATATATATATATATACAGATAGATATAGATAGGTATAGCTATAGATACACACACGCGCACACACGCACACACACACACACACACACACACACACACACACACACACACATATATATATATATATATATATATATATATATATATCTATATATACACATACATACATACATATATACATACACACGCGCGCGCGCGCGTTTAGATTATTTGTGTGGGTCAAAACATAGCTCTTGGATTTCCTTGAGTTTGCAATGTTCTCATTTTTTGTCTCTTTCTTTGTTGGGCGGTTGTTCCTCGTAAAATCTACCATTTTCTGTCAAAATATTCAAGATTGCAGTAACTAAATAATGACACACTTGAATTTCAGACATTATATTGTCCAGGAAATGTTTGTAATGCAAGGCCTGTTACTCCACCAACTTTCTAAAGGTATAAGAACAATATTTAAAATATGCCCCAGATATGGAAACCTTTATCTAGTCTTGTTTTTACTTTGCCCCTGAAAGTTGAAGACATGTCAGAAGTATGGTTCCAAACAGCACAACACACACACACGAACTTGGAACCAAGCATACCCTGTATGTACATTTGTATGTACGTCCTGCTTATATGCATGATTATTCTAAGTTGTGCGTAGAATATGTCTTAATTAAATCGTTCTTTACAATATATAGACCTGTATACGTCCTGCTTAAGGATATGATTATCTAAAAAAATTGTAGGTAGTACATAACTTATTAAAGAGTCGTTTATAGTGTAAGTCAGTATACATCCTACCTAAATATATAATTACCTTATAGATTTTTTTTAAATTGTAGCAGAGACAAAACTGAACATTTTATGCTCATTTTACGAGTACTGGGTGGCATTTAGGGGGGAAAACATATAAAACAACTTTAGATATACACAGGCCCACGAAGGACGTAGTGTTTGTTTTGCAAATGGCAGAAGATTTTAGTCAGGCAGATTTAATAACGGTTTCCCTGTGTAAGTCCAGCTCTAAAACAAGAAAGACATTATTTAAGGAGAAGCAGGCGTCCATCAGAAAATCTCAGTCATCCAGAAAGAAGTGACTTAAGTTGCATTTTAGACTAAAGTATTAAATTGAGCGCCAGTATTAATTTATAAGTTGAAACAATAAAATTTAAAGGGGTTGCAGCATTTAATGTGGGCCCATTTTTAGGGCAGTCTAAAACCTGAAGGTATTGCTGTGCACATAAAATCGTGTTTCTAGTAAAGCAATCTTTATCAGAATAGGATTGCAAACGGGCTATTGTGATTACAATCTCACAGATAATGATAATAGTCTAACTTTATATATCTTGGTTATTCCTGTACAGATCTTACCTTCTCTGTTGAGATGTTTGAAAGACATATGGCTCGCCATGTCACTACCATGAAGTGCCATACTGGGCCCATGATGAGACAGGCTACTACTGCCCTGAGACTGCCAATGATGTCCAGGGGACACAAAGCCGGCCCCTCCAGCCGCACCACCGTAAACTCCGTACTGGTGATTGGAAGACGTGTAGGCACAAGGAGGGACAAAACCACTCACGGTCGATAAGGCAGGAGCCGGCTATAATAATAATAAAAAAGAGACAAAGATAAATATACAAAGACAGCAATGCTGAAATAAATAAACATATAAACAAAACCATACATACGCTATCAGAAAATAAATACATTATTCTAAAACGTCGTATGCAGCCCTGAAGTGTCACTCTAAAACATTATCTTGATAATAACACTTTTAATTTAAAATGGGGATTAAGACCACCACTATATTATTTTCTCAGACAGACACGCGCTGTCGTATTATTAAAATGTGTTCTATGCACTTATTTATTAAGTTGCTTACTTTATTTTAAAATACTATATTGGATAACTGAACACAACCAAGTGTAATAATTGATTTTATCAACTGTCATACAGAACGGAATACAAACTGCATATCTTAAAAATGATGGCTTTCAGCTTTTTAGGGGATTCGGTAAATTTCCTAATTTTTCCTTTTAAGAGCTTCTACACACTACAGTGTCCTTTCCTTCACTATATACGCACTTCGGCATTCTTTCTTGTACTATAACCATTATGAATGTATTATCATGGATACAAATGGTTCTTTTGGAGCAGTCAGGTTAACAACAGAATGAATAAAAACAAAATCACAGCCAGTTGTCATTTACCTGTGGGTATTTTATGTCCCCCTCAATGGTTGATTTGTCGATGCCATTTAAATTTTGAGAAGTGCAAAATGTTCTGTTGACACTATTCCAGTCTTCAATTTTTGGGGCATAGACAGAGCTGTCAGCACTAGGAATTGTGCCTAAATATTTTTCATATAAAAAAGAAATTAAATTAGTACTGTGAAGATGTTTTAATATGACAGGTGGTCTGATTCTGAATTTGCCGCTATGTAACTAATATAAGAAGACACAACTATCCAGTCATTGACATTCCACAACTCACAATTATACCTGGTAACAAAAAAGCAAATCTGCTCCATGTGACTACATTTGCTTGTTGAAATTATCATAAGCGTATGCTTCTATGATTTTTTTTATACACAAGATTATTCAAAACACTACTACAAGAAGCCCGGATTGCTCTCATTTATGCAAGAAATATTATATTAAGATATACTTCCAAAAAAAAAAAAAAAAAACAGTTAACACAGCGTGCAGATAATATGCATTTCGTGCAAATTTAACTCCAGCTGATTCTAAACCATAACCAGGATTTTACTTTCCCTAAATTTACACACAAATATGTCTGCAATGCGGCAATGTAAAAAAATAAAATAAAAAATGCATACCTGTAGACAATTCAAAATGTAAATGGCAAAGGAAAAAAGTGTGTGTGTTTGTGTGTGTGTGTTTTAAAGAAGGAGGTGAATGGCATCAGTAAGGGTGTAGTAGACATACTCTCTGTACTCGGGTGAGTGTTTTTTTCTGAATACCTCTCAGAAACATTGCGGCTCTCAGAGGCCAGAGTATTTCTACAACTGTTTAAACTATAGTGGGTCACTGGGTTCTGTACATAACGTGCATTACGGATAGGAATACTTCTCTGAAAAAATATTTGCAGGGGCCAATAGTAATTCATACATTTATTAAGTGCATGGGGGCAACTCCTTGAGAAGTATGTAAAATCTAAATGCAGTGCTGACTGGGGGTCAATAATGTGAGAGTGTGAGTATGAAATGGAATGTTCTGGCCACATTCTTTGTTATCAAACAGCCAAGCTTCTTCTGGCTGGCAGACCTAAGTTTAACACTACCGTTAAACAAAATACACCCAAAAAAATGTATATCTGTAGAAAAGGGACTCCCTCACCTGTTTGCTCCATGAAGGCTCGAATGCCAAGAATGTTGCTCACAGAGTGCGCCGACGGCCATGCCCGGGGAATGCTGACATGTCCTGCAGAAACGGGGACTCCGCCAGGGCCACCCATCTTTGTTCCAGTAGGCGACACGGGGCTAGGGTAGGAATACTGGTAAATGTGATTATAAGAGAGAGTTGGCTGTGGATGAGCTTGCTTCACATCGTACTGGTTGGGCTGAGAGAGGTTCCCGATCTTATTCCTCAAAATCCTACTGATGGAACTGACTGAGGGTACATTATACTTGTCACAGACCCCATCTGAAAGTAGCCGGTCGCGAATTTCCCAAGCGAAGATACCGGGATCTGCTTGCTTGTAATTCCTGATATGTTTCACAACATTTGGAGTGGTGACCCGAGGCTTGCTTCCTCCAATGGCTCCGGGCAGGATAGATCCCGTCTCATTATAACGAGCTAGGATTTTGCTAACACAGCCATGCGAGACCCGGAGCTGGCGGCTAATATCACAAGGTCTTATTCCGAGTTGGGCCAGCTCCACAATACGTAGCCGAATTGCGTTTGGCAGAGGTCGACCATTCACAAACACCCCACCAAGCTGATTCACTTCCCCATAGGTCTGTTCTGCAAAAAAGTTTGAAGCAAACAAGAAAAGAATAAGTAGACTGCAGTGCTTAAAGAAAGATACGAGAAAATTAAATGTTAGTAAACAAATTCAATCAGGGATCCAACTGAAAATTAGCAAAAGTTATATAAGCTGCATCCAGGTAAGGTGACTCATTATTAAAACTTTCAAATGGAAGAGAAAATTAAATATATGCTTATATGCACAAGTAGCGACAGGCATCTTCTCTCTCACTCTGCAACAGTATGAGATAATTTAGAATAATTTCAGAAGACAAATGATACACCCTTACCTAAAAAGTGCATGTGTGCACTTTCTTGTCATATCAAATTATATAGAATGTCTGATGTTAACAAATCGCTCCTTCAATACTTTTCATTTCTACGATTCTGGGTGTCCTGCGATATTGTGAATCTGTGTGTATGCATGCACACAAACACACATCTAAATATCTATCAAGGCACATGCAAATAAACACCCATACCATAATAGCGTACACTACAGTTGTATTATCCAATGACTTTTAAACGCTCTTAACCATTTCATCAGGAGCCAAGCATTGGCCTGCTGTTGCCTAAACATTTATTGTTCATTTATTTTGTGAAACTGAATGCGGACACACAGTAGCCCACTTACATACTCGAGTTTACCAGTTCCCGAGTTTGTACCACAGGTTTGCTGAGTGGGAGCCTCCTTTGAAAGCTCAGTTTCACTCTTTTAATTATAGTTTATGCTGAGGGTGAAGGTTAATGCTTGTGTTATCACTTCTGTTCCACTGAACCATCCCCAAACCGGTTTCTTACCCATTGCCACAGAAGAATGATGGAGGACCTTTCGGGAGTCTCACAACAAACAGCTGCTAGTTCCTACTGCTGGAAGACGCCAGCCAGAGTTGCTTCCTAATCTGCCTGGCCCAGTTCAAAGGGGAAGGAAGGAGGTTCCTTTCAAGAGCTGTCTTCTCTCTCTGTTTCTTGGTGAGAAAAAAAAAACACAATCTGGTGTGTGAAGAACAAAAGCTCAAGGTGATCTTCATCCGATTAAGGAAAATTTGTCTATCCGGAAGGCTGTAGTTTGTTCAGATCAATTTGACGCGCCCTCCACGTCAATGCTGCAGGTCACGCAGGAGCCTCGCGGACCCAACTCATTGGTCCCTCCCTCCCCCACCATCCCCGCCGAGCTGCACTTCTTATAGGCAGCTTTGTGCAGCGTGTGGAGTGCGGTCTGACTACCCTACCACCTTGTCTGCAAAAAATCCATGCATCGTGCCATCCTAGTATATACCCCTTACATTTAGAGTTAGTTATACTTTAAACTATAACTATTAGTTAGACACTATTATAAGTGCACTCTAAATCACTGGGAGCATCTCTGTCTCTCCTCCCTCTTTCTCTCTCTCACTTACACACACACACAAACCATATAGCCGATTTCTTAAGTTCTTAAGACGTGTTTTACTGCTCCAACGAGGTGAAATTTTAGAATAAGTCTTGCTGTGTGCATTGCTTGTTTGCCAACACCGCAGATAAATCTCACACTGAGACTACTGCATTAAAAACACAAAGGCAAACCTAATGCACATAGAGGCAGCCACTCCTACCGGCAACAAATGCAATTTTATACCTGCATATGCATCGTCAAATCACCTAGATATAGTTCATTACTCTCAGCTGTCCCTGATTTTGACTCATATTTTCATAGGTTCATAGGAGATTACTGGGCTAACGACTTAAGAACCCTTACAAGCATAGCCAATGTCACCCGATTTTACTCAACACATGGCCCCTAGAGGCAAGACGGTGTCATTCATGGGTTTGTGCCTACCCTACCCTAAAACATTTTTTCGAGTAAATTATTGAGGATTACAGTCAAAGTCAATAAGTAATGACAGGCATTAGCATTTCATATGCAGTTCTTCAGAATATGCATGCCTATGTAAAATCATGTTTTATTAACTATCTACATGAATTACAGTGATATTTAAAAATGATCCTTGATTTGTAGGCATTGTCCTCCATTATTTTTTATTCTTTGTCACTGATTCTGACGCCATAACAGAGATTAATTTTTATTTGATAACCAGTAGGGCTGCGTCATTTTTAGATGTCTGATCTGAGACATTTCTTACTAACATTTTGCAGGGGGAAAAATCACTCTTACCCAATACTACAGACTGTTTAGTTATTTCTGTTGTTTTATCCAATTTAAATGTGTTTCACATAGAATGTAACAGATGATTGCTACATTTATTGCTTTTCTTCCTAAATGCAAAACTATTAATTAATTGATTAATCGATTTACTTACTTATCAACTTATTTTAGAACACAGCTCCCCAAATCAGGACTGTCCTGCGAAAACGAGGGGCAGAGTGCAACCATAATAGCTAAAAGGAAAACATAGAACACAATTTAATAATAGCGTGAATGTCATCATGCATACAAAAACGAATTAAGACGTTTTCCTTGAAAGCGTCTTCAAAGATATCAACAAATGAAACTAAAATATTCGCATTCAGAATATTATGAAAATGAAGCAGACGTTCTTGGTGTTCTGTTATAATATTACAGATAAAATACATACATTTCACGCGTTTTATTTGCAGTACTAGCTACACCATAATCTTTTAAATGATGACACATTATATATAAAGATTTATCTGAATTGCACGGTTGCTTGTTACTGGGCAAAAACAGAAGACTTTTTGATTTTCTGTGTTCACATCTAACATGGTTCGGGAAGTTAGACATCGAAGAGAAAGGTATTTACTACATTACACCATTAGAGCATTAACGGTTATCCTTTCTGCCAAAGGAGCACACATAATTCATAAATACATAGTCATTGTTTAATTGTAGTAACTATTTATTGTCATTGTCGGTGTTTTGAATTGCATATTGGGCAAACTGTTAAATATCTAATGCACGTTGAAAGAAATGCATTCATTCAAAAAATTGTTAAAACATTTTATTTAAAAAAAATAGTGTCAAAACTCTCCTTGTGTGATACATACATGTGCATTATTGATGAGTCGATAGAATACCGGAAATATTTGAAATTCAAACTCATATCTATTAAATGTTAAGCGTGTGTTTATTTCTGTTTTAACGCAAGATAAAGAAATACGCAAACGTCCTTACAATTGTGGATGGGGTACAGGAACAGTATCCTATTCACATCTGCTATATTTTTAGGTCAACATATTTTTATACAGTCACAGTATTCTAAGTGATTTATCTTGTATCAAAACGATAGTTTACTGATAAAGCAATCACCCCAATCAATTCGTGCAGACACAGGAGTAAGTCCATTGTTTGAGACAAGATATTGACATGCATGCATTTTTATAGGGACATGCATGTATTTTTATAGGGACATTTTTTTCTGCATGCTCACATAATAGTTTTGAGAACAATTCGGGGATAAATTATAATCAGCATCTGTAGAGCAGCGTAGGAAAGAAAGTACGCTCTATATACGCTTGCAGAAAGCCAGTCTTGGTAGATTTTTTTTAATTTGCTTGACGAAAACAAAAATATTGCTGGGTCAACCATATAAAATATTTTAAAAAGCGATCGATCTAATATGTATTCACAGTATTTCTTTTTGATCAAGGTACACCCCCCCACACACACACACGTCTATACATGCATACTCATAACAACACACGCACATCCGTCTTTCTATATATTCACATATCTAAATCTGTGTGCGTGTATGCGTGCGTGTGATTTCCTGTGATTATTGCGATTGCTTTTAAGTGTCTTAAAATGCTAGACATTTTGTTTCTTTAATAATGTTCTGCTGGGGGGTATGTTGCAAATAATTTTATATCCACGTCCCTGGTTTACTGGTTATGTTAAATGGTCATTAATCTCTTAAGGGCAGACTTGTCTGGGTTATTAAAACCCGAGGTAGGGTTATATCGCTTTTTAGATCATATCAGTTTACAGTTCTATAAAATCTCAAATATAGAACAAAGAAGTTTCACCACTGATTAACTTTGATAATTTTTAAATAAAGAAGTTTCACTACTGATTAACTTTGATATATATATATATATATATATATATATATATATATATATATATATATATTTGTGTGCACTAGAAATATGGTTCATTTGTAGCAGTTTATTTGAAGAATACATTCTGCCTCTTTCTTAAACCATTTGTTTAATGGGCCCCTCCCCACAAAAATGTTACTTCCAGTAATATGATTCGATGAAGTGACTTGAACTAGTCCACATATCTCAGCTGTATTTCCTTATGAGGAATTTTCTTCATTATAAGTCTTAGAATGTTCATCGTTCTTCACTGACCCACACTAAATGAATATGTCACACATTCATTGTTAAAAACAAGTAAACAAACAAATAAATAAATAAATAAATAAATAAATAAATAAATAAACTCACTCGTACTTACAACTGAATTCTGTTAATTGATTAAAACAGTTTTTAACAAGCTCAGAGAAGCCGTTATTGACCATGTTGTTAGCTCCCTACTTACAGCTTGTAGTAATTGTTGTACATTTTGCTTCTTTGATTCACATTGTGAGAGGTTATGTTGCACATTTGGTTGATAGAAGATTGAGATCCATGATCCAGTCATAGTTTAACCTTTTCCTTAAGCAGGTGCAGAGGAATATCATTAAATTGGAATGAGTATTTTAAGCGTTTCTAGCATTTTTTTTGCAAAGCAGGTTAGCCCCTCTGAAAAGTCATCTAGTTACTTATTTTGCACAAACGTTGGGTAGCTAATGGGAAGAGTAATAATATCATGTTTTCCTGACACGTTAAAGCATAAGCGATACATTTTACAATACTTTTGCTTTCAAAACAGTAAACAGCTGTAAACAGTCATTTGTTTTTCTTCTGCAAAGCAAAACTACTGCCACAATCATCCAAAGCACGCATTATGTATTTATGTATGCATATATGCATTTGTGAGTGGAGTGGGAGAGTGGTCTGTACTTATTTTATTATTCTATGTACTAACTCACTGCAACATCCAGGGCGGATAACAGGTACCCGAATCTTGAGTCCCACAGTGCCAATATATTCTTCTGGAATCGTTCTCAGTCACGCAAGCCAGCCCCTGTCTCTGAGATGCAGGGTTTGTTTAAGAAAGAGTTTCACCATACATCGGGTTATAAAGAAATTCAAGTCAGAAAGATAGTCTGGTTTAAAAAAAAACAATGATTACATATGACATAATGAGATCAGTACCTTTGGTTTGAAATACAGATGATGTTATACAATTATACACAAAGGTATCTAACGCAGTAAGTGTTAGTGGATGATTTATATTAATATACGTATGTTATTTCTTCAAAAAGCTCTGCATTTCTATCTCTCTTTTTCTTTTACACGCACACACTCACGCACACGCGCACACGCACACACACACACACACACACTCACACACACACCGTCCCTCTCAACTTCTTAGCTCTGCAGTTTCAGGCAAAGCCAAGAATAATGGAAAAAACAAAAGCGTAAAATCAGCGATATTTAAAAAAATACACAGCGCCACTGAAACGCTAATAGAACAACGAATTGTCCATCAATCTGTGTTTTCTTAGCAATAAGAAGTATAATGTCCGGTATTAAGTGACTCACTGTAATTCTCAATGATTGACAAGAAAATAAAATATTTTTCAAAGAGCGGGGCAAATATTAAGCAATGTCAGGGACATTTCTGCTTCTGCAGAATCAAGGGGAGTTGAAAGGTATGCATATACACGCACACACGCATATACGCACTCACTGCACACGGTGAGCACAGATCAGTTTAAAGGAAAATCAGATGCGGACGTGAATAATCTTTACACAAATAGGAAACCCAGATAATAACCATTACTTCTTTCTCCTGGCCAAGCCACACGTTAGATCACAATTGCCCGGAAAGAAAACAAGATGCTTTATACATGCTGTTACGCAATATCAGCTAAGTGAGTGCTTCTCAGCTGTATAGATTTTTGCCTCATATTTTGGTCCATTTTTCGGTTTTCTATCAAATCATTGAAAATTTAAGTTTCAGACTTCACACCCTTCAGAAAATTCATGCTAATGCAAAACCTGTTATTCTATCTACTTAATACGTTTGTAAGAGCAATAATTAAAAAATGTCTATATTTTTGGGACTTTGTCCCCGGATTATTTAGGGCTATGTCCAGATTTATTGCTCTAAGAGGCTGAAAAGTATGTAAGTGACTAAGAGGGCTTTTTTTTGGGTGTGGGGGGGGGGGTAAACACAACAATATACAGGCTAAATAAAAAACCTACTAATCTAGCGTGTGTGTCGATAGATGGATGTGTTTTTTATATCTGTAAAACGCTATACATATCTTCACCTCCTTTCCTTTGAATTCCTCGCAAAATTACATTAATTTGGCAGGTGTCTGTTAAAATATGCAATGTGATTGTGTAGCGTGGCACCCCGTTGCTTGCTTACCTTTATAGTTTGAGTATGTGATTATTTTGAGTGTGCCTTTGTATGTGTTTATGTTTTGCCACCCTGTACGTTTTCGATTGAGACACATTGTTCATGACCATAGCTCTCAAGTTCTTAGCACAACAAATCTGAACAAAGCCAAAAATAATGGAAGTACAAAGCCTCAAAATAGGGATGCATTTTAAATATTGTTCTTATAAACGTAGAAAGCTACTAGAACAAAATGTATTATGTTACCATACATTTTGTGAAGGATATGAAGTCTGAAACTAAAATGCGTATAACCATTTAGTTAATTCACTCCTGACTGATTTGCCACAAAAATCCAGAAAATCACAAATTTTATGAATAACAGATAAAAAAATATGAGGCAAAAATCTATACATTCTGCGAAAATCTGAGTGCAAAGTTCGTTTCATTGAATTAAGTGTGCATAAGGGTTTGAAAGTGGATTTTGTTTTCGTAGTTTTTTTTAAAACGAATTTAACTCGTACTTTAAGCAATTTTAAACTCTTATTGTATTTTTCCACCACATTTCTATAATTAGAAATAAAGTCCCATGACAGCTAACAAGCTGTAGCAAAGGATTTTAAATAAGGAAAAAAAGGTGCTTTTACATTTCTAAAAGGAAATAATTTTATTGAAAGAATGAGCGATGTTCGCCTTTACAAAAATCAACAATACTTCACTAGTTCCTGCTTTAAAAATCAAATTTATTGAGTAAAATAATCAAACGATTAATAAAGTCACTGCATAGTGTCCTCATTTAACCGATGTATTATTATTTTTTTTTATTATTATATTACGAATCAAGTCCAAATCTCAAGTAAATCGGGGACGAATCCAGGAATAATCGGCGACAATCACGGACACCTTTAAAATATTAGTATTACTGAGACATTGACAGACTAAGGGAATATGAATTAATACGTGTTTCTGAAGTTAAAGAAATCTACAACTTTAATTACTGCCATTATTTATTAAGTGTATTTCAACACGTTTTCTCCAAAAGTCAACAGTTTTAGGAGGGATTAAAAGCGGTAGAGCTAACATCTGGGACACAATTAGGGGCGTCCCCAAAATCAGGGACAGTTGAGAGGTATGCATGCATGTAGTAAAATGTGCCATGTCACTGCTTTATAATCCGGTGCAGTCTCTACTCACTCGAATCAGACCTCCGCTGAAAATGGATTTTTCTCTCAGTCGTGCTTTAACTAAAATAGAATTGCATATTGCGTTAGATGTTTATGAATTTCACTATTATCATTGCTTGCGCGCACATAGGTTCATAGTAGGTAGGTACTAGGCTATCTGCCCGAAGGCATTTATAAGCCTAGCCAGAATGTGTTGGCTTTCGCCATATGCTAATGTATCCCGTGTTTAAGAATCGTGGTAGTCTTATCAAAATATGAACTGCGGCCAAAGCACTGGCCGATATATACAACCATCACAGAAGTAATCTAATCATATAGCTCTCAACCAATCAGGGACAAATTTCAACAGAATCAGGGACAAATCCAGAAAAGAATCAGGGACAATCAGGGACACTTTTAAACTTGAGACATCGACAAAATCAGAGCGTATGAATTAATACAGATTTTCTGAAGTAAAAGAAGTCTATAACTCTTAATAATTGTCATTATTCAGTAAGTGTAATTCAACGCCTTTCCTCCAAATGTCACTAGTTTTAGAAGGGATTAAGAGGGACAAATAGGGTTGCCACCTTTTCAAATGGCCAAAGTGGGACATTTTTGATACAAACATCAGATTTTACAGGCCGACACATACCCACGGTCAGTAAAAGGTTAGAACTTGACTTTTTTGCCTAAATAAACGCTTATTATTGTAGCATTTTAGTTGCTTATTCTGTTTCTTATAACATGTAGGTATTTTAGATGCAGAATAACTGTTCTATGCAACTATTACATAAAATATAGGAAATAATTTGGTCCTAAAATCTCAGGACGTTATCCATTTTTACAATATTTTGTCAGGACTCAACTGCCCAAAGAGGGACTGTCCCTCGCAAAGTGGACAGGTGGTAACCCTAGGGACAAAGCTAAGATTTGAGTCAAAATCAGGGACATCCCTGAACATCAGGGACAGTTGAGAAGTATCGCAAGTGAAATAACCTGGAGAACAATATACATGGTATGTTCGTGTGTGTACAGGAATGATCGAAGTCAAGAACTTTGCTCTCTGCTTATCAACGAATATAAAACACGAAGGTTGTTATAGCACTCAAAACGTAGTCCCAATGATTTCCAATGCTTTCCAGCGACTTCCTTTAGTTCTAACAAAGTGGAGAGATTCACTGGATCATTACTTTCTGAATGCTAGAACAATATTGGGTAGACACCCCCCCCCCCACACACACACGAGAAGCATAAAGCTAATGTAAAGCCATCAGCTG
Source organism: Protopterus annectens (assembly GCF_019279795.1). Lineage (NCBI taxonomy): Eukaryota > Metazoa > Chordata > Ceratodontiformes > Protopteridae > Protopterus > Protopterus annectens. The sequence continues at coordinate 333,561,920 of NC_056727.1, read as the reverse complement.
TCGACAGGTAAGTGTGTTACCTTGTGATATTTTATAACACATAATAGTTTTCAGAACAAAGCAGGGATAAATTAAACAAATGAACGATATTTAGACTTCAAAAGTTGGGATACACTAATAGAGCCTTATTGATTTTGTAACAATATCATGCAGAGTAAAATGTTAGTTCATGAAATCATTGTCCATTTTAAATATTTATATCATGCTCCTATCAGATGATAAATTATACTGCTTGTATTATGGTATTTTGGGCATTAGCTTGCATTTTCCAAACTATAAGAGCTGTATGTGTTAATATCACATGTTTGTGATTGGTTTGTTACATCATCGTTTAAGATCAAATACACGTTTTACAGCAATAGGAGCCCACGACAATCAGGTACACTAGGGTGTTAATCAGGTACACTAGGGTGTTATGCATAAGTGTAGGTCGTCTAATCAGAAAAAAAAGTGGCAGATGCGAAGGTGACTGTTTTTTTGCACATATTTATTTAAAATGGAAAAAATGATAAACATCTAAGAAGCATACTTTGCAGGGAGGATTTTACTTCCTGCACTGGCATTTTGTTGAAGTATTTGTTTCTCTGTACATCTACAGCTACATTGCCAGATTTCTGTTCAAATCAAATTATTAGGCAAAGTAAAGAATTTTCTTTGATCACACAGTAGACTCTATTTTACTATTATTTTAATGTAAATGGTGCAGTAAATATAATAGACTTTTATTTACCACAGTGCCATGCTTAACAAAATGCTAAAATGCAGAATAGATGGAAAGAGCATGGACCCCCCCCCCCAGCATTTATTCACCTAAGCAAAACATTTTTTCTTTATCTTTTGTTAATTTATTTTTGACCGTTCACTCTGAGTTAGGTCTGAAAAGGTACTTTGGACCAGTTTGCTTGCCCTGTTGGTAAATGAAATCTAGTGGGCAGTATGGTGTGTTAGATTAAGGTTTCTACCTCACAGCTTTAGCGTTCAGGATTCAGTTCTGAGTCTGATCATTGTCTTGATTGAGTACTTTATGTTTTTCTCATGTCTGTTTGAATTTTATCTGCATACTCTGATTTCCTTCCAGATTCTAAAAGCATGGCGTTTAATCAATTTCATTAAATTGTACACACATATGTTGTATTTACTCTTGTTCTTCTGGCTTCAGGTCATGGATGAAAAAGGATCAAAAAGGACTATTTCACTTATCCAGTTAACAAATAAATATTTTCTTGAACGCATAATCTGGAAATTAAAAGTTAAAAAAAAAAACAATGTCCTGAAAATAGTAAATTCAAGCTTGAAAACAATTTGCAAAATGAAGTTTTTGTAGCAGTACATGGCAAGGGACACGTTTACAAGACTCCCCTTAACAAACTGTCATGCAGGTAACTTTGACCCATCTCCTTCACTGTTAAATTACTCAGTCCAAGGTCGCAGAGCATCAGAGATAAATGCAGAACTCCAGTTCATCTAAATCAAGATATGAACTAATCTCCATGGCTGCATGACTATGAAGTAAGAATAAATAAGTGCAGACCCCACTATATGGGGGGGAGGGTAACTCAGAAGCATACTTTGCTTGGATATTATGCTTTAGGAACTTTCAGTTTCAGTGGTTTGATCTCAGGATTTAGTGCTTTACTAAAATTTGATGAAAGATTATGTAGGGCTCCCACAATGGATTCATTGTAGCTAAAATTCTACTGCTGTTCTGCTAAGCATGGACTCACACTAAAAATGTATTATTCTCTCTCTCTCTCATCCTGTTTTTTACTACAGTCATATGACAAACTGAACTACTGTCACAATAGCAGGCAAATATAGGAAGATATAAGACAGAATACCTTTGTGATTGACAAATATAAGGAAGAGCCTTTGGGAATTACCTCAGACATGGTTTGTTGAATTCTATACAGAAACACTGAAATAACATGGAACCCAGACAAGATGATGATTTTTCAATATATTCAAGGGTCACTAGATTACCTTTCACATGTAGTCTTAGCAGGGATTCAAGTTATAAAGAATGCCATATTTAACCATAATTCTCAATTAAGAACATTAAATGAAATAAAGGTCCTATGCCAAACTGAACTGACAGAACAACATAAAGTGCTTACCCTGTACATGACAGCTATACAAGGCAGCCATTCAAACTCCTCCTCCGTAGAAGCTAAAGCTGATGATTTAGAGAACAGAGCATGACATGAAACATAAAAATCACTGGCCTTGTAGAGAAATCACAGGGGAATGAGACAGATTTGTTAATTTCACGAAAGTATCAGAACCAGCAGCTATAGTGTATGCCCATAGAGTCACTGCCAAGTACTGTGCTAACACAATTAGCACCGTGTGATTTTTAAATTAATGATTTTCTTAACTGTAGATAGCATTTAAAAAAAAAAACAAGGAAGCTAGGAAAAAATACAAACAGTTCTGGTTATCCAGCACACTTTGCTTCTGACTACATTAATATCCTCTGGTGAAAGGTAAAGTAGTGGTACCTTATCTTAAAAAAATTGTAACTTCATACACAAATTGTTTAAGCACAAGGGACAAACAAATATTGGTCCATCTACTTGGACAGTTTGAAAACCTCTTAGGAACTCTAAACACGGATAGTAGATGGACACATGCATCTGCTGTGTCATATGTACACCACTCTAAAGAACTGGTTACAGCAGATAAGAGAAAAACAGAGAAGCCCAGTCGAATCTCCAGAGCTTAAGAAAGGTAAGGGTAGCAGAAGCTGTGTAAACAGTCATCCAAACATAACTTTATACCTATAACAAGTAGATAAGAAGTTGTGGCTGAAATGCTCATCAAAGACAAATTCAATATACCAGAGATGACTACATAAGAATAAAACATTTAGTAGCCTCTTTTGAAAACAACTCTAATAATCATGACAAAGCAACAATGGCACTCTGTCAGTGACACTTGAAGACTTATCTGTGATTAGGATTACTTGTTTCCTCAGACCTGTGCATGTTGATATCCCCTAAAATATTAAATAACATCTGTGGACTACTTTTTCTTCTTTTTTATACAGTACATACCGTACCTTATATTTGCATGGAGTAAAACCATTTGTGTGTGAGTTAGATGTTCATTTGGTTTTGAACTAGCTTATTAAGCCACACATGTTGTCACAGGAGACCTGTGAATAACCAATAATACAAACTACCTGCTTATTGTATTTATGGATACACTAATATAATGCCCGCAATGGATGGCACATGGATTATTCATGATGGAATCTGCTGGCATGTTTGCCATGAAGTTGCATCTATAATAATATGAGAATATGTGTATAACCATATTAGAATGCTACATGATCTTGTAGGGCATAGGGTAATGCAGACATACTAGCTACAGTGAAAAATGCATGCAAAGTGTCATTTGAGCATTGCTGTAGATGTATAGGGCTAGGGAGATAATATATAGAGTGGCTGTTTTTTTAAGGGAGTAACAACCTTATGATAATAATGGAAATGCATCATTACAGTACTTTGAAACAAAGTTAAAATGTCTAGTTATACCTGACATTCAAATATTTACTATTGCATTTATCATTGTTTATCTTTAGATGCCCTTTTATGGACAAATTATATACAAGTTTGATATTTCATTGTTTTCATTATTGGTGTTTTTTACACAGTTAGTGGAAACCACAGATACCTTGAGATTCAGAAACATGTCAAATGCGACTGAGCAGAGGCTACCATGGTGATACTGAGTTGTGCAACATGGTTTGAAGGTAATTATCAATTAAAAAGGTGGCATTTAGCACCTCAGCTATTAATTAATGAATAAATATTCTCACAGAAATGACATTGCCAATGAACCGAGAGGTATATTGTTGGGTGCAATTTCAGAATTCCCCAGCAGTTGTAGTGTACATCTTCCATGTAAGGGAGAAAATGTATCCACATGTGCAACCTCAGGACGCTAGAAGAATTGCTATGAGCCACAATATGTAGTCACTAGAAGGGTACTATTAAGTTTATTCATTGAAATGGTAAGGAAGTGGGAGCATAGGGAAGTCAGAAAGGGAAAAGGCAAGTACTGGAACATACAAAAGGACACAGGAAAAACAGTGTAGGAATGGGAGGGGCAGAAAGGAAGGAGATACTTTTTTGGGACAGGTGCCCATTTTTTTTAAGAAAGGTAAATGGGGAAGTATGTTAGAGGAAGACATGGGATAATAAGTGGGTATAGGGGATGGAAAAAGTGTCACATATACAAACACAAAATATAGACAAAGATCAGCAGAGGGGCTGCAGACCAAAATGGGGGGGGGGGGTGACAGTGATAGGCACACATACTGATAGAGGGAGGACATGCATGATTATACTACAAATATGACAGGAAGGTGATACATACAGAAGAGACATGCCATGATTGGAATTAGGGTGTGGTACCTGTAAGAACTGCTACGACTGTACAATACCAATATGAACTGGAAATAACTGGAAGAAACTGGAATGACACTGGAATGAATGTCTTTATCTGTTAATTACCCAAATTTGTGCTGAACAGGTGCCAGTCTCTCCTTTATGGGCTAAATCATCTTCTATCTTTCAGAATAAAGTCTGCAAACACTGTAGTTTGGTTAAGAATATTTTATTATATGCAGTGGAGGTAGATGTCAACAATATCCGAATACTGCCTCCAGTAACAGTGCTGATAAACTGAAATAGCCTGTAACATCTGCACTTATATTCCTGATATTCCTTTCCTGCTGAATAGTATAATTGATATTCTGGAATGCTGGATATTTGACCTAACTTCTGCACTCATACCCAAGTATCTGTACTGCAATGACTTTCTGCATATCAGTCCAAATGAACTAACTTCACTAATATTGTCTGAGGTGTTTCCTAATAATCTATACATCTCTTTAGCCTTGGTTCCCAAGCCTTGCACCATACAAACAAAATGTGTTTGTACGCAAATGTGCTGCACATTCTATTCTTAGCAGTATTCTTGACTGAAGGTTATTTTCACTGATTTAAAGTGCATTCAGTAAAACTGTAAGCATACTATGAATGTCTGCTTTAACATAGCTGTATTTCTAGACTTATGCAGAGAGAATACTGTATTTTTGTACATTTAAATGATACTTGCTCTTACAGTACCAGCTCCTGTTTCTGCTGCCTTAGGCAGGAACCAGGCAGAGGTCTGTTACCAGTGTGACTGCTCTCCATACTGTGTCCTGTCTCAGATGACTCACTAAGTAATGCCAGTAAGCAGTGTCACTCTGCTAGTTACACTAGGACAGTCTCCAGGTGCCCTATCTGGGTATTCAGCTGCTTGTTGACAACTCTGTGATCACCTCCTCCATCACTTGATATGTAACAAAATACAACATACTGGTAGTATCACAAGAGGGAGGAACAACATCCCCTCTGGTGGTTTATCACTGGAGTTTACAGAGGACACCTCCTGGTCACCTCTCACTGCATGATCTCCACCATCTTATGGAGAGGCAGGCCTGGAGGTAGATGGTGAGTAAGCAGAAGAAGGTACAGCAGGATGATGGAGTGGAGACTGATGCCATACCACAGGCATAGTTGTGGCTGATACTGCTTAAGCTAGTAACATAAATGGAAGTGAAACAACAAACACCAAATTAAAGGATAGCAGCAAAGAAAGAAAGAGAAAAGAGAAAAAAAAAACATTATCATCATGTCTGTGTCTGACTATCCATCTTGCAGACACCTACAGGTGGACAAAACAGTTGCTATGTATGCAATTATGCCATTGTCATAATTGTGACTATGTGTGCAAATGCCATATGTTAGCAATGAAAGATGAGCATTCAAGGCTGCAGTAGCATAGTGACATTTGGTTTTGTGTGTGTGTGTGCGTGTGTGTGTGTGTATATGTGTGTGTGTGTGTGTGTGTGTGTGTGTGTGTGTGTGTGTGTGTGTGTGTGTGTGTGTGTGCGCGTGCATGTATTTGTATTACACTACCATCTGTATAGTGCTGTTGGTCATAGAAGGTCATGGAAGGTGTGTGTTTGTGTGCCAGTGTGGGCATGTCATGTGGGATAGGGACAAAGAAAGGCTATGTAGACATGCACACTGTTGCCATCTGTCAGTGTGTCTTACCAAAGATAGACAAAACAGGTTGGTAACACAGGTTGCTGTCAACATATGGTCAGCAAGTACTATAATGTGAGCTGAAATGTGTCTTCTGAAGCCTTAGCCAGAGATGTTGCAATGTCTGAATGTCATAGGTATCTCAGTTTGAACTGGTACATGCATGGGCATTTGGTGGGGTGACATGTGTCCAATATGTTGAAATGGCTACCTGCATGAGATAATGTCTTTTAGTTTGTGGCACTGGCCATAGAATGATAATAAATCAACAGCTTAGCATGTCTGGTAAAGTAATACAGTTGCTAGAATAAACAGGCATACTATGCTGCCATGTATTCACAAATGGGGAGTGCATGGATCCCCTGAACATGTCATGAGAGCATGTGTGGCATCATGCAAACATATATACAGAGATTGTGTCAAGCAGTATGTAGTGGTATCACATATGGGGGTTACACTTAGCTCTACACAATTATACCAGTGAGTAATATAATGCTGCTATGACAAACAGAATGTATCAATATGATAACAGTAATTATACTCATGCCTCTATCAGGAGAGTCCTCCATCTTCCTCTGCTAGAAGAGCCTTTCACCCTCTATCTGCTCAGGGCTGAAAAACTTTTACAATAAATATAAGCATCTTTTATTAAATGCCTTCTAGGGCCCTTTTAACTTTGCACAAAACAACAGTGCAACAACATGTTCTGCATACTAAGGAGTATTATCTCTGACCTTTTCTTCCCACTGATGTAGAAGGTCAAGAAGGTGTCTTTTCTTGTCACTGTAGTGGTGCATGCACTGCTCACTATAGTGGTTGATACCAATAGCCGCAATCAATGTACTGACAAGGCTGTTCCAGATACCTATTTTATACCTGGGCCCCTCATAAAAAGTCCCCCAGTAGGTACTCTCAGTGGCCTCCATAGTTAAGGTACAAAAATATTTTGGTCTCCACAGAACACCACCTGGGAACCCTGCCAACCACAGTGCCTTTTGAAGCCTTAGCCACTTACCAGGTCACAGTCCAGAGAAATATGGTAGTTCTATCATATCCAGCCATATTGCTGTTGACAACATATAATGCACCATAGTGGGTACACCAGTTTGCATGACATGCAGTGGTGTTATCATAGTGTAGATTGGATATACATGGTATGGCAGGATGGCATCAGGGTGTGAACTATGGCATGTAAGGGTTGTAACAGTAGTGCAGTACACACATATAAACATTTCTGTACATTAGCACCTCTACATGCTATAATACAACAATAGTTTTACCTATGCTCCCATTGCAGTCAGTGACACATGCTAATTGTACTTCTCAGGTACTCCTGCAAATGAATGATGCTGAACAGCCTCACTGTGCAGCCTTGATCATACATGCCTTGCAGAAAAAAACTGTGATTCAATGACATTTGCACTAAATAGGCTCATTAGCACAAGAACCACACTTGGAGCTACAAAACTGTGTGATAAAACCAGCCACAGATATTAGTTTGCTGTCTGCACTATAAAATTTGCTTCTGAGCAAGCACTGGGGTTCCTTTATCCTTGTGGCACTGTGGTATAGATTAACATCAGGCTAACTATATTTATGGGCTATTTTAAGCCTAGCCAATTACCCCATATAAGAATCAAACCAGCATCTTGTGTCAACAAGGTAAACATCTTAACCAGTATTCCAACCTCTGTTACCCCACTCTGTATTTATAAACAATTCATGTGAGGTGACTGAATGGGGAGTGTGCCTGCACATTCTGATTACTGATTTGTCATTGTGCTACAGGTATTTATTGTTTGTTGAATTAAATGTTGGAGTAGAGTGGGTTGGGTTTGTGGGTACAGCCAACAACAGATGTAATCTGTCTTGGGGTATATAAGTTCATACTAGTAGACCATTTTAAGCCTTGCCATTTATCCTCTTTGCAAATCAAACCATGCCCTTTGTGTCTGTAAGGTAAACACCTTAACTATTATGCTAATACCCAACCCAACCCAACCAATATGAATATGGTCAGGAGTTTCTGACATGGCATTACACTTGCAGATGCAGTTATATACAATTCTAAGTAAGAGCCACATAGGAAGTTTTATGTGTGCTGTAGTACATGGGAGGCATAGGTCCTGTTTTAGGTTGAGGACTATGTGCATCATGCTTGCTGCTGAGATCCATTACATGCAAAGTGTTTTGTCTAATTCTATTTAACCAATGTATACTCTCATATATGCTGTAGTGTACTGATAAGGAGGGTTACAACCATCTAGTGGACCTTAATAATTGTGACACCTTTAAGTAGTACAGGTTTGTCTGCTGAGGGGAGAGTCACACAGTAGTTGCAGGATTTTTTCACTTGCAGGGGAGATTGTAACCTGCATGAACTAGGGGTGTCATTGCAATGGTTTTTGTAGTCCACATACCTCCATAATATGGCCACTGTAACTGATGTGTCAATGTACCTCTTAGAATCAAATTATTTGATGGACTATGGTTGTTGGGAAGAAGGTGTGCATCTTTGCAGTTGGAGAGGAAAAGGTGAACTAAAGTACCACTGACTTTGTAGGCTGGCCTGGTATTGGTACACAGGGATTTGCAGCAAACAAACATGCATTGTCTTTTTCCAGAAGTACTGTAGGAGGGGATGATTATAGGATCTCTGCAGCATTTATGGGCTGCCTGCTATTACACCTGTACAATTGTGTTGTATTTGTGGACTGGGATTATGGGGAGGGGTGGTGATTTCACACATAAATAAGTAGGAAGTTTTACAAGGATAATATGAGAGGATTGCACTGACATCTTTAGGGATGTTCTGGCTTAGGATACAGACTAGTTTTGGGCTGCACACACACACACACACACACACACACACACACACACACACACACACACACACACACACACACACACACACACACACAATTATGTCAGGGGTTGTATGACAATCAAGTCCATCGTGGGGGTGGATATGCCATAGTTGACACAAACAGTGTTTGTTATTGTTTGAGTGGTTGACATATAATGGCAGTCTATTGCACTGCTTTGTCTGAAGCACTTCCATAGTTCAGGGGACCAACATAATGCAATTGAAAAACATTTGTACCCATTCATAGCCTGGGTTGAAGCAGTAATTGTGCTGTTACGGGCCACAGTCACACAGAACATATGACCTGCTCCAGATGTCCCTGTATTCCGGCATGATTTCATTTGCAGGGCAGTGTTGCCTCCTGCTGTGTATCGATAGAACACTTAGTATCATGCAATACTGGCTGCTGCCAAAAGACTGGCATTGGCAGCCATACGGGTGGATTCTGCCATATGATGGATGACACATAACATATGCTATGTGAACACTGAGTATATTTGTCTGTTGCTGAGGTATTGAGTATAACACGTATTACATGCCACCACCTTACATGTATGTATATCTTTATAATTACGGATGGAAATGCCTGATGCAGAGAGAAGAAAGGTGAAGTTCTCCCAGGCAAAGAATGGCATCTTGCTTCAGGTCATCTGTGAGGATGGCTGCTGGATGCTCTGGAATGCACCAAATTGGCCTTTGTAAGCATGTCTAGTGGGACTGTGTAAAACAAGTCAACACATTCAGTGGCCAAAATAGTACCTATTAGCAGGTTCGGAGAAGGATCACTGATATGAGTGAGCATGCACACAAGTTGGTAATCTGCCTGAAACATGATATAAGAGCCATGCATTTGGGGGGAAGATCCATTGACAGAGTTACCATTAACTAACATGGAAGTGTTCCTGAGATCTTTGTTTGAGGAGTGCAGACAGCTGATAGATCCATGGTGGAGTACTTGATTTCGGAGCAGAATTACATAGAACACCTCACATATAGGTTGGCAATGCACTTGGTGGGTATGTCCTAACATGAAGGACAATCTGCACTATCTTTCTGTGGCAGGCTCATAAAACTAACAAGCATGGCTTCCTTGTAACCGGCACATTAGGACTATGACTACTGCTCAAGTTATGTTACCTTTCAATTTTCCATGGCACTCTGTTATAGAAGATTACATACACTGGGCAGTAGGCATTGCTAAAGGCTGCACTGATATGCTTGAGTATGTTTATGTGTTTTCACACTTGTTGAATTATTAGATGCTCTACCATGGATACAGGCATGTTTTATATTGGGGACCTATCTGGGCCCAGTGATGACAGCAGCCACATTGCAGCACAGTCAAGGACATGATGATGGTAGTAGACACAGGTAATGTGACTGCCTTATCCTCTCCCCTTTCATTGGACACAACTCCTGCACCTATGCAGCACACCTCACAGTCACAGGATGCCACAGTAGGACAGGATTTGCCTCACACATCAGCTCAGGGAGTGAGCACCTCTTCTCTAGTCACAGATTCTTTCTTGGTTGCCACCATCTCCACTGAACATGAGGAGGGTGTCAGGTGGCTTGCAGTGGCATGGGTACATCCCCCTTCCTGAGCTCAATGTCTCTATGGCCACTACTCAGTGCTTGTAGAAGGCCATTATACAAGGCAGACAAAGACCAATACAGCCATAGTAGTGCTGGTGGATGTGGTACATGGTCTGCATGATGACCTGTGTGAGGATCTGGCTCATTTATGTAACATAAGAGAAAATGACAAAGGGAATATGAATGCTGCAGATATCCCTGTTTGGCCTGTTGCTATGGCTATTGCTATGTTCATGGCCTGTCTTCCTCCACTTCTTGTGAAGAAGCCCACCATGAAAGGATGAGGGAATGATGTAAGTCCCATAGCACACTGCCTTCACCCCACCATGCAGTGTTGAAGACATGCTGTGGACACAACTGCAGGCAAGGTGCTCATGCTGCTACCAGTTGCAACACATCAAACCATTCCTACTCAAAGAACACTCCATCCTCTGTGTGTACTATTTATCATGTCTGTACACTTCTCTGGAGATAACACCCCTGTGGACAGGGATGTACACAGTCAGTACACACATATTTCATTTGACTGCCCTAGGCCTGTCCAGCAAAATCTAGTACAGTGCTACATTTTCTGCTGGTGCTGCATCCATCAGTACTGCCCACCTTTTCCCAGTTACACCACAATGGACATATCACACCCTCTATGACTAGTCTTTCAGGCTTCTCACACTCACCAGTTCCTGAGACACTCACGCACAGCATTCGCACATAACCCCACCCTCTCATACACACACCCTTATTTTAATCATATTGCTCATTTCCATGTCCTTATACAGTAATTTGCATAGTGTTCTAGTCATGGTATTTCATGGCCTTGTGAGGTTGTGCTAAGTGTATCATTGAACTGACCACTCCCTGCACATGGCTACCTGTCAAGCAAAGTTGCCTACTATGATAGGATACTTGTTTCTAAATCCCACAGACAGTGCATTGTTTACAGAAAGACTCATATCTACAAAGTAGATGTGCTTGTTAACATGAAGGTCAAAAGAATGGTAAGTATTTTGAATTGCTTACTTAAAATGCTAAAGAAATCTCTGGTAATGTGAAAGTTCATCACACTTACAGATATACACTGCACAAATTGTTTTAATACAGGAAAGTAAACTGACAAAAGTTAAAAGTGATGAGATCTTGAAATACTGGATGTTTTGTGCAACCAGCAAGAAGGGGAGTATTAAAACTGCTGTATAGCAATTTAGAATATACTGAATTGCAAAAATGGAACAGTAGAGAAGGCTTCTGCCATATATGTTTAGTAGGCACCAACCAGTAGTTTATTGTATTTGGTAATGTTTATGGCCCTCCTGAAGAGAACATCTCTTGTCTAGTGAAATGGGTAGGGTAATACACAAAAAACTGAAGTGATATCCAGTGATAGTTGGGGGGGGGGGTTAATTTAGTAATAGATTTGTATTTAGATAGTATTCCCAAAAAAGGGGTTTGGAATCCTTAACTGACAAAGATGCTATGACACCCGTGCCCTGGCCCAGCAATCAAGGAGCCTCAATCCTCACTACTAACACCAGTGAGGGGCCTCCATATAGGGAAAGGATAATAAATACACACACAGTAAAGTACATTTTCCCTTAAGAGCTCACAAAGATCGCAGTCAGTCTGGGGTGGTTTCTTCCCTTCTCTCCAGGTCAAACCTCCAGCACCCTCTCTGTCCAACCAGTGCTTCATGTCCCTGTCCAAGTAGCTGACACCTGCACACACACACACACACACACACACACACACACACACACACACACACACACACACACACACACACACACACACACACTTTAAGATAAGAGTTATATACAACCACACAGACACTCATGGGGAAAGCTGCCACAGGTTCTACAACTGTGCCCCTTTTCTGCCCAATCCAAAGAGTAGTACCAGCTGCCACCACCCAATAATATCAGCTACTCAAAGGCCCTTGTGAAAGGGTGTCCAATTATTACTGTGCAATATTATTATCCAAATGGTAAGTGTGACTGAGCAGTCAAGGCTTATTAGAGTGACTTGGTACAGTATCACTATATACATGCAATGTACTCTAGAGCTTAAATTAACTCTACATAAAACAGACAGTTGAAAGGTTTAAAAATATTTAATAATAAATAATAAAAACACAAAACAATTCTTCTTACTACACAGTGCTAGTCAAGAGTTCAGAGATCACAGAGAAATACCTAAAATAACTCAATAGCAAAAGTTCTGACATCACAGAAAAAGTAGTCTAATATTCCTATTTCTTAGCTATATCTAAGAGAAAATGCAGTTCTAAAATAAACTTACATAAAGAAACAGGCAGTGCTGGTGATGTTGGATGTTCTCAAGACAAAATGCCCTGAGCTCTCTGATTCTCTCTCCCCAAACTGACAACACAGAGCTGCTTCACATGACATTATTCTTCACACTTCTCTGGTGTTCCCAGGCCTATAGAAACTACATTTACATTCCCTACACCTGGCCAGAAACCAGAGCAACAAAGGACACTCATACATGCAAATTTCAGCCACCAACTCCAGTCCCAAAACAACAGGCAGGATGCCTCCCTCTAGACACATCGGCTCTGAATCCCAACATCAAAGACAGTCACAAACCCCCTGACTCAGCTTTCCCACAGCAGAGTGCACAGCTGCCACATTTCCACAGTCCAACATCCCACACAGTCCCCCACACCCAAGAGAACAAGCCTGTGGCCCACCCCAACATTCACAAATGACAGAATCATCCACAAAATCTCATCCAGCCAGGCTAGCAGCTCTCACCCATCCTCACCCCCCCAGAGAACTCAAGCTAGTCTTTCAAGTGACCCTTAAGAAACTTTGCTTGAGAGGGTTAGGTCTATCTGAGTATACCCTACCCCATTCTCTGTCTTGAGAGCCCATCTGTGTTGGCATTACTAATCCCATTGCGGTGCTGCACTGACATATCATATGCTTGCAACCCTAGGCTCCATCTAAGCAACTTGGCATTCTGCTGGCTGGCTCTGTGTAACCATGTTAGGGGATTGTGATCTGTCACTACAGTGAAATTTCTTCCATACAGATAAGGCTGAAGTTTCTGCAGTGTCCACACTATGGCTAGACATTCCTTTTCTACAGCTGCATAGTATTCCTCCCTGGATTGGAGCCTACAACTGAGATAAATGACTGGGTGCTCTCCTCCCTCTAAAGAAATCTGGCTAAGTACAGCCCCCATCCCATGGATTGAAGCATCCACCTGCACAACAAATGCTTTGCTGTAATCCGGACTGGCTAACACTGGGGGTCCCCCCAAAGCTTCATTCAGCTCCTGGAATGCCTGCTCACATGATGTAGTCCACACTACCTTATCTGGTCTGTTCTTCCTTGTCAGGTCTGTGAGGGGAGCAGCTATGGTGCTATAACTGGAGACAAACTTTCTGTAGTACCATGCAGTCCCTAAGAATGCCTTCACATGCTTTTTGGTAACAAGTACAGGCCATGCCTGAATGGCTTCCACTTCGGCAGCTTCTGGCCTGATCTTACCACTCCCCACTCTATGTCCCAGGTAGGAGACCTCTGCCATACACACCTGACATTTTCTGGGTTTAATGGTCAACCCTGCCCTCTGTAGTCTGCCCAGCACTTCCCTGACATGCTGATGGTGCTCGTTCCAGGAATGGCTGTAGATAGCAATATCATCTAGGTAAGCAAGGGTAAACACTCCTGCTCCTGCTAGGATATGATCTACCAGCCTCTGGAAAGTTGTTGGGACAGTCTTCATCCCAAAGGGCATCTTTGTGAACTCATACAAGCCAAAAGGAGTCACAAAGGCTGACTTCTCTTTAGCACTGGGAGTCAAGGGTACCTGCCAGTAACCCTTGGTAATATCAATGGTTATAAGATACTTAGCCCCACCCAGATACTCTAGGGCCTCATCTGTCCTAGGCATGGGGTAAGCATCTGACTCTGTGTGATTATTTAATTTCCTGTGGTACACACAGAACCTGGTGCTGCCATCCTTCTTTGGCACCATCACCACTGGGGAGGCCCAGGTATTGTTGGTCTTTTGAATCACCCTTAGTTCCAACATCTCATGTATCTCCTCCCTCAGAGTCTGTTTGACTCCCTCAGGCACCCTATAAGGGGCCTGTCTAATAATCCTTTGGGGTCCTATATTCACCTGGTGCTGCACCAGGTTGGGTGCACCTTGGTTTCCCAGTGAACATGTCCCCAAGTTCCTGTAACACTGCTCTGATTTCTCGAACATGGGTAGGAGATAGCTGCTGGGACATTGCTACCCCTTCCACTGAGGTGTCAGTCCGAGCCTCACTGAGGAGATCAGTCACCAGATCTCCCTCTGATTCCCCCTGCAATCCACTGCAAATGCTCAGCATAAGGGCCTCCCTATCAAGGTAAGGTTTCATCATGTTAACATGGTACAGTTTGCGCCCCTGCCTTCTGCCTAGCAGTTCCACCATGTAGTTAACATCACTTATCTTTCTTACCACCTTGTATGGTCCCTCCCAAGCTGCTTCCAGTTTGTTGTGTCTGACAGGAATAAGAACCATTACCTGCTGGCCCACAGCATACTCTCTAGCTTGAACATTCCTGTCATACAACACCTTTTTCTGTTGTTGGGCTTCTGCAAGGTTCTCGTGGGCCAAGCCCATGAGTTCCCTGAGCATCATCCTGATGTTTAGGACATATGCCACAACAAACACCTTGTGAAGTTCACACTCACCTTCCCACTCATCTCAAATTAAATCTAGAGGCCCCTTCACCCTACGCCCATATAACCACTCAAAGAGTGAAAAACCTGTGGATTCCTGGGAACCTCTCTGTAAGCAAACAACAGATGGAGCAAATATTTGTCTCACTCCCTCTTGAACTGGTCTGCAAATGCCTGTAGCATGGACTTGATTGTAAAGTTTAACCTTTAGACAAGACCATTAGTCTGGGGATGGTAGGGGGTGGTCTTCAGGTGCTTCACCCCACAGGACTTCCACAGACAAGCCAGCAGGTCTGACATGAAATTGGGACCTCTGTCAGTCATTATTTCTTTTGGAAAACCTACCCCGCTGAAAATCTCTAACAAAGCATTTGCCACCTTTTCTGCCTCAATGGAGGACAGAGCCACTGCCTCAGGGTATCATGTAGCATAATCCACTACCACTAGGATATACTTTTCCCTGTGGAACTTGGGGTACTCAGAGGCCCCACAATATCCATAACTACCCTCTGAAATAGCTCCTAAATCACAGGCAAAGGCATCAAAGGAGCTCTCACCTTGTCTCCTGCCTTGCCTACCTTTTGGCACTGCTCACAGGTCCTGCAGTACCCGGTTACATCTCTGGAAATTCCAGGCCAATAGAAGTTCTGCATAATATGTCTCTTGGTAAGTTTCATGCCCATATGACCTGCAAAGGGAATATCATGGGCTATGGCTAGAAGTGCCAGACAGTAGGCTCTAGGCACTACCAACTGCTGTACTCTCTCACCTTCTAGCCCTCCCTCAGGGGTCCACTCTCTATACATTAACCCTTTTTTTCCCAGTATAACGATTCCTCCTTCCCTTGAGAATCATGTGCCTCAGAGCTGGGCCTGTCTCAACTCTCTTTGTAACCCTTCCCAGCTCCCCTTCCACAGGTAGTCTGACATCCTCTGACAGTGGTGCCTCATCTGTCAGCCTGGGTACTACTACTCACCTCTACCTTTGCAGTCACTCTGTCCAAGGAAACATCAGTACCCACAAGCAGTTGTGGCTCACCTTCAGTTTCACTGCTAGAGAGTAGCTCCCTCCCTGAAGTAACCACCTCACCAGTCCTGGCTGCAAGTTTGCAGTCTGTCTGGGTCTCCACCAGGCTACCAGACCCACATGTTTGTCTCCTAGTCTGACTGCTTGTAACTGCATAAGCACATGTTACTGCCTCATCCAAATCCTTCCCTATCAGGACATCTGCAGGATGGTCATTTGTACTCGTGTTGTCTCAAGACAACCTACTATTGGCATTTTGTCTTTCCCATTTACTGGCTCTCTCACCTCTTGTTCCCCACCTTGCCTCCATGGACATCTGTATGCCACATGGCCCCACTGGTTGCATTCAAAGCATTTAACCCTAGGTCCTGGATATGTACCTGGACTAGTGGCTTTCCCTGCTGCTGGCAGATTCTGTTGGGGCAGTCTGTGCTGCCCACCATGGGTTCCTTTAGACCCATAAGCAGTACTGGGAGCCCCTTTCCTGTGCAGGGATTCCCTGCCTGCTAGGTATAGGTTTCTCTTCTTCACCAACTCATCTGAAGTAGCACATTGTCTATCAGCTAACCAGATTCTCATGTCTTCATGCAAAGTACTAAGGGCTTGTTCCCTCACTGAAAGGTCTGCCAGCCCTTCAAAAGTGGTGACCTGACATCCATGCACTGGCCTATGAAAATAAGTGCTCAGTTCAGCAACATATTCGCACACACTTTCATCTGCCTTGCTTCTATGCTCACAAAACTTTTTCCTATACATTTCAGGTGTTACCTTAAACAATTCTAAAAAGTGATTCTTAGCAGTACAATCAAAACATGAGATTCAGACATTTTGGACAGCACAGTTACAGCTTTACCATGGAGTAAGGGGGTCAGGAACCGTACCCAGAGCCTTTGGTCAACATCATATTGTTTATATACCCTCACAAACATATGAATGAAACTATCAAAATGATCCCCGTCTTTAAACTGTGGAAGAAATTTACTGATCTTTTGTGCATCTGAGGTCCAGTTACTCCCTTCCCCATTACTTCCATGACTCTGGCAAAGAGTCAGCATCTCCCTCTCATGCTGCCTCTGCCGGTCCTTTTCTTCAGCTTCCAGGCATAGCAGTTTCTCATTCTCCTCAGCCTGCAGACATCTCAGTCTCTCAGCTGCTTTTATTTCCAAATGCCTGGCCTCCAACTCAAGTCTCTTTAGCGCCAGATGGATTTTTAAGTCCTCTGCAGAAAGGTTGAGCTGTCCATTCTCTGAGGGTGATGCATCTCCACTGCCAGTATGATCATGACCAAAGTTGTAATCATGTCTGCCTTAGTCAGGTTTCCATGCACCAGTCCCCTAGCCTGGCACATCTCAGCCAGCTGGCTTCTTGTCAGCTTTCCGTACTCCTCTGCTGACATGATGCCTGCTCTTCCTGACTAACTAAGCTAGCAAAAGAAATAAAACAATTGTGATCTGAACTCTGAGTATTCACTGCATGATTGGTTTAGTGTACACACACCTTCAGTGATCACTGTACACAAGCTACAGGAATTCACTCTACCCACACCACTACAAGCCAACTAGTATTTGCCAACCAATTAATATGTGGTGTGGATATCCCACCACTGCCAAACAATTAATATGTAACACCCATGCACTGGCCCAGCAATCAAGGAGCCTCAATCCTCACCACTAAAACTAATGAGGGGCATCCATATAGGGAAAGGATAATATATACACACACACAGTAAAGTACAATTTCCCTTAAGAGGATCACAGTCAGTCTGGGGCTGGTTTCTCCCTTTCTTTCCAGGTCCCCAATAAGACTCTCACTGGCAGAGCTATAGGATCCAGATCTCAGCCTAGTGGGCATGTTAAAAACCTCCAGCACCCTCTCTCTCCAACCAGTACTTCGTGTCCCTGCCTAAGTAGTTGACACACACACACACTTTGAGATAAGAGTTATATACAACCACACAGACACTCCTGGGGAAGTTTG
This sequence comes from Protopterus annectens, assembly GCF_019279795.1. Classification (NCBI taxonomy): domain Eukaryota; kingdom Metazoa; phylum Chordata; order Ceratodontiformes; family Protopteridae; genus Protopterus; species Protopterus annectens. Next base: position 333,543,659 of record NC_056727.1, on the reverse strand, counting down.
GCACAGGTTGTCCAGATGTGCCCCTTTTTCTGCCCAGTCTAAAAGGTAGTACCAGCTGCCACTACCCACTAATATCAGCTACTCAAAGGTCATTCTGAAAGGGTGTCCAATTATTACTGTGCAACATTATTATCCAAATGGTAAGTGTGACTGAACAGTCAAGGCTTATTAGAGTGACTTGGTACAGTATCATTATATGCATGCAATGTACTCTAGAGCTTAATAAACTCTACATAAAACAGCCACAGTTGAAAGGTTTAAAATATTTAATAATAAATAATAAAAACACAAGACAATACTTCTTACTACACAGTGCTAGTCAAGAGTTCAGAGATCACAGAGAAATATTTAAAATAATACAAAAGCAAAAGTTCTGACATCACAGAACAAACTAGTTTAATCTTCCTATTTCCTAGCTATATCTAAGAGAAAACACAGTTCTACAATAAACTTACATAAAGAAGCAGGCAGTGCTGGTGATGTTGGATGTTCTCAGGACAAAATTCCCTGAGCTCTCTGATTCTCTCTCTCCAGGCCGACAACACAGAGCTGCTTCACATGACATTATTCTTCACACTTCTCTGGTGTTCCCAGGCCAACAGAAACTACATTTACATTCCCTAAACCTGCCCAGAAACCAGAACAAGAAAGAACACTCATACATGCAAATTCCAGCCACCAACTCCAGTCCCAAACAACAGGCAGGATACCTCCCTCCAGACACATTGGCTCCAAATCCCAACATCAGAGACAGTCACAAAATGCCATACTCAGCTTTCCCACAGCAGAGTGCACCGCCGCCAGATTTCCACAGTCCAACATCAAACACAGTCCTCCCACACCCAAGAGAATAAGCCTGTGGCCCACAACAACATTCACAAATGACAGAATCATCCACAAAACCCCATCTGGCCAGTCTGGCAGCCCTCACCCATCCTCATAGATGCTTAATCACTGGATGATAGAATTTGATTTGGTGGAAATATAGACTGAGTTTAACCACACTAAAAACACTGTATATATTTACAGAAAAAGAAAAAAAAAATGCATCCTGATTTGACTTTTGGTTGATCGCACATACATTGACTGATATTTTAGTGGAGGTAATATTATTTTAAATGAATTATCAGATCATACTGAAGTAAGTTTAGAACTTGCAATTTTCTCTGTAAGAAGAGAAAATAAAAATTGTAAGTCAGATCCATTAACATTAAAAATCCTGTCTGAGAAATGCACCTGAAACAAATCAAGCACCTGGATTCACAAAGCTCCATTGAAGAATAAGACTATTCTTGCATGGAACAGTTTGTGTCTGTTTAGAATAGCAGCGCACCTTGCATATGCATGAAGGTGCACTGGTGTTTAATCTACATGGACACAAACCGTGAACGAATGCAGGGGGCATATCCGAGTAGTACACAACCAATAAATATGCCCCCTGCACTCAGAAAGTGCCACATGGCATTTTCTAAGCCGATCTGGCATAATATTAGAGCATTGCTCTAATATTATGCCAGTATTTCAGTGTTCGCGGGCATTGAAATGATAAAATGATCATTTCAGTGTCCGCCAACACTGAAATAAAAATGGCAATAAGAAAGCAATGCAGGGGGTGTGTTACAGGTTCTGTGACACACCCCCTGCACTGGTAAAGTGCCGTACAGCACTTTTGCAACCTGCTAAAGCAGGAAATGTGTGCAAGTGCACACATAACGGGGATACATCCCTCAAAGGTAAAAATGCACAAGAACAGCCACACAAACAAGTTGATAGATACAATTATAGGTATTAGCAGGTGTCCCTGAAGGATAGAAGCCTGAAAGCCAAATCAATGCCAGTATTTCATAATTGCAGTCCCAAGTATTTGTCAGAACACCACAATACACACCCATATAACCTAATAATATAATAATAATATAACTATTTTTCCACTAGTTTAAGGAATGTTTAAGTGTAGCTAAATGGGCATGCACATTAGGGCCATCTGCTTAGCACAGCTTAAGCATCCCATAAGAGCTAAATGCAAATATACAGATGAAACGTCCAAACCGACATAGTGTAGTGGTTAGAGTTGTGGCTCTGTATACAGGCATTCATGGTTTGAGTCCTAAGATAAGCAGCATAGTTTCCTATGTGAAAACATTGTTCAAATTATTTTAGTAAACTTAAATTTTGTGGCAACTTTTTTTGTCAACCAGGGTAGTGTAGCAATTCAAACGTGAGATGTAAGTGTAGAAAAGATGTGAAACTCTCACATAAATACAAGTGCCCCATACATTATAGTCACACAAAAATATAATTTAATGAAAGCAGATGGGGGATGTCATGGAAGGTAAATGTAAAATTATAATGTGTATATAAATATAATTTTATAATATAAAATTGTACGTATAGTATTGTTAAACGTGCCTTAATCACTCTGTATCCATCAGATCTTGTTCTGCCCAGCAACAAAATAGTCAGCCCTGCCAAGTCTCGTACCCGGGATGCTGTCCTCTACAATCACAGCAAAATGCCACTATACCATCTGAGCTGTGTAAAGGTGCAATCCTTTAACAAACATAACATGCATTCTGGTAATTTAACTTTAATGAAAAAACAACATTCACAAGTGTCAAACCCATGATTCTGAACACTAGAGTCAGAGTTACATACCATTACACCATCTGAACTATAGGAATTAATGTTGCTTTACCAAACATATCATGCAATAGAGGCATACAACATTAGGGAGAAAGCTTTGTGGAACCAGTCATGTGTTGTATATAGACATATACATACACACACACACACACACACACACACATATATATATATATGGTTCTACCTGAGATAGTCGACACTCCAGAACACCGACAAGTGAATCGCGAGCACCAGAAGATCGACAATGCAGAAGACTGACGCGACAGATGAAAACACCGACGCCGAGGATGCCGACATGGGAAAAGGCTGTGTAACTATGCGGTAGTGACGGACGTTAGGGTGCGAGTAAGGTAAGTGTGGATATTGACGGTCTGTGGGGATAGGGGTGGGTTAAGTGAGTTAGGGTCAGTGCGCGGGTTAGGTAAGTGTGCGGTAGTGAAAGTCTTTGGGTTAGGGGTGGGTTAAGTGAGTTAGGGTTAGGGCGCGGGTTAGGTAAGTGCGCGGTAGTGAAAGTCTTTGGGTTAGGGGTGGGTTAAGTGAGTTAGGGTTAGGGCGCGGGTTAGCTGAATGTGCGATAGTGACGGACCTTAGGGTTAGGGTTTGGGTTAGGGTTGTAGATAGTTGTGTATGTGAGGTTTAGTGTGGGTTTGTAAGGATTTTGGTGTGCTTGTGTTGTGTGTGTGATTTTTGGACAGGGGATGTGTTTTGTTTGTTGATTGTTGTTATTGTGGTGTGTGCAGTGTATGAGGTTTCGTGTTTGTGTACCGTTGGTTATTTCGTTGTTGGGCATGTGAGGTTTCATGTTTATGCACTGTCGATTATGTGGTGTCGGTGATTACGTTGTCGGTGTTCTGCAGTTTCGATTATGTCAGGTAGAACCATATATATATATATATATATATATATATATATATATATATATATATATATATATATGTGTGTGTGTTTATATATAAATATATATATATATATATATATATATATATATATATATATATATATAAAACTGATGAAACATATATGAAAAATTAGAGTAATATTATAGATATACGTATATAAAAATACAAAGGAAGGGGGGAAATATATATGTGTGTGTGTGTGTGTGTGTGTGTGTGTGTGTGTGTGTGTGTATAACATGCAGTGCAGTTATACCTCAGAACCATCCCTATCAACCTGTTAGTGCAAGTCACCTGTACAAAGGCTGTAAAAGGGGGGATGGGCCCCATATAGGGACATATTTCAAATACTACTGTTACAAATGAAGACATTTGCCCCAGCAATAGGGTTCATTTCAGCAGACGGTTACTGAAGGATATGAAGATGGAAATAGAAATGTCATGTCATAAATACTTGGATCATCACTGTGATTTACCACATACAAATAAATTGTGGAACTGAACAAAAGTATGGGCCAAACATCCGGACATTCTGTGAAAATCCTGGCAGTGAAGAGGTATGCTCAGAACACCTTAGTGCAATGAATCCAGACCAAGCCTGACAAAGTGGAAGGACAAAGGCATGAAAATAGGGACATATCCAAAATATGTTAGTAGATAAGCTGAGAAGGCTGATGTAGTAACACTGTATGTCCTAACGTATATCAACTCAGATATCACAATTCCAAGACTCAATTGCTTTCATTAGTTAGTGACCTCAATCCCCACATCATCCAAACAGATATGGGGACCAGGCCAAAGATATCGGCCAGACACCTAGACATCCAAAAAATATGTGGACATAACACAACAGGAGGAAAACTACACTGAGCTACCAAGCAATGTCCAAACTACAATCAGACTGACATAACACTACCCAAGTCCAGCTCTGGGGTTGTACACATGCATTAGCAAATATAACAGGCACTACAGAGATGTAACACTAGTGGAAAAGAGACACTGGTGTGAAAGTGCATACCCCCAAAAAATTGCACCACAGTCACAGCGACATACCAATAAGCAAAATGAACACTACAGTATAATGACTGTGTGAGCAACAAAATCCCATTTGCCACTCAGACATTACCCCTACATATACTGCCCCAAGTCATAGTGTAATGGGAATTGTTAAATGTTATGGGACATGTCACGGTCTGCATGTACACACATATACGGGTGATAGGGAACCAGAAACTGGAACAGCATGCACAGATAGAAAGGGCCCATGACACTCACATGTACTTCCTCCTTTCACAGCCCAAATAACATGAACACACTACACTGCTACACAATCCTGACAGTCTTTTAACAATGGGCAGACATACACAGACCTCTCAAATGTACAGTTTCCCACAGAATGTATAGTCACAGGACTCATAGCTATGGCCACTTCCTTGTTACATGCCTGGGGGTCTATGACATCACTGGGAAGGTAGCAGGAATGAATGCAATAAATAATGATACTACATACCTCTGAACTTCTTAGTGCATGACATCTGGACAACACCTGACATAACTGGGGGACAGAAGCCCAAACACATGGATATATTGGACATATTGCTGTTATAAATGTAGACAGTTGCTGGTGTTGCCGGCTTTGGTGTAACATATCTTTTCTGAGGGATATGGAGTCAGTAACACAAATGGATGTTAGCATTTACTGACTGTATTCCCCAGATTATCCTACCAATTAGCCAAGGACAACAACTGTCTGGGGAAACAGACCAAACATATGAGCCTTTCATCTGGACAGGGTCTAGGCCTCTCGACAGTGTAGAGGTATGGCTGCAGTGATGTAACAGAATGGAAATCCCCTGACAGCTGTCAAACATGTCACCCAGCACCTTATGAAGTACAGTAAGACCAACATGACACTCCACCACATCACCTCTGGGCAGTTGCCCATGTATATTCAAGTACAGCATGCAATACAGGGATGGAACTCTAGTGAAAAGCAGAGAGTGGTGCAAAAATGTCCACCCAAAAACATTTGCACCACAGTCACACCAACATACCAGTACCCAAAATGAACTCTAGAGTAGAATGACTGTCTGAACAAACATAGTCTGATCGCCAGTCACACACACTGCACCAAAATATACTGGCTTAATTTACAGTGTACTGGGAATCCTGAGGTGTTACAGGACATTTCACATTCAGCCCCTACAAACATACAGACATGAGAGACTGCCAGCAGCTGTAACAGCATGCAGAGTCAGATAGGTAAAGGATGTATGGCACTCACATCTTCTACTCTCCCTACCCAGCACAACAAACATCTACACAAAACACTGCTACACAATATTGGCAGTCTACTCACAATGACCAGACAGACATAACTGTTATATGTACAGATTTCCACAGAATTACCAGGGTGTGGAACAATAATTCTGGCCACAACTGCATATCATGGTCAGGAGTCTGACAGGTCATTGGCATGATACTTGGAGTGCAGTTGTTAGTTAATGATATACCATACCTCTGCAGCTCGTAGTGCAAGACATCTGGACAATGCATGATGTACTTGTGGGATATGGGGCTGGAAAGAGGGACATATCACACATAAAGATGTTACAAATGGAAACAGTAGCTGGTGTTACATGTGCTGTTGTAACATAACATCCCTGACGGATATGATGTCTGGAACACCAATAGATTTCAACAGTTACTGACTACAATCCTCACATTATCCTACCAACCCCACAAAAACAGACATTGTTCGAGGAACAGATCAAGCATTACAGGCAAACATCTGGTCAATCTGTGGACAACATGCCAGTTGAGATATATGTCAGAGGCATATCACTGTCAGATGTCAAGTCACCCAGTAAATGCATGTCCAGACTAACCCTGTAAATCTAGCAACCCTCCATGTGTATAACAGCACTAACGACATACAATTATTACCTAATTCTGGAGCTTTGTCCCCCATGTTGGTGGCCTGTCTTCAAATGTCTTGTCCTGTGAGGTATTTGCACCTACTGTCTGTGAAGCTGTCGCCCCCACACCTCCAAAATGCACCCTGCACAGGCAAGGAAAATGAGCAAGGCCCACATGAAGGGCATCCCATATGTTAGAACTAGCAGCAGTGTCCAGGCCAACACCACAATACTATGTGGGCACCTACATGGATTTATGGCCTCAGCAATATCCAACAGAACAACAACAACCCCCTCAAGGTAGGCTGAATGCCTGTGGTGGGCAGCAGCAATACACAACTATCATCATAGGTGGAAATAATCACAGGACAGGCCAATAAGGAACAGGTGCCTCATTGGAAGTCATGTCACCTTATTCTGCACAAGCAAATAAGGTCACAGGTGATGTACCCTAAGGCTGTCTTTGAGTGCAAACTGGAGACATCCACCAAGGCCAATCACTAGGCCTTCCAGACATATGTCTGCAATTCCAGAGGCAACACACATATCTGCTCTGTAGTAGTGATCAGTAATACCACATACACATATGCCATGGATATAGGCAACTGGCTGCAGACAGGTAAAGTGTAAACACCCCCTGTCCCCCATAGGTACACATGTGCATGTACAGAACCTGTCCCCTTCCCTCATGATCAGGAAGCAGGTCTGTAATGCCTTCTCAAATGCAACACATAGATGTCTCCATAGGTCTGATAGCTTTCCTGGCTGTATCCAACATGAACACAGGCATGGGCTTTTAGACCCATTCTGCAGTTAGTTAACCACAGCCTGAGCACCAGTGTCATCCCATCTGCAAAGAGGACAGACAATAATTGATAGAAAAAAGGTTATGAATTAGCATTAATGTTCAGAAGATAACAAGTCTAAAACTGAAATACATTCCATAATGTCATGACAGCAGTCCTCAATGCCATGGCCGAAAACCGCAATACACTCCATTTAATATAGTAATATAACATTAATATCCAATAGGTGATAAATAAAAATATGCAGCTCAATTTACCAAGCCAAGATAGTGTAGTGTTCAGCATCCCAGCTTTGCATACAGGTATACACGGTTTGAGTAATACAGCAGGCAATTCAAATCTACATGAGAAAGCAGCGTTAAAAGTGCTATGTTCATATTAAAATACATGGAAAATTATTTTTGTTGCCCAGGGAAGTGTAGCAGGTGTAAAATGGATGTGTGAGTGCATATGACATGTGAAAACACCCATGTATACACGTGTCCCATACAGTATAGTTACACTCCTTGCTACTGTAATGAAAACACATACAGTCATGTCATGTAAGTGAAATCATTGACACTTACTAAATTAAGTCATTAGTGTGGTATATTATGAGAATGATCTGTTAGCAATGCTCAGCTATGTTTAGCAGGATTAACAACACATTTCTGTTGTCCTCACCCCTCTCTCTGGGGTTTGAGTATCCAAATTCACCTCCAAAGTCTGTACAAATGCATAGCTGTTGCTGTATATGGAATGGACAGCTATGGACCTTCTGTACACCTGTCCTGTACATCCGTAGCTATTTCCATATTGTTCTTCCCTCTGCATGCCCCTTTTCCACTACATTCCTATCACCCCTTTCTCTTTTCTTTTAAACAATTAGGGTGGGTGTAAGCATGAGTAAGCGGTTTTAATAGAAACAAAATTACCAACACTGTCAGGTCTTGAACCCAGTGGCCCTACACACCATAGTCAGAGCAATGCAGCACTACACCATTCAAGTTGTAGGGGTTGGAGATGCTTTTTCTAACATATGCTCATTCAACAGTAGAGAAAAGATTCCGTAGTATGGAGATGCATATATATGGACAAATATATACATAATATAAATAGTGATATACATATAAAATATACACGTACAGATATGTATATATATATATATATATATATATATATATATATATATATATATATATATATAAAAAATAATATATATATATATATATATATATATATATATATATATATATATATATATATATATATATATATATATATGTATGTTTCTATGTTTCTTGATTGAAATATCGAAATTTCTCGAATAAGAAACATTGAGACCCATTAAAGCAAAAGTACACTACATCGAAAGTGCATTTTCTCAAAAGCCAGTTCTCTGAACTGTAAAAAAAACAAACAAAAAACAAGCCCCCTTGCACTCCCTTACCTAAATATACTAACTCCAAGATTGCACTACAGTGGAGAAAAGGATATATTTCCTCCTCCCCACTGTAATGTGCTTCAAAGACCGGCTTTCAATTTAGTGCAGTTTTGATTTAGTGCAGTTTCGCTTTAATGGGTTCAATCTTCTGGTTGTTGAGAAAGTGTGTTTTTGACAATCAGAAGGAGACCCATATATATATATATATATATATATATATATATATATATATATATATATATTATATATTATATATATATATATATATATATATATATATATATATATATATATATATATATATATATACACTCATAACATGTAGTGGAGTCATACCTCAGAACCATACCTACCAACCCCTTACTGCAAGAAATCTGACCCAAAGCTGTCCAAATTGGGGGGGGGGGGGAGAATGGGACAAAACTAGGGACATATTTCAAATAATGCTCTTATAAATGTAGAATGTTGCTAGAGTGACAGGGTGTGTTTCAGCATACATGTTCTGAAGGATGTGAGTTCTGAAACTGACATGTATGTCATCATTTACTGTCAGAAATCCTCAGATCCTCACAATGATTTACCATGGATATGAAAATAATGCATCTGTGGAACAGTCCAGAAATATAAGCAATAAGCCTGGACATACTACAACAATCCAGACAGTCCCGAGGTAGGCTTATAACCTCTTATTGCAACAAACCTGGGCTAGGCCTGACAAAGTGGTGGGAGAAAGCCATTGAAATAGGGACATATCTGAAAATACTGGAATAGATAGGCTGACACAGTTGCTGCAGTAACACCCTCATATCTGTCCTAACAAATTTTGACTGAAATAGCACAAGTCCAACACTCAATTACTTCCCACTAGTTAGTGACTGAAATCTTCACATCAGCCCACTGATGTGTCAGAAATACACAACACTTATGGGGGCTAGGCAACACTACATCCTACAAATATCTGGACATAACATCGCATTAGGGAAACTACACTCAGCTGCTAAGTATGTCACCAAACACTGTTCAGATAACAGTCAGGTTGACGCAACACTAACCCAAATCTGCTAGGGGGAAATTACACATGTATTGGCAAATATATCAGGCACTACAGGGCTACCACAGCACTGAAAAACAGACACCAGTGTGAAAGTACATACCCACAACCAATTCAACCACAGTCACAGTGACATACCAGTAAGCCAAAGGAACAGTACAGTATAAGGACTGTGTGAACAAAAACATCTCAACATGTTTGCCACTCATGCACTACCCCCACATATACTGGCCCAATTCACAGTGTACTATGATGCCTGACTGTGATATGGGACATGTCTCAGTCTGCCCCTACAAACATATAGAGTCAATAGACCACCAGAAACAGGAGCAGCATGCACAGGCAGATAGAAAAGGAGCCATAGCACATACATACATACATGCCCCTTCATACACAGGCCAAATAACATTGACACAATACACTGCTACACAATCCTGAAAGTCTGTCAATGATTGCCAGAAATGCACAGACCTCTCAACTGTATAGAGTCCCACAGAATGTCTGGGCTTTCCCCTTATATATAAGGCCTCTTCCACATAACATGTCTGGCAGTCTAATACATCACTGGAATAATGTCAGGAATGTAGTATACCATACCTATCAACCTCTTACTGCATGACATCTGGACAAACCCTGACATATATGTGGGACAGACACCCAAAAACAGAGACATATTTGAAATATTGCTGTTATAAACTGAGAATGTTGCTGTTGTAACAGAGTTAGCTGTAACATATCTTTTCTGAGGGATATGAGTTCAGAAGCACAAATGGATGTTAGCAGTTACTGACTGCAATCCTCAGAGTATGCTACTGATTTTCCAAAGATAAAAAATGTCTGAGGAACACACCAAACATAGGAGTCCAAATTCTGGCCATTCTGTGGATAGCCCTACAGGTGAGAGTTATGTCAAACACATAACACTGTCAGAGTTAAAATCACCCAGGAACTCCATGTCCACACAAACCCTATGAAACCAAAATTTATAACAGCAATATGTACATTCTGTCCCTATGTCTGGAAAATTCTCCCCCACACTGTTGGCCTGTTTCCACAGTTTTGGTTGTAAGAGGTATTTCCAAATACCTTCTGTGATGCTATTGTTCACACACCTCCATGAAGTATCCCTCACTGGCAAGGAAAAGGGTCAATGCTCACATGATGTGCTCAGTGATAGGAGTGTGTTGCAATGTCATTGGCTATATGAATAACAACACAGCTGTCCTGCATGCAGTTATCAAGTGGGAAACACCAATTAGTGTATATGGCATCAGCTACTCATGAGCATTACCTACAAAAGGCAAGCTGCTGCCTATGTAAAACAGATGTACACCCTACATCCTTGAGAGAGAGAGAGAGAGAGAGAGAGAGAGAGAGAGAGAGAGAGAAAACAGCAAAAAGAAAAAAGAAAAAACAAGCAGGACATAACTGCCTACACTTGAATAAAACAAACAGGTATGTCAAACAAGTAAGCATGTAATGGACTGCAGTAGGGGGTATGTAAGAATGGGAAATAGGAACTGTAACATATATGTCTCAACAAGACTTGCTGTACTGATATATTGCTGATCAGAACCTATGGCCATAGCATCTGGGTCTGTCTGCAGTGACAAAGATCATAGGTCAGGCTCCTGAGCCACCCCAGGAATGGATGGCTCACATATGACTACTATTGCAGTATGTGTTGAACAGTACTGACTGTGACAATGCTAGGCCAGCTACTGGGATGTCATACTTATCCATATCTTACTTGTGAGTACAACTATGATATACTTGGTTGTCTCAAAAATGTGAGAGACCCATACATGGTATTTGCATAGTAAAGTACTGTTGCACACGTGTGTGCGCTGAACTGCAAGTAATATACTGAGCTCATACCATTAAACTGTCCAGTGTTATGCACACTGACCATGTGTGTGCCTCATATTTGTAGTCATTTACTCATACAGTTGTGTTATGTCTGGCAAATCATTGGCAAATCTGTGAAGACTGATGTTACAACATCTCTTTCTTTTTCTTCTGGCTGTTCCTGTTAGGGGTCACCACAGTGGATCATTTGTTGCCATTTCTGCTTGTCCTCTGCATCCTGCTCTGTCACACCAACCACCTGTCCTATCTCACCACATCCAGGAACCTTATCTGAGGCCTTCCTCTTTTCCTCTTACCTGGCAGCTTCAGCCTTACCATCCCTTTCCCAGTATACTCAGCATCGCAGCACATGTCCAAACTGATGTAATCTTGCCTCTCTGGCTTTGTCTCAAAACCACCCATGCTGACCCTGTCATATACACATTGCTAATCCTGTCCACCCTTGTCACAACCAGTTCAAATCATAACATCTGCAACTCTGCCATGTCCAACTGTGACTCATGACTCATTGTCAATGACACTGTCTCCAACCTATATAACATAGCTGGTCTCACTACCCTGTTGTAGACCTTCCCTTAGCATGTTACTGGTACTTGTCTGTCACAAATCAGTACTGACACTCTTCTCCACCCTCTACATCCTGTCTGTACTCTCTTCTTCACTTGTCCTCCACAGTCGTCATTACTCTGAAATGTTATTCCCAATCATTCATACTCATCCCCTATTGCCAATTCTACTCCCTGCATCTTCAACATTCCACTACCCTCCATCTCATTCACACACAGATATTCTGTATTTGTCCTGATGGCCTTCATTCCTCTCTTCTCTAGAGCATATCTCCACCTCTACAGGGTCTTCTAAATCTGTACCCTACTCTCAGTACAGATCACAATGTCATCTGCAAACATCATAGTCAACAGGGACTCCTGTATGATCTTGTCTGTCAACTTGTCCATCACCATTGCAAATAAGAAAGGGCTCACAGCTGATCAATGATGTCATCCCACCTCCAACTTAAACATATCTGTCACTCTCACTGCAGACCTCACTTCTGTCACACCACCATTGTACATATCCTGTACCAGTCTTACATATATCTCTGCCACTCATGACTTCCTCATAAAATACCACAACTCCCCTCTAGGCACCCTGTCATATGCTTTCCCTTCATCCAGAAAGACACAAAGCAACCCCTGACCCTCTCTGTACTACTCCATCAACACTCGCAGAGCAAACATTGCATCTGTAGTGCCCTTACCTGGCATGACAACAAACTGCTGACCACTACTCATCACCGCACTGCATAACCTAGCTTCCACTACTCTTTCCCACGACTTCATGCTGTGAATAATTAATGTTATCCCTCTGTAGTTACTACAGCTCTGAACATCAACCTTATTCTGAAAATGGTGCACAAACACTTTCTCCACTCCACATGAAACCTCTCACTTTCCAAGATATATTTAAACAATCTGGTGAAATACACCACTGCCATTTCACCTAAACACCTCCATGCTACCACAGGTATGTCATGTGGATCCACAGGCTTTCCAGCATTCATCCTCTTCATAGCAATCCTTACTTCCTCCTTGGTAAGCTGTTGCACTTCCTAATTCACCATACCCACATTATCCAACCTCCTCTCTCTCATTCTCTTCATTCATCAGCCTCTCAAAGTACTCTGTCCATCTGCTCAACAGACCCTCCACTCTTGTGAGTACATTTCCCTCATTATCCTTTATCACCCTTATCAGCTGCACATCTATCCTAGCTCAGACCCTCTATCTAGCCAACTGGTACAAGTCCTATCATCCCTCCTTAGTGTCCAATCTGTCATACAAGTCATTATATGTCTCATCCTTAGACTTTGCCACCTCACTCTTTGCCATGCACCTCATCTCCTTATACTCCTGTCTACTCTCCTCATCTCTCCAACAATCCCACTCCTTCATCCCCAACCTCTTTCTCTTTATACTGTCCTGTACTTCCTCAGTCCACTACCGGGTGTCCCTGTACTCCTTTCCCCATCCACATGTTACACCAAGCACCTTTCTAGCCATCTACTTTACTAGCTCTGCTGTACTTACCCAGATATTTGGTAAATCACCACTGCCACCCAGTCACTGTCTTAACTCTTCCCAGAACTCCGCCTCACAATCAACTTTTTCCAGTTCTCACCATCTGATCCTTGGTGCTGCCCTCATACTCCTCCTCTTCTTGATCATCAATGTCATCTTATAGACCATCAGTCTCTGCTGCCTAACTACACTTTACTCTGTGACCACTTTACAGTCTCCAATCTCCTTCAAACTGGCCCTCCTATATTGATATATTACACCTGTGTGCATCTCCATCCACTCTTGTATGTCACCTTATGCTTCTCCATCTAGCTATAGTATGTATTCACCACAGCCATTCCATACTTTTGGAAAATCCACTATCATCTCAACATCTGCATTCCTTTGCTTAACACCATACATACCCATCCCTTCCTCATCCTTATGTTTCATTGCACATTTATTTGACTCCACCTTTTACAGTGGCTAATGCAGAATGCAACTTTTCTAAGCTGAAACTCATAAAGACATACCTCCGTTCATCAATGAGTCAGGAAAGACTTTCAGGCTTAGCTGTGCTCTCAACTGAGCATGAAGTAGGACAAAGTATATCACATGGCAGCCTCATTGAAGACTTTTTCCAGAAGAAAATTTGTAAGATCTCAGTAAAACTCTAGGTATGTGCTCATATTTTCTTTCCAGTAATCTTTTATAATACTGTCAGGCAGTAAATTTCAGGTAGCACCTTAATGTGGCTTGTATGCTGTGTGTTCACTTATTATTTTTTTATTTAAATTTGATGACCAGGGAAGTCCACTGGGCCAAGAAGAGCCTGTTTTCAGTGGTGGCCCGGGGAGAAAAGTTCCACAATAATTGCAAGTTACATTTCACATGTTACAAAAGGACATAGTTCATGCAGCTGATCAAACATTTGCAGATAAGTTCCATGAGATTTGCAATTGGCTTGTCACAATGTTAGAAAAATGAAAATACATAATTCAATACAGAAATGTCAACATTTACATAAAGTGAATATTTTTGTCATAAACTCAATTGTAGGTTTAACATTTCAAAATATATAGCCACTAGCCATTAGTAGGTTAGGAAAATATCCATGGAGAGGGTGATAGTATAACTGAGACTGGAGAGTATATTACAATAGATATTAGAGAGAAAATTAGTTTTTGGTAGGGGAGAGATTGTTTTGGGTGGGATGAAGTAATAGTAGAGGTAGTTGGATGAGTCAGTGCAAGGTGGAATGGGGGGAAGGGTTTAAGTTGGAGCATGGCATGGGCATTCCCATTTGGAAGAAAAATGAGAGAGTAGTTGAGATTTTAAATTTTTATGGTTAGGTAGGTTGCATAGGTGTGTGGGGAGAGTTCCACTGTTTAGCTAAGGAGTGGGACAGCAGTAGATGGCCAGGAGGTTGTGCAGGTTTGTGGACCTGAAGGAGATTTTGTTTTTTGGATCTGAGTGAGCTGTTAGGAATGTAAGGTTTTAAGGAAGTAACGAGAGCTGGGCAGTTGGCAGGTTTAAAGATGAGCTTGTGGGCAATGGTGAGTTGTAGGTAACTGAGGTAGTTGGGTAGTTCAAGCCAGTTGAGGGTGAGGATGGAGTGGCAGTGGTGGGATGAGTTTTTTGAATTGGTTGCAAACTTGGAGATCTTGTGGTAGCAGGATTCAAGTTTGGACCAAAGGCCAAGATGGAGATTGGTGAAAAGAGGGGCACCATACATAAGGGAGGGGAATAGGAAGGTGGATGCAAGAGTTTGATGGGTAGAGGGGCTTAGGAAGCAGTTGTGCCTGTAGAGGAGATATAACATTTGGTGCATTTTCTTGATTATGGAGCGGATGTGGGTGTCAAATTTTAGTTCTTCATCAATAATGATGCCAAGAAGCTTGCTGTTGGGAATGATTTCAAGGAGGGCATTGTTTTGGGTCTGTATGGTGAATGTGGATTTGTCAATGGAGTTTTTGGTAGGGGAAAAAACATTAGTTTGGTTTTATTTGCATTTAGTGCCAGATGGTTAGACTGCTTCCAGGTTTCTGTTTTGGAGAAGGCTAGTCGGGTTTTTGCTAGGAGCTCAGAGTGGGAGAAGGCTGAGCAGATGATTGTTGTGTCATCTGCATACTGGATAATAGATGAGTCTGGAATGGATTGGTGAAAGTTGTTAATGAATAGGTTGAAGAGAAGATGGCCAATAGCAGAACCTTGTGGAACACCTGTGGGTGTGGGAAGGAAGGGGAGATTAAAGTTTTCCATTGGACAGCTTGTTGGTGGTTGAACAAGTAGCTGGGAAACCAGGTGATGGTGGTGGGAGAGAGGTGTAGGGTGGAGAGTTGGAATATAAGTAGGGTGTGTGAGATGGTGTCAAAGGCCTTTGACAGATCTAGGAATAGTGTGGATACGAACTTGTCTGAATTGCATTCGAGGTTTATGGTTTCAAGAAAGGAAAGAAGGGCAGCCATGGTGCTGTGGCCAAGGCAGAAACCGTTTTGAGTAGAGGAGAGGAGATTGTTTAGTGTTAGGTGTGCCATGAGTTGTGCTTGTATTGTTTTCTCTAGAATTTTAGAAAGAGGGAAAAGGATGACAATATGCCTGAAGTTGGTAGTATCAGTATTTTTGCCACCTTTGTGGAGGGGGATGATGTAAGCATGGTGCCAGATAGAAGGGACGTATGATTCTTGTATGGATCTATTTATAAGACTAGAGATGGGATAGGCAATGCTGTCTGCAGATTGTTTGAGGAAGGTGGGTGGAAGGTTGTCAGGTGCATTGCAACAGGGTTTGAGTTTGAGGAGAAGTCTTTTTTATAGTGCTTGTGGGGATGGGCTTGAAGCAGAAGGATGTGGAGGAAGGTTGATGATTGGGGTGGTGGTTGGGGCAGGAGGGGGTGGTGGTAGAGGAGGGGGTGGGAAGGAGGCTGATAGTTTAGCTATGCAGTCTATGAAGAATGAGTTGAACTGGCTGGCTATTTCAAGGTTGGAGAGGTTGGGGTCTGGGCAGGGGATTTCTTTGTTGCCAGGATGCAGCATGAATGAAATGAAGTCCCAGAATTTTGGGGGATGTGTTGAGTGCAGTGACTGGAGTTTGGAGTAGTGGGCTTTGTGGTTTTTAATTATTAGTTTTTTTGTGGAGTTTCATAGTTGCTTATACTGTAGGAGGGTGTTAGGATTTTTATGTTTTTGATATTTGCATTTTTTGTCCCTTTGGTGCAATGCTAGTTTAGTATCTTTTGATAACCATGGGCAGGGATTGGTTTTGATGCATTTGGTTTCGGGGGGGGGGGGCTTGCTGATTGAGAAGGGTTAGACATGAGTGGTTAAAGTAGGAAATGGCATCATCTAGAGGAAAGGTTTCCAGAGGGGACCAGTCAGTATGCTTTAAGCATTCGGAGAAAGTTAGAGGGTTGAAAGTGGAGAGGTTGTGGGTTTGGATGCAGTGGTGTTGTTTATGCAGTGGAGATGGGAGATGGTTGGCGAAGGCTGGTAGATGATTGCTTAAAGGATCAGATAATGTTCCGGCTTTGATGATAAGGTTTGGGTGAGTTGTTAGGATCCAGTCAATGATGCTACCAGAGGTACCATCTTTATCTGGTCTGGTTGGAGATTGTATTAGTTGGGAGAAGTTGTACAGGTTGATTGTGTGGGATGGGGCTTGAGGTAATAGTTTTCCAGTTGATGCTGGTATCACTGAGTATATAGGTTTCATTTTTTTATATTGCAGGAGAACCAGGACAGGATGTTTTCAAGAGTTTTGATATTATCACCAGGGGGGATACAGAGAGCAGCGATACATATGGACTTTTTTTCTTTGCTTACTCCAACCGGTAGGACCATGAGGATGGAACTAGTGGGATGTTAGGCAAAGGCAGCTAGGAGTGGCAGTACATGTTGGGGGTGGCAGGACATGTGGGAAGCGGCAGGACTTGTGGGGAGCGGCAGGACTCTTCAGGGTTTGTCTGTCTGCCTCAGGCTCAGTAATCGCCATTGCGCTCTCTGCATTTGGGTTTGATTCATCTCCCTCATTCTCAGTAATCCCCATGGCTTTCTCTTGGGTTTGATTGGGTTTGAGTCTGCCTCAGACTCTGTAATTCCCATGGCTTTCCCTTGTATGTTTTGTGTGTCTGTAGTCTTTTCTGTGTCCCATAGCTGTGTTGTGTGCCTCTGCAGTGTGACTGTTCTGCATGTCAGTAATTGCCTTGAGTGATTTCAGTTTATCTAATGCTGCTTGTTTTAGTCTTGCTGTATTGATGTCTTTCTCTTGTGGGTGTCTTTGTGTGGGTATCTTTATGTGGAAGTCAGTGTGGGTGTCTTGTTTTTGTGTACCTCTGTGGGACTTGCTACCTTGATGCAGTACAGAGCCTTGTCGTAACAACATTGGTACTAAATGCAAGTCAGTGTGGGTGTCTTTGTGTGGGAGTGAGTGTGAGTGTCTTTGTTTGAGAGTCAGTGTGGGTGTCTTTGTGGGGGAGTCAGTGTGGGTATCTTTGACCTCTGTGAGACTGGCTAGCTTGATGTGGTACAGAGGCTTGTCATAATGTAACAACATTGCTATTAAATGCCAGTCATAGCTCTCAATCTCATGGCACAAAATCTGGGCAAAGCCACAGATAATGCGATTATAGCCCCAAAGACCTGGGCAAATTTTAAATATTGCTCTTATAAACTGAAAAAGTTGTTACACTAAAAGGTGTTACCATGCATGTTCTGAAGGATATGAAGTTAAACTGAAATGCCTGTCATTTAATGAATTCAGTCATCAATGATTTGCCACAAAAAATCTAGAAAACTACAAATTTTGAGGAACAGAGCAAACATGAGTCACATCTGGACATTCTATGAAAATCTGAGCAGTTGAGTATGCAGTCAATGTCTGCACCTTTGAGTGGCTGCCTTGCTGTGGTCCAGGGTTTGTCCATAATGTAACATTGGTACTAAATGCCATTTGGTGTATTGCAGCTGAGTGGCAACCTTGCTGTGGTACAGGGGTTTCATAATGTAACATTGGTACTAAATGTCAGTCAGTGTGTGCACCTGTGAGTCACTACCTTGCTGTCACACAGGAGTTTGTCATAATGTAACATTGGTTCTAAATGCCAGCCAATGTGTGCACCTGTGAGTTGCTACCTTGCTGTGGTATAGGGGCTTGTCATAATGTAAGATTGGAACTACATACCAGTCAGTGTGTACATACACCTGTGAGTCACTACCTTGCTGTGGTGCAGGGGTTTGTCATAATGTAACATTGGCACTAAATGCCAGTCAGTGTGCGTACCTGTGAGTAACTATCTTGCTGTGGTACAAGGGTTTATCGTAATGTAACACTGGTACTGAATGCCAGTATGTACCTCGGCACAGTAATTCTTAATGATCTGAATGAAGTGACACCATGGTGGTTAAATGGTGCTGGATGAGCTTGACAGGGAAGGGTTGGGATGGCAATGTGGTCACACTTGATATTCTTCTGAGTGGGGCTCCCAACTTGAACCTTGCTGGGAGCCTCCAAAATGCTAGCAATGGCCCTGCATTAGTATTACCATCTGTGCATGCATTTGATGACTACACTTGATGCAAGTGCGCAATCAATGTTTACAACTGCTGCCTGTACATTATTCTGGCTGTAAGCTGGTCTAACATGATGCTCCCATGAGTCTCCACTACAAATGTGATGAGGAGCTGCTCATAGATTTAAAGGATCACTCTGAAACTTAGCCCTGAATTTTTATTCTTTGTTTCCTGTCTGAAAGCCAGCATGCTAATTAATGTACTAAGAATGGATTCACATTCAACATGCAGACTTAACAATAACAGCTTGTGGAAGGTCCACATAGATAACTACAGCACTCAACTGCTAATCAGTTTTCATATTCACATTGTCATAAAAATCTGACGAAAATGAAAGCATAGAACATCCTCTAATAAAGCCATGCTGTTTTATAACAAGGTTAATGCTATATATAATGTTTTCCTTTTTTAAGGCTTTCCAGTAAGTATGCCTTAAATTACTTGCCAAAAGTCAACATCAAACTTATTAGACAATTTTTAATGTTACCATAGCACCTCCATTATATCATGGTGCAATGTATGCTTTTTTCAAGGTTGGTGAAGTAAGTCTTGCTGTAGTAAATTATTAAAACGAACAGGAAGGGGATAATTGGTAAGACAAATGTTTTAACAACAAAATGATGACTTATCAGTTAAAAATATATTCTTTTCCTGAACAGCCTGTGTATATCTGCATATATATAAGAATGTAATGTAGAGGTTTTGCATTATTAAATATAGTTTTTAGTTTTTAGTAGTAGCACACATATATAAAAGGAAATTGCACATATAAGATATATGCAAATGTTCGTTATGAAGCATCACAATATACTGCACCTTTAATGCACCTAGAGTAAGTTGGCTGAGTGACATAAGTGGTAATAGGAAGCATGCACACAATTACAATGAGACCATGAGCAGCTGTAAGCAAAGCTTGAGACATTAAAAGTAAGAATTATATATGCCTTCATGCTAAAATGCATTAAGCTACTTCAAATTATATGAGAAATGGTTGTATGTGTTAGCGAGGATTATGTTGTCATTTAGCTTGATGTTAGGAATAGAATAGCAAACTATAGTAGGCAGCATATGCATTTGGGTTGCATTCTGCTTTATAGAATGTTTTTATAAACCGGAGCAGCATGTATTGTATGCACACAACTACAATGAGATCACAAGTAGTTGTAAGCAAAGCTTGAGACATTAAAAGTAAGAATTATATATGCCATCATGCTAAAATGCATTAAGCTACCTCAAATGGTATGAGAAATGGTTGTATGTGTTAGCGAGGACTATGTTCATCGTTATGGAATGCATTAAGTCGCTTAGACTGATGTAGTAAACTATAAGTAGGCAACATATGCATTTGGGTTATGTTTTGCTTTTTAGAATGTTTTTATAGATATGAGCAGTATGTATTGTATTAAGGAACATGTTTTTATAGATATGAGCAGTATGTATTGTATTAAGGAACATATTTTTACGCATGTGTTTTTTTATGCACGTGTTTATATATATATATATATATATATGTGTGTGTGTGTGTGTGTGTGTGTGTGTGTATGTGTGTGTGTGTGTGTGTGTGTGTGTCTTTATTCTTCCTTAAATGTTTTATATATGTGAAAAATGAGGGATTGCAAATTTGCAATGTATGGACATGGAGAGGTTTTAACAAGAATAAGAATGGATGCCTTGAATATACATAAAATGCATAAAGTCTATCTTTGAAATGTCTAAAGTTGAGTTTTTAAGATGTTTGTTATACGAATGGCGCATAGAGCATTGGGGAACATGCACATTGCCGAAAGAAAGGGGAATGAAGGGCTGATGATGTATATAACAGCATGTGATTCTAATTTGCCAGTTATGAGTTTTTCTTATGTTTAAATGAATGAAAAGTTCTTGTTCATGTTTATAAGCTCTGAGGAAGCCAACAGGAAGGTAGTGAAAGAGCTTACCTATCTTCTATGCAAATAAATTATATGTTTGTGAAGCCGTACGTCTTGCGACCGTTTTATTTCTTTTTCTTATACATAGTATTGGTTAGTAACGGCTGCGCGTTTATCTGACTGCTTGATATTTTTCTTTGTTTTATATGTTGAAAGTTGCTGTGTTATATATTACAGTAATGCAAGTTGTGCTAATTATAATAATCTGGATTTGAGAGTTTTGCAATATCATATCCAGCCTTCATATGGAAGATATTTGCATGCTGGTGATAATTTTAATTTTCAGTTAAGCTATGTTAGACATATGGCAAAAACTCCTTAAAGTGAATTGCAGAATCCATTTTTTATCACTTTTATAAATATGTTTCATTAAATGAGTGATAAACATGATGTCTTCAAAAATGCAGACATAACAAATAAGGCAGCATTTCCATAAAATGATCTGAGCAAGAAATGAAAACATTCAAGGATAAAGGAGGAAATGGAAGTCATACAACCAACTGAAAAATAGTAAAGTCCCGTATCCTTACTTCACAGAAGTTTGCTAATAGTTTACTGGCTCAAGAGTCTAGTCTGTGCAATTGCTTTTCTATTGCCATAACATCACAAGCTAGCATTTTTCAAGAATAAGCAAACAGAATGATTATATTTAGGCCAAGCCTAAAATGAACTGGCATCCAGACCTCTAAACTATCCCTAGTTTAAAGGAATGTTCCTATTTTAAGGCTTGATTTACCCATGTAAATGATATGCCTATTTTCGGAGGCATGTCTCTGTTTTCAGGCTTGATTACCCCTTCACACGATTTTCTGATTCCCCTTTGTGATTTTTTGAAGCTGTCTAATACACAGAAAAACCACACTACATTACCAATATACAAGTGGCACCAATTATGTAAAGAAAGGAGGCACAACACCTCTCTTTTTCAGAAGCAAAATTAAATGACCTGGTGTGGTAGAATTTTGCAATACAGTTCATTAAATTCTATAGATTTTATACTGTCCCTTTAATAATGTGTGTTTTTCCCCTCACTTTTGACACTGTGTTCTTTAAGCACGTTTCTGAATAGTATCCCACATTCTTACTGTGATATTTGGTATTCAAATCTTATGCTAATTAGACATTCACATTTTTGGCTGGATGTTACTACTTTTCAAAGGTGTTTGTTCTTATATTCAATGTCTGTAGGTTGAGATGTATACTGGCATCTGATATGTGTACAACTGTATGAATCTTTGTACTGAGAATGCCATGGGTTTCTCATTTTATTTTATAATGCTATATACTTCTTTTTCAATTGTTATTTGTTGCTTATGCCTGGCTGCAATACACAGCTAATAAAGTGCCTATAACTGGTTGAAACAAAGGTACAAAAGTGACTAATCTCTACTGTCATTTAATGATATTTAAACAATCACTACCTAATCTGGCAAGGTTAGTCTATACCTATATGCAGTAAGTTCTGAAGAGTACACGATAAAGAAACTGTTATAATTTGTTGATGCAGAGGCATTCTATAGATGATGGTGACTGACCTTTACTGCTGTTTGATCACATTAAAGCAGTCACTGATATAGTTAGGAAGGGGTGTCTTGCATTTATGAGAAACAACTTGTCATACATTACTGTGCAGTAATTTTTATTTGATCGCAATTAGTCATCTGAGGTATACATGGTCAGTGAAAGTGTTACAATTGTTGGGTACAGACACAAGTTATCGATGAAAACAACTAACTTTCACTGTCACTTGATCACAGTTAAACCATTCTTGATCTAGTATGGCAGAATTATTATACAGTTGTGTGAAATAAGTGGAATACATTAAGGTGGCTAACATTTTTTTTTATTTGCTCATAATCAGACATCTAAAGTGTACATAGTAAAGTGGTTGTAATTTATGCATATAGATACATTCTGTATATGAAAGTAAATTACCTCTACTGTCCTGTAATCCAGTTAAACACCCAATCCTAGTATAAGTTTGTGTTACGCAATACTCTGGCCAATATTTTATTAACTTACAATCAGGAATCTGGCATGTGTACACTCAGTGAAGACATACTAATCACTGCATATGGCAGAGTCTTTAAGTTGTGTTCAGCACCTGTATTTTGTAAAAGGCATAGTGATTCTGTTAAAGACCACAAATGTAAATTTTGTTTTGAAAGTTCCAGCTATATTAGTCATATTTATTAGCATGTTTGTTTTGCAATTGATTTTATTTCCTGTCATACTCATCATCATAAAGTTACAAGTGATTTTGAAAAAAAAAAATAAGATTATAAATTTCAATTTAATGTTTTAGTTTCATTGTTTACTCAGGTTTTTATATAACCACACACACAAAATGATGTCATGGTAGGTACTGAGCATTGATTTACATATAACTGCAAAGCTTTGTGGATAAGCAAAACCAACTTACATCTTTGGTATAGCTTCTTATTTATATTGTGGTTTCACTACTACTATATCAACATGTTAATGTTTAATATTAGGTGTTCCATCTGCAATAACTAGTTGGCAACATGTCTTTCTTGGAAGTAAAAAGGTAGTACTGATGCATTTAGCATGGCAATAGAATAGTCTTTGCATCAATACTGGTAGTGTGGCTTTCGGGTTCAGAGTTTTATGATGCTATGGCAGTGAATACCAAATCTGAGAAAAATATTCAAGGCATAATTACCAACAAAATAAAATGCAAAAACAACACCTTTTCATCAAAAACTGTATACTTTTTTGTTTATTGTATATGGTAAGAATGGCATATACAAAGACAATGATTCATTACTTACATTTGTTTCAGAACATGAGCTGTACACTTTAAGTTCCATTGTATGAATACAACTTTATAGAAAAGACTTGATTCAGCTGCATTTGTTTTCCACTAGATACATATGCCTCTCAACTTTCCAGAATTTCACAGAATGCCCACATTTTTGCCTCATAATTTGATCCTTTTCTCATAAAATGTATGGTTTTCTTGCAAATCACTGAAGATTGAAGTCACTAAATAATGATAGACATTTGAGTTTTGGACTTTATATCTTTTAAAAATGTGTTCTTACATAAATCCTGTTACTCTAGCAACTTTCTAGGTTTATAAGAGCAATATTTAAATCTTATTTTGAGTTTTTGTCCCTTCATTATTTTTGGCTTTGTCCAGATTTCTTGCTCTAAGAAATTGAGAAGTATGGACACACTCATATCTATATCTGTATCTATGTCTTCATATATATTTTCTGATGAAGCCCTTATCACTTAATAAAGGATGAAAACGCTAAGTACCGGCTCCTGGGTGTTTTGTCCTGTGTGATAAGATTTTGTTTATTTTATACAGTCTTTTTTAAGTTTTTTGACTATACGTATATCTATATCTATATCTATATATCTACATCAATAGCTGTATCTATGTTGATCTATCTCTGTATCTATCTATCTGTCTATATATTCATATGTACATAGTTCTACTATGAAACACTGAGTGCCACTGTGCAAAGGAGCAGAAATACTGAAAAATAATGCCCAAAACACGGAAGTGTGAAAACATTAACTTTAATCTGTCTTTTGCAAGGGTCAGGCCCCCACCAAGCCCTGAAATTATAAATGCCAACTCTACAGTAGCACCAACTCGAAGGATGGTGAATCTACCAAAACGTGTATCTTAACTGGTACAATTTTTAAGTGTGCGCTTGCAATGATTTCCTGTGGATGACAGTGATCAGCACTGTGCTTTTCATGTTTGTTTTATTTGGACTACTGACACTCATCACCTTTAGAGCAGCCTATACACACAGAGAAATATAAGGATATGAATATAGACATAGATACAGATTTAGATATAGTTATAGATATTTACATATACACCAGCACATATGGTGGATGAGGTTGGCATAATGGTTAAAGTCTTTACTCATCAGTACAAAGTACAAGGTTTGATTCTGATCTCTGGATATTCACTAGGTTAATAATCTCTAGACTAGTATTTTCCTATGAACATAAGAAAAACAAGAATTACATTATCTGCCCTTGTTTCAACTAATAGCACAAGGATCATTTTTGTAAAGCAAAATAAATAAAAATACTGCCTGTGGAGTATTTCCTTTTTTCCTTTAAAATGTGTATTATTATGGTATTTACCCGTATTTCAAGCAGTGTGTGCTGTGTTGCTTCAATTATTATAGCTCACATTTCTCTGGTAAGTTAACACTGTCACCGCCATGTGGTGGAAGTGGGATATGCACCATGTCTGCAGATGGAGTGATATTTTGTTAAAAATGTAAATCAACAGTTGTGTTTCTTTTTGCGGTGGTGATGCTGCGGTAGCATTGTCGCCTCACAGTAACACGCAGTCCGGTTCGATTCTCAGCTAGAGTGTCTTCTGTGTGGAGACATGCGTGAATGGGCATACCTTCGTTGAAGGTTGTGCGTCAGGGCTGGTAACCCGGCATGTAAAAATCAACTTACCAATCATTAGCGGACTGGAGTTCTGCTGTGGCGACCCCTAACAGGGAAAAGCCGAAAGACACAACAAAAACAACAACAGTTGTGCTTCTTTTCTCTTTTTAAGGCTTCTCCAGGGGTGGCTTATGCTGTTGGACTGCAGGACTGCAGCCCCCCCCCCAGCTGTAAAATGAAAAGTTCTGGAACTGGAACTCCTATCCACTATAGCTGTAAAATGAAAAGTCTCACAGAACTGGAACTCCTGTTAGGACTGCCGTATAACCAGTCCAGATTACAAAGAGAAGGCATCAGTGTAGATGCCCAGGAAGGAGAATGGACTGCAACATCTGCAGTCTAGATAGCAACTGATTGACTCCTGGTGTATTTGACGCACTCTCGGACCTAGGCCTTTTGCTTGTCTCACTACTGCAATCTTGGGACTCAGCGGCTGCAAGGGGGAACTGATGTTTTTTCTCACTGCTGTAATTAGCAACTGTAAGCATAGTTTTTTCAGACCCAGGATGTGTGTGCTTGTCTTATCTCACTACTGCGGGCTGTGTGTGTGTCTCAATCTTGGGCTGTGTGTGTGTGTGTGTGTGTGTGTGTGTGTGTGTGTGTGTGTGTGTGTGTGTGTGTGTGTGTGTGTGTGTCCACGTGTGTGTCTTAATCTCAGACCCGGGGTGTGTATGTGTGTATCTGTGTGTGTATGTGTGTGAGTGTGTGTCTCAGTCTCGGACCTGGGCTGTATGTGTGTGTGTGTGTCTCAATCTCAGACTGGGGCTGTGTGTGTGTGTGTGTGTGTGTGTGTGTGTGTGTGTGTGTGTGTGTGTGTGTGTGTGTGTGTGTGTGTGTGTGTATGTGTCTCAATCTCAGACCTGGGCTGTGTGTGTGTGTGTGTGTGTGTGTGTGTGTGTGTGTGTGTGTGTGTGTGTGTGTGTGTGTCTCAATCTCAGACCTGAGCTGTGTATGTGTGTGTGTGTGTGTGTGTGTATCTCAATCTCGGACCTGGACTCTGTGTGTGTGTGTGTGTGTGTGTGTGTGTGTGTGTGTGTGTGTGTGTGTCTCAATCTCGGACCCGTGCTGTGTGTGTCTCATTCTCAGACCTGGGCTCGGTGTGTGTTTCAATCTCAGACCCAGGCTGTGTGCGTATCCCAATCTCGGATCTGGGCTGTGTGTGTGTCCCAATCTCGGACCCAGGGTGTGTGAGTGTGTGTGTGTGTGTGTGTGTGTGTGTGTGTGTCTCTCAATCTCAGACCTGGTGTGTGTGTGTGTGTGTGTGTGTGTGTGTGTGTGTGTGTGTGTGTGTGTGTGTGTGTGTCTCAATCTTGGACCCGTGCTGTGTGTGTCTAATTCTCAGACCTGGGCTCTGTGTGTGTCTCAATCTCAGACCCAGGCTGTGTGCGTATCCCAATCTCGGATCTGGGCTGTGTGTGTGTCCCAATCTCGGACCCAGGGTGTGTGAGTGTGTGTGTGTGTGTCTCTCAATCTCAGACCTGGTGTGTGTGTGTGTCTCAATCTATCTCAGACCCAGGGTGTGTGTGTGTGTGTGTGTGTGTGTGTGTGTGTGTGTGTGTGTGTGTGTGTGTGTGAGTCTCAGTCTTGGACCTGGGCTGTGTGTGTCTTATTCTTAGACCTGGGCTCTGTGTGTGTCTCAATCTCAGACCCAGGCTGTGTGTGTGTCCCAATCTCAGACCTGAGCTGTGTGTGTGTGTCCCAGTCTTGGACCCGGCTGTATGTGTGTGTCCCAATCTTGGATCCGGGGTGTGTGTGTGTGTGTGTGTGTGTGTGTGTGTGTGTGTGTGTGTGTGTGTGTAAAATGCCCCAATTCAATATTCCACAGGTAGCAAGAGCCTGAATTTCCTACCCACCACCACTGCAGAGTTTTGCCTCATATTTTTGTTCTGAATCTGTTTTGTTCCTCATAAAATCTGTAGTTTTCTGGGTTTTTGTAGTAAATAATGACAGGCATTAGAATTTTAGACTTCCTATTCTTCAGAACATACATGGTAAAACTGCACAAAACCTTTTATTCTAGCACATTTCTAATTTTATAAGATAAATATTTGAAAATTGTCCCTATATTTGGGTCTGTATTCCCCCATTATTGGCTTTGTCCAAGCTTTTTGTGTCAGATGTTGAGAGCTATGGTGAGAGCTGAGAACTGAATTCAATGAATATGTTTGAGGGCTGTATTCCCCCATTGTTGGCTTTGTCCAAGTGTTTTGTGCTAAGAGGTTGACAGCTATGTTAAAAACTGAATTCACTAAATGATAGCTATTTAACTTTCAGTCTTCATGTCTTTGAAGAAACAGCTTGTATGGCATAATGGTATATTGCTCTGAATATAATGCACAGGGTCTTGGGCTCAAGTCTTGGCAGTAAAAATGCATGGTGGTGATGTAACATTTTATTCTAGCAACTTTCCAAGATTACACAAGCAGCGTTTAAAATGTGTCTCTGGTTTTGGGGCTTTTGTCCCCCCTCAGTAAATGTTGGCTTTTTCCAGACTTCTTGTGCTGCAAAGTTGAGAGATACAGTTGAGTGTCAAGTGGATTTTACAAGGAGCCGAGAGCTTCAGGGAAAGAGACGTTTAGCACTGCTTATGCTGACTCTACTTGCATTAATAGCATAACAGATTGAATACTTGCTTTTGATGTAAAAGACTGTGGGTTCTACTCCCACACTATTTAGATGTTCATAGGTTCATAGGTTCATAGGTTGGTACTAGGCTATTGTCCCTAGGGCCTATACAAGCTTAGTCTAACAATTCCCTGGCTATTTCTTCCCACACTATTTACTTCTCTTGACCCCTGTCTAGCAGGGTGACTGACATGATCCCCAGGGTGAATTTCCTGTCTCCCATCCAATCATCAAGGTTCCTTTTGAAGAGGGCCAAGGAGGCGCTCTGCTTGATATGTATGGGCAGTCTATTGTAGAGTATGGGGAGTCTCTTGGTCAGCAACCTATCCCTCCAGCATGTTTTGTTCATTGTGATGACAAGGTTTAGATCCCTGGAGCATGTGGCTTTGAGGGATCGGGATTTCTTTAAGTGGAAAATGTCCAACAGCTCAGAGTTTGACATGGCCTTGTATGTTAAGCAGAGATTGCCTCTGAGTAGACGATAGCTGGAGTGTTTTAGACGGTCAGCATATGGCATCTGCTTTAGGCCTGTGATTCTTTTAGTGAGGTATTTCTGTGGCCTTTCCAGCTGTTGCAGATGTCTTATGAGGTACATACTACACGGGCATTATACTCTATCATGGGTCTAATGAGGGATGAGTACAGTGGGACAATGATCTCCTTTTTTCTGGATAAAAAGCCCTTAGTGATGAGTTGTGCCACATAGAAGGATTTCCTGACTGTTGTAGTGATGTGGTTATCGAAAGTGAGACCACTGTCCACCTGTGTCCCCAAGTCGCTCATCACACTTTCGATGTTTAGTGTACTGCCACCTATGTGGTAATTCATGGGTACATGTTTTTTTCCAAAGGGGATAACTATACATTTCTTGGCATTAAGCTTGAGCCCATGGCTCTGGCACCTGGCATCTGTTTCTGTAAGGCCCCTTTGTAGAATATCCACATAATTTGGGGATTCAATAATGGCTCCCAGTTTGCAGTCATCTGCGAACATTGTTAGCCACAGTCCCTTAGTGTTGGCCTGTACTTCAGAGAAGTAGATGCCAAACAAGAGTGGTCCCAGGACTGAACCCTGAGGTACTCCACTTGTCACTTGTCTGGAGCTGGATTTGGAGTCGGCTACTTTTACAGTCTGGGTTCTGTCAGTAAGCCAGTTGGCAACCCATCGAGTGACATAGGGATTTATGCCTAGTTTAGTAGGTTTATCTATGATTCCAGTGGGTGATGGTGTCGAAGGCCTTGGCGAGGTCCAGATAGGCTGTGTGGACTGCTTTACTCTCATCCACAGCTCTGGAGACTGATTCGAATAAGTCAATCAAGTTCAGGAGACAAGATTGGCCCTTCACAAACTCAAAATGGGTTGGGTCCAGTGTTTGAAGGTTGTCAATGTCTTTGTTTATAAGTTCCATGATAATGCATTCCATGCCCTTGCAGATCAGACTCGTCAGACTGATGAGACAGTAGTTCCTGGGATCCAAGGTGGATCCCTTTTTGTGGAGTGGGATAACTGTAGCTGTGCGCCACTCAGTGGGCATGAAGCCTAATGTGAGGCTATGATTAAACATGAAACTTAGGTGAGGTGCCAGTTCATTTTGTAGTTCATGTAGTACACAGCCTGGGATGTCACCTGGTCCCATGGATGCTGTGTTCTTAGCTTTGGAGAGTGTGGTTTCTACCTACGTGGCCATGATTTTTGGCAATCTTTTGGTATTGAGATGGGCCCTTTAGGGGGTGAGAGGGGGATGAAGTTGGCACTAAATTGATCTGCCAGGATATTAGCAATATCATTGGGATCAGTATATTTAATGCCATTCTGTTGAAGCTCAGAGCAGATCTGAGCATTGCCATTTAGATTCTTGATATAACATTTTTGTAACTAGCTTTTGAGGATTTTATGAGGGACCTCAGCTTCTTACTGAGGCTGGTGAGGAAGTTTTTTGCATCCTGGGATATTTCCTCTTTTCTGCAACAGTTTCTTCCTTCTGTTGTATAGTTTGTTTATAGCAGGGTACTACCAGATTGGCTTCCTTTTTTTTGGAGGAGAGCATCTTGGTTCTATTTGGGATGGCACGATTCATGCACGAGTGGATGTGCTCATACACTGCCTTAGTGTAGGATTCTGCAGTTGAACTTTCAGATCCCATCTGCATGGGTGTCATGGCGTTTGTCAGTTCTGACTTCAGTAGGATGAAGTTGGCTTTGGAGAAGTTTTTTAAGGAGGTTTCCTTACTGGGGAGTGGGGGTGGGATGTGGATGTCAAGGGTGATTTGCTTATGGTCAGGCATGACCAATGAGGGGGTGACTGATGGTGTGGACCATATATCTCCCATGTTGGTAATGACCAGGTCTAGGATATTGGAGCCCCTGGCGGGATAATATATTAGCTGATCCAGGGCATTGGAATTTATAAATTCCAAGAACCGTTGGGAAAAGGAGTTGGTACCTGAGTAGTTTTCCCAGTTAATGGCAGGGAAGTTGAAATCACCCAGTATAAAATGCTGTGTTACCACCATACATTTCACTGCCAAGTATTGAACCCAGGACTCTGTGCAAAACAGTCAGAGCAACATACCACTATGCCAAATCATCTGTTTTGTATTGTTGATATTGTACTATGTTCATATGTTCATAGGTTCATAGGTTCATACTAGGCTATCTGCCCGAGGGCATTTACAAGCCTAGCCCATAGTTTTGTGGCTTACGCCACCCCTTTAGTATGGGGAACTATACCCATTATTTTGCTGTGCCTCTGTTGAGGAGTGACACTGAGGTAATCCCTGGGGTATATCTGCGATCTCCCATCCATTGGTCAAGATTTCTCTTGAACAAGGCCAGCGAGGTGCTCTGCCTCACATATACCGGGATTTTATTCCACAGCATAGGGAGTCTTTGGGTGATGAATCTATCCCTCCAGCATGTCCTATTAATAGCCGTGTCGAGGTTTAAGTCTCCCGCCTTGTGGCTCTGACGGATCTAGATTTTTGAGGTGAAGCATATTCATCAAATCTGGGTTTGACATGGCCTTGTATGTTAGGCAAAGGTCACCTCTGAGCAAGCGTGGCGACTGAATAGAGCTGGAGTTCTTTCAGTCGGGCAGCATAGGACAGATGTTTGAGACCCTTTATCCTTTTGGTGAGGAACTTTGTGGCCTCTCCAGCTGCTGCAAGTGTCGGGTCAGATACATTCCGAATGGGGCATTGTACTCAATCATTGGTCTGATGAGTGATGAGTATAGGGAGACTATGACCTCCCTTGATCTAGATGAGAATCCCTTCATGATAAGGTGGGCAATGTAGAAGGTCTTCCTAACTACTTTAGCTACATGGGTGTCGAATGACAGACTACTATCAACCTGGGTCCCCAGGTCCCTGATAACTTCTTCTGTACTCAGTGGATTGCCACCTATTTGGTAGCTAGGGGTAACCTTGTTTTTCCCGAAGGGTATGACTATGCATTTTTGGCATTTAACTTTAGGCCATGGCTCTGGCACCAGTTATCCGTTTCTGTGAGACCCTTCTGAAGGATATCTGTGTCAGATGTGTTTTCTACTATGGCCAGTTTGCAGTCATCTGCAAACTTTGTCAGCCATAACCCTCCTGTGTTTGCTTGTACTTGGAAAAGTAGATGCCAAACAAGAGTGGGCCCAGGACTGAGCCCTGTGGTACACCACTTGTGACAGGCTTTGAGTCTGACATGGCGCCAGCAACTCTGACCCTGTGGGTTCTGTCACTCAGCCAGTTTGCAACCCATCTTGTGATGTATGGGTTAACATTTAAGCTGATGAGTTTTTCAATGATACCCGAGTGGGGTATTGTATCAAAGGCCTTCGCCAGATCGAGGTAGGCTGTATGGACTGCCTTTCCCTCATCAATGGCTTTGGTGACTGTTTGAAAAAGTCAACCAAGTTTAGAAGGCATGATCTGCCTTTGACAAAGCCAAACTGGGATGGATCCAAAGTCTGCAAATTCCTATGTCTTTATTTATGAGGTCCATTATGATCCTCTCCATGGCTTTGCAGATAAGGCTTGTCAAGCTAATGGGCCGGTAATTTCCAGGGTCGGTGGAGGCACCGCCTTTGTGAAGTGGGACCACAGTTGCAGTGCGCCACTCCCTGGGTACGTATCCAGAGGTAAGACTATGATTAAACAGCTGTCCTAGCTGTGGGTTTAATTCCTCGTTGAGTTCGTGGAGCACACAGCCGGGGACACCATCAGGTCCCATGGATGCTGTGTTTTTTGCTTTGGAGAGAGCATTTCTCACTTGGGCGTTGGAGATGTTTGGGGGGCTGCAATCGCTTGGTATAGATATCTCTCCTTTTGGGGGGGGGGGGGAGAAGTTTGCACTGAACCCGTCAGCCAGTATGTTGGCAATGTCTGTAGGA
The DNA here is from genome assembly GCF_019279795.1 of Protopterus annectens. Lineage (NCBI taxonomy): Eukaryota > Metazoa > Chordata > Ceratodontiformes > Protopteridae > Protopterus > Protopterus annectens. The sequence continues at coordinate 333,511,041 of NC_056727.1, read as the reverse complement.
TCAGTAATGTTGTTCTTCTAAAGGGGGTGGATGCTGCAATCCTGAGAATGTCCTCTTTGGAAGAGATACCTAGTAACTATGAACCTGTTATCAGTTTGCTAGCCATTCCCTATTGCAATATTACTAGCTTATCATTTTTTAATGTAACATAGGCAATTTATTCCTCAAGGGCAACAGGCACTTTATTTGTAGATGAAACCATGAAATATAAACTTGTTTGTTAGCAGCAACCTCTTCATTAGTTACAGATCTCTTTAATGTGGAATTATTTAGATGACTTTTACTTCTGCAGAGATTGTGCATATTTACTGACACTGGTGGACTGTAGAAGTTTGAGTGATTTCTATGATGGAAATGTTCTGAATTGTACAGTTTTGTCATTGGTGCATGCGTTTTCTTTTATTATTTGCTGGAAAATGTTCAAAATAATAAATTTAAACCACTCTCTAACAACTGTACTGTATTATACAAGGAATATAATTTAATACAAATCAGAAAGGTGTTTATTGATTTTCTGATCAGCTCAGGTTCGCCCCCTCCCAGTTCTTTGTTGGATGTGTTCGATTAGGAACCAGTTAAATCAACTGCCTACAAGCACAAACTTTTTTTGTTGCTGAATATTTTCACTGAGTCTGAATGCTACTGAAAGTGATGAAGCCAGATTGAAGCAATCACGTCTCTTAGATCTTCGTTTTTTTTTTTTTTGGGGGGGGGGGTACTTATTGTCCACACCTAGGGAGCTAAGTCTGTTATGCAGGATTTCTGCCACACAATTCTCCTGGCTGAACTATACTTCTCAATTGTCCAGATTTTCACAGAATGAATAGATCTTTGCTTCTTATTTTTTGGCTTGTTCCTCATAAAATTTGTGGTTTTCTGGCAAATCATTTAGGAATGAAGTCACTTAATAATGACAGACGTTGAGTTTCAGACTTCATACCCTTCAGAAAAATGCATGCTAAAGCAAGACCTGTTATTCTATCAACTGTCTGTTTATACAACATTTTTAGTACTGTTTGTTTGTTCCCCCAATATATTTGGCCTTGTCCAGATTTCCTGCATTAAGAGGTTGAGAGGTATGCACAAATAAATCTTTTTATAGAATTAGGTATATCCAAACCTCTCACCTGTCCCCGATTATGGTTCAAAATGTTTCTCTCCCCCTAATAATCCCTCCGCAAAATGGCAGTTTTGGAAGAAACATGGGGGATTTACAATTAATGAACAATTTTAATGATCAGAGTTACAGATTACTGTTATTTTAGAAATGCATGTGGATTCTCTTATTTTGTCAGCTGCTCAACCTAACAGTACTAATATTAAAAAGTGTCCCTTTTTGACAGGTTCCCAGCTGTATTGTGTGGCTATTTTATATTTTTGCATTACATTTTTTGTCTCTTTTTCATAAAATTGGAGTTTTCTAGCAAATTAATGGCAAATCATTAAAGATTGAAGTCAGAAAATAATGACAGACATTTGAGTTTCAGATTTCATACCTTTCAGAAAATTCATACTAATGCAAGACCTACTATTCTATTAGAAAGTTTATAAGAGTAATATTTAAAAATTGTCCTCATTTTTGGCCCTTTGTCCCATTTCTATTTATGGCTTTTTCCAGATTTATTGCTCTGAGGTTGAGAGGTATGACAAATATGTGAGGACCATCACCATCAGACAGAGACATTTCAAATTGTGACATACTTGTACCCCACTCCCTCGTGTAGTGACTCTGGATGTGTCCAAGCAAGGCAAGGAGAAGTTATGCAGTATAAGTGTGCAAAGTATCCCCCATCCAAGGTATACACAAGTAGTAAAGTGGCTTTTCATCTATCCTTGATTTTGCAGAATGTTCTGATTTTCTGTCATATTTTTATACTGTTGATTTATGCTTCTTATGCTACTCTCAGCTAATAAACTTCTAGTCTCAACTACTAAACCTAACAACAAAGCTGGGGACTCACTGTTCTCTAATCCAGTGGGAAAAAGCTGAAACTAGCTTCCAAGTGAACTTTTGACTCTTTCTTCTACACTGCTTTTCAAAAAACACCTTAAAGAAAACCCTAAAACACATTGGCTTTGTCCCTGCTCTAACCCTGACTAATATTTCTCTCCCCAGTCATGCTCTCCCCATACTTTGCTAACCTATTGTACTAGGATGCTGACCTGAACTAACCAGTTATTTAACATCTCACTAGTATCTAACAAGTTTCCCTTCTTACTACTTTATAAGAATCTTTATATTAGCTTTCCTAAAAAAATAAATAAACAGACTCTGTATAAGTTTTTCCATGTTTAGAATCTCAACAATGTTCTACTATTATTTTACTATTGTATATATTGTATGTTATGTTGTATGTTATGTTGCCTATGTTTGGAGCTTTTCTTCCCGGGCCTCTACTGAAAATGGACATGTATCCAGTTAGACTAGCCCGATCAACAGATGTAAAATAAAAAATAAAAAATAAATTCTTATTATTCAGAAAATGCATGTTGTTGCAGTGCATGTTACTCTGTGTTTAAGTAGCAATGCTTTAATGACCATCAGGTAAGCTTGTCTGAGATTGTAAGATGCAAGTAAGCTTTAATAAGCATACTGTTAAAGAGTTATCGACATTGAAAGCTTTTTATTGTTGCCATGCAGAGAATATCTACATAGCTAGATAATGTATAAGCCTTAGGTATTGAAATGCATATGACAATATTTGTAATAAAGGACAGGATTACAGTATTTTCAGAAGCTCGTTGCATTTGTTGGAGAGTTGTAGTCATCTTTGCTGGCTTTACTCGTAAACTAAACAGAATGCCAATCTATCAAGTGTGGTCCATAACCTGTGCAGTAATCCTTTAAGCAATTTATCTTGAGCTTGTTTCTTGTTTGATGTTCATTTTTTACTTTGATCATGTTTTCTCCATGAGACAAGTAAATAGTTGTTGTCAGGCAGCAGCGCAGCAGGTCTTTTTTGGATAAGAAACATTTTTATAAGTAGGGGTAATCTGTATCACAAAGATTGCTACTTTCAGCATGTTACCTGGTACGTTTATAAAGCTGAATATAAATTATAATTAGAACTGCAATGCAAGGAGAAGTGGTTTGAGTTGAGTGATGCTTGTTTTCGTATACTTTATTTCAACTGGCATTCCAGTAATGTATTTAAAAAGTAATTTATTTTTTCATGCCTCACAACTTTTTTGTTTCCATCTAGATATTAAGTAAACTGTCATGTAGCCAATGCATTGAAATATTTTTTTTTTTTCTTCTCCACTTCATTTTTGTCTTGATTGGACTCTCATAATGACGGTTTGGCACCCAGGGCAGCATATTTAATTAAAATCCCAGTTTTTGTGGTTTTGAGCATAGCTGTGCCCCTTTCTAGTTGACCACACCCTTTCCCATTGCCCCACCCATTCAGCTGTCTCTTGCAGCCCCCCTTTGATTTGAAGTCACCAACCACCACTGGGCTTCTCTTCCATGCTTTTGAACTCTTAATGTCAGGATTATACAATTCAATCGGCATCTTAATTTTAAAACTCCTACAAGAATTATAAAAATATTATTAGAATATTCTCCTATAAGAATGCAAATCTGTGTCACAGGTAATAAACACTTTGTGTATCAAACGCTAGCAAAATGCTTTCTGCTATTCACAGATTTAGAAATGTGATGATCCATATTTTGGGGGAAAATGGTATTAAAAAATTAGTTGCAAATATTTTATAAGAATAAATGTTCCATGCATTAATGACCTACAAATGTTCTTTTAATTTTCCTAAAGCTTGCTGAAGAAATATTGTAACCGCCCAACTATTAAATTAATTTAAACAATTTTCTGTTACCCTTTCTGCCAATATGATGTATTCAGTGAAAAAAAATTACGTGTTTTTTCATTTTATTAGTCTCCTATCACTTTTTTTCATTTTGAAACTTTTTTATAAAATGCTTTCTGGCATAATTATAATTTTATATCTTAGGAAGGATGTTTTCAAGCATACCAGATGCTTGTCATAAAATGTTCTTCATCAACAAGAACTTTTGATAGAAGCAGGAAAATAGAACAGTGTTCATTAAAGGAAGAGGATATAAACACAAAAGTATCTGAGTAAACATTAATGACCACTGATTCCTTCATTGGTGATGCCTTGTCTATACGTCCATTTAAACTGCTGCCTCAAGTCTTTCTGCTTGATGAAAAACAAAATATATGCCCCAAAGAACTGGCACAAGTGATTTTGTATGTCTGTATTATTTATATAAATAGCTTGCAGTTGTGTCAGTGCAATTGCATAAAGCTTTTTGTCAGAGTTATTAGTGAAATGCAGTTTATATGTTTTAGCATTTTACAATGCCTACAAATGACAAGACAGCATAATGATTCCAGATGACAGTGAATAAATACAGTCCTCCATGTTGTGCATAAATCTGTTAATTCATAATTATTAATGCTATTGTATTTTCATATGTGTGGTTACGATTCATTTGTGATCATTGTAACTGCGTGATAACTACAAAGGGTCCTTTTGATCCACTCTACTTGTCTATTAAAAATATATACATAAATAAATAAATGCAATATCAAGTAGCTGTCACCATTTGCTCTCTTTTCCGTGTTGTACCTTGGAAATAGTTGTATCAGTATTCATTCCTAATATGTCTAACCCTCTTGGTTAGTGGTAGTGATGGTTTCACCTTGGGTCCTGCAGGTTAACTGCTAACCTTCCACAGTCATCTTTTTTTACAACTACCCTGCCATATGCTTTGCTTCACTAATGCCTTTATACCTGCCTATTTATATTTGTTATCATGTGTCTCCTCTTTCTTCTACTTTCTTTAGCCCTATATAATGCTGCAGTGTGCTATAAATATTTCTACTAGTATTTGCAACCCTCATGTCTTTCAAACTTAAATACATTTGCCATGCCTCACATTACCAACCCTGACAGCAAACTTTGCAATTTACGCATGCACTCTAGCTAACGTTTGTCCAAAGAAGGATGACAATACGTTTATATCTCAGCATAAACTGTCTTGTAGTATGTTAAGATGTCTGGTGCTAAATAAGTGGACATTTACGGATGTGCATGTTATAGGTCATCTTCGACCTGATTGCTTCACTAACACAAACCGGTACCAAATGCTAACAGTTGCCCCCTTCAACTGAAACTCCATCAGTAATACAAGATAAAACATAATATACTGCAGCTGAGAGGTATTCTCAATAAATCCAAGCAACTGCTGGTCTGTTTTTTTCATACATTATTTTGATTGGCAAAAACAAACATAAAGAACCATAAATCAGTCATGACATACTGTTTTCTACATATTTATTCACAAATTATTATCATTGGGATTATGGTACAACTGAGTTGCGCTATGTGCTTTCTAAATCACACCTTTACATCAGATTCATAGTCATTTCCTCTCCTACATATGAGAGGACTAAATAGTTGTGTTGAAGCTATACCAGAGAATGGCCTCACTTTAATTCTTGGCATTACTGTACCATACCACGATACCATACTACCATACCCTACATACCTACATATTTATATATATATATATATATATATATATATATATATATATATAAATATATATATATATATATATATATATATATATATATATATATATATATATATATAAAACATATATATGTAAATACATACTACGCTCATCTAATAAACTAATGGTACTGACCCAAAAATCCAACAACTCTGCAGGAGGTGCTCTATTTGCCAACCCAATTGGTAAAACTTGGAATCTACTTCCTGCTAACCTTACCAAGGAAACTTCACTACCCCTATTTAAAAAAGGCCTCAAAAATTACTTCAAATCACACGGGCTCTGACCTTGCTCAAATCCTGATTAACAACTCCACTAAAATAAGTATTACTTACCAATCTGCTGTTTAGCAATCTACCCATGCCTCATTACATATGTATCTCTGTACATATTGAAAGATGTTATCTGCTTGTATCCTATGTTAATATTTTGATATGTTTCCTGTGTTTAAAACTTAGTTATGTATTAACTGTCTCTGTACTGTTTTGTTACGTGGCGCTTTAATCTCTTGGCATCCGCTGAAAATGGACATGTATCCAGTCAGACTATCCCGGTCAACAAATGTAAAATAAATAAATGAATAATAAATAAATAAATACCTCCATGCCCCAGCTCCATTAAGTAACATCTGCTCCATGATGTATGATCTATTCACCTCAATCAGGTACAAAATTAATATCTTAATATTGGATGACAACAACTACAAAGCTTTTGCCATGCAATAACTGTACAGAAATTACAAAATCATTCACTGGTGTGGCAAAAAGACAAGACAGCAGTACCTTTACAGTAGTAGTTTAGTAAACACTTTTATCCATTAAAGAAGATCAGAATAAATAGCATAAACATTCAATTGATTTATATAAAACAGTAGAACCAATCAAAGAATAAATGAAAGAACTAATAAAAGCTAAACGTTTTAAAAATGTAATACTACAAAAAACATTTAATCCAAATAGTTTTGTTTAAAACCAGAAACTTATCCACTTGTATTTTTAACTGCCACAAAGTTTCCTTTTTTTTAAAGCTGTTTAGTATAACATTCCCCTCTATAACCAACAGGCACATGTTCCAAAAAAGGAAAAATAAAATTTCTTGAAGGAATCACAAGTTAATGCATGCTTATACAATGCATTATTGTCATCCTTACCATTAATGGCATGTAGATATTCTTTAATTCTTTTAGATAATTTTCTTGTGGTCATACCGATATAGAAAGCATCACCAACTAGGGGTGTAACCATTCTGGATCTGGTCCTCACTAATATGGGAGATTTCTATACACCCTCTACTGTAATGCATTCTCTATTAGGGTCAGACCACAAAATGGTCTCCTTTGAAGTAAAAATAAAACCTGGACCTCCAGCTAAACCGGGAATATTCAGGAACTATTCTAAGGCTAACCTCCTGCTATTAAGTGAGAACCTGGCAAAATTTCAAACCCCATAAACCCGGAAAACACTTCTGCCTATACAGAACTGTTCACAGAAACACTCATTACATCCGAGTGACGCCTCCAGGTGCATCTGCAGTTACCTCCTACTGCGCCTCTAGGCGTCAAATATTGCTTGCTCATATTTGCATTAATAATTCCAAAACCATACTACATACAAGGTATCAGAATATTTTATTTTGAAGCATACATGATGGCAAACACAGTTGTGCTGATATTTGACCTATGTCAGTGAGTATTTGTTAGAACTGTAAGGTGATAACTTAATTTTTTAAAGGCTTAAGCCACGCCCACTGGGAGATAAAGGTACACATTCAAAAGAGCTGTACTGGAGGGAATAGCTGCATAGAGACAGCTGTACCCACGAGGAAGAAGTACAGAACTAACTCAAAAAACAAGCCTCCCTGGTGGAATCACAAAATAATTCGGATGTATAACAGAAGAAAGAAAACCATGGCAAAAATTAGGAGGTACAGCACGCAGCAGGATAAAAGCACTCTCATCAAACTAAACAAACAACTCAGAGGACAAATAAAGTCTACCAAAGCCAAACTTGAGGAAAGTTTAGCCTCCCAGGCCAAGGACAACCACAAAGCATTATTTAGCTATGTCTGCAACTTCAAAGGCAATGCACAATTGTGTGCAGAGCTCATTGTAAATGGAACCACCTATACTGAGCCAGAAGATATAGTAAACCTCCTGGCTAATAAATTCAGCTCCAGCTTTACTCCTCTCTCCCCCTCAATGTTCCCTCAGGAAATATCATCAAATATAACTCACCCTACTATCACTAGGGAACAGGTCCTTAATGGTCTCTCTAAGTCCAAGAACACTGCATCAATGGGCTCAGACAATATCCCAGGATCCCTTCTAAATAGCATGCAACATGACCTGTCAGGGCCTCTGGAATTGCTATTTAACTGCAGCCTCCAAACAGGCTTCATGCCTCATGAATGGGGAAAGGCATCAGTCATCCCTCTGCACAAAGGTGGGCCATCTACAGACCATGGTAACTACAGACCCATAAGTCTCACTAGTCTTATATGCAAAGCCATGGAAAGAATTATCATGGAGATGATCAACAGAGATATAGTAAACCTCCAAACACTGGACCCAAGCCATTTTGGTTTTGTCAAGGGAAGATCATGCTTAGTCAACCTGGTGGACTTCTTTGAGAAGGTCACTAAAGCAATGGATGAGGGAAAAATTATTCACACTGCCTACCTTGACCTGGTCAAGGCATTTGACACAACACCCCACTCGGACATTGTTGGCAAACTCAAGAGGTTAGCTACAAACCTGTATGTCACCCAGTGGATAGCCAACTGGCTCATTGACAGGACCCAGGAAGTTAGAACTGGGGATTCCACCTCTACAAAGAGGCCAATCACAGGTGCAGTCCCTCAGGGATCAGTCCTTGGACCACTCCTTTTTGGCAGTTACTTCTCAGAAGTTAAAGCTAATGTCAGTGCTCTCTGGTTGACTAAATTTGCAGATGATTGCAAATTAGGAGCTGTCATTGAATCTCACACTGGCACAAATGTTCTCCAGGAGGGGTTGACACATAAATAACTGGTGTCAGAGCAATGGACTAAAACTAAATGCCAAGAAATGCATAATAGTATCCTTCGGGAAGTCATCCATCCCTGGTAACTATCATATTGACAACACACCCCTTAGAGTTGACCCAGTAGTCAGGGACTTAGGGATATGCATCAATAATAATCTAGCCTTTGATCATCATGTGCTTACAGCAGTGAGGGAATCATTCTGTGTTGCACAACTTATAAATAAAGGTATGGCATCTAACTCCAAGGAAGTCATTGTTCCACTGTATTCGGCATTAATCAGACCTATCATTGAGTATAATGCCCCCTTTGTTATGTACCTAACCAGGCATATCCAACAACTAGAACATCCACAGAGATCCCTCACTAAAAGAATACAGGGAGTAAGTAATATGTCCTATCCAGACCACCTCAAGGCCCTATCCCTGTATTCTGTCTCCAACAGGCTTTTGAGGGGAGATCTATGCCTGGCATACAGGGCATTGTCAGACCCCACTCTGATGGACCTCCTGCACATCCACAAAACAAACAGTGCCAGAATTACCCATTCTAAAGACTTAAACCTTGCCTGTGATATAAAGGGTTCCTATTACGTGATTGCAGATGCATTCCTTAGAATGCGTCTTGATTGAAAATAAAACAGCGAAAAGGCAAAATAGTGACGTGGCTTTTAAGCAAATTCTTTCCCTGGGAAAGAATTTTCTTGGCCGCTTCCATTACTTTGCCATTTTCAGCACTGTAGTGAGATCTTGGAGTTAGTATATTTAAGTAGGATGGTGTGGGAGGCGAAGCCCCCCACTTTAAGTAATGTTTTAAAGTTTTTTTTTTATTTTTTTTGGAACAGCAATTTTTTTTCCCTTGGGAAAAAATTGCTGTTCTGAGGTTTCAACATTGTAAGCTTTCACTTACATGAGGTTGATTAATCATTGTTCACTTTTTATGTGTTTGATTGTGTAATATAGACCTGATATAAATAGGACCTGCTGGAGAGATAGGTATGTATCCAGAGACTACCCCATCTATGGAACAGACTCCCCATCCATGTGAAGCAGAGTTCATCCTTAACCCAATTCAAGTGTAACTTGGAGAACTGGATGGGAAAATGGAAATTCATCCCTGGTTTGGCATCTATGTCTCTATGTCTCTAATGCAGACAGATAACCTGAAATGGTTCATCTCCCAGGTGCATGCTTGCACTTATCAGGGCTATCAGAACTTGACAGAGATTTGGGATGCATGGCTAGACTTAAAAAGGCCCTTGTGGTCGTTAGCCTAGTAAACACCTATGAAACTATGAACAGATCACAGTATGTATTAAAACTCAGTGTTACAATCATAGTGTGTATTGACTTTAATTACTCTCTCCATATGCCTTAAATTGATATTTGGTCCTTCTAATATAAAATTGCAGGTGCTACAAACACCACACTTGAACATACCATTACTCTTGTTAGTGTGCACAGACACTTTTTTGTGTTGTCATTCTCTACAAATTGCTTGATAGACAAAGATATTTTACAAGAAAAGTTTGGTCTAGAACCAACAACATGATATACATCTGGATTTCCTTTAAAGATCTTCCAATTTTCATTGACAATATTTTTGATATTAGTGGCATCAACAGTCATTTGCAAAATAAAACTATTAGTACAGTTAGGTTTTTCCCTACTTTCAGTTTTTTTAGGAATACCTTCCACCAAAATTGTGGGAAAGAAATCGTCTCTCTTACATGATGGATGGCTGTTAAACTCTTTCAGCCATAGCCCAGGCCTATAGCTCTACCTAGCTTTGTATCATTGGCAAGATGTTGATCATGTTTTCTCTTCCTTCAGACATACCTGATACAAACACTGATCTTTGTATTTTTTATTTTTACCCTCTCCTCCAATCTAAATCATGCAACTGTATGAATACTTTTGGTTAATGGTACCTTAATTTGGACATCTGTGGCACTATCTGCAATAGATAGGGCCATTAACATAATTCCAGCCTTTCAAATACAACACTATACCAGTTGGCAAAGCCTATCATGGTTCATGGCCTCAATCAACATCTGCACCCATTTTTACTTCATAGCTTGGAATCTCCTGGTCTTCTCCTGGAAAACATTACATACTGCTTCTCAGTTCACTCCGACAGACTCCTTACCTTTCTTTGAATTTTCAGTCCTCCCATCTTTCTCTGTCACTTATATGTTAGTATCATCTGCATGTATTATTGTTTTGTTTGTGTTACCCCTTGTGATTGATGGTACCACTTACCATCCATATGTGAAGACCAGCAGGCTTTGGAAGGGGTTTGAATCAATCTGCTGCCAACTAGTATACTACTTGTCTATATGAGGGACAGGGTCTATGTTCCATGGATCCACTTGGAATCTATAGTCACACTACTGGAAGCTAAAAGGTTAAGGTAATTGATAGAAAAGTCCACACAACTCTAATTCAATAACCAATTCGACAAATTCAACCTGACCCTAAAAGCACAAACAGAATATGTTCTGCTGTTCTGGAAAGGGTCTCTCAAGATCCAGATCCAAATTATTATTTTATTATAACATAGTTTTAGTTTTGATATTAGATTGAGCTGTTGATTGGTTAGAATGGGAGAAGCAAAGAGTAAGGAAGGAAGGAGATATGAGCTATCAAGTTTGGCTCTGGAGGAGTTTACTGGGGAATATCTTTGATCTATAAACCACTCCAAGTTTTTGATGCATTTTGTTTACGGAATTTTAAATATTTTGGTTAAATTTAAGTTGGTCATCAATTATTACACCTAGTAGTTTGACATGGGAAATTACTTCTGTAATGGCGTTGTTTAATGATATTTAAGGATGAAATTTTAAGTTGTCTTTGTTGTTTTGACTTAGGAAAGAATAAAAGTATTTTTTTGGGGGGGTGTGATTATTTAAGTAAAAATCGGATCTGCACCTACATAAATACCACAGCTGTCACTGTCTGAAGAAATATTGTTGAAGCTAGCAAAATTATAAAAGGCAGATTTCAAAGAACAACTTATATACCTGACTTTATGCTTTAAGCTCTGATTACATCCATCTCAGCTCATCATTTTCTGTTCCTACAGAAAATGGGGGTGGGGGGATGCATCAGATTGTATCACTTCTTCAGACACAAGCTAAAGAGTGTGCTTTTCAACTTTCAGACCTATGTACACAATAAAAATATTCATTTGAAGAGTCATGTAATTACATTTTATGCCCCTTTTTCTTCCTGACTCCAAATCCTAGTGTGAGTTATTTATATACAATAAATGATCCCTCTTCTGAGGAACTGCAAAAAGTTATATTTTACATTTCAATTACACATTTCATAGGTTTATTTTCCATTCATCTCTATTTTTTTTAATTTACAGAGAAAAGATCACAAGGTTACGTACATTTTCATGCTTCTAGAAAAGCACACACTGCAGATTAAACAACACTGAAATACAGCTTTCAAATGTGCCAACAGTTTGGAATACAAATATATAAAAATCAGATTTTAAATCAGTTTTCTCTGCCATAGTGCCAAGTCCCTCATTATGTCTAATTCCAAGATAACAAAGACGACTAGCCTCATGTGTGATTTTTGTGTACCCCCACACATTTATTGTTTGCTTGCCAAGGTTACCCTGCATATTACTCATTGTTTTTTCTCACCTACACAGCATTTTACCAATGTAATCAACTTCTCTTCTTTTCAAGCCTCTCCAGTTTGCCTGTCTATCTCTTTCAATGATTTGAAGCAGAAATTTTAGTAAAATCAGGGAACACAAGATCAGCCATATTTTTTGCTGTCATGTAAGAGTATAATCTGGTCATAAAGCTGAATTGAGCTGTACTAACATGACCATTTTTTGACAGACCCATGTTAGTACTTTTTCTTCCAGTCTGTTACGCCAGAGAAAATGAGCTAACGTTTCCCTCAATATTTTCTTCTAGACCTTCCCTGTTCCTGAGATCAGCTAGCTCACCGCATTATTTCTAATCGTCTAGTTGTGAAATGTCAACATCATTGACTCTGTTTAGTCCCCTAAACCTTCAACACTGCTCAGTGACCTGTTGAAGCAGTTATTTAGGGGAGCTGTAAGTACATCTTTAAGGTTATTGTGGATCCTATGGATATGCTTACACAAGAACTGGCATGAGCAGGGATTAGCTGCAAATGAAAATGTTGACCATCTATGACAAATGTCTACAGATAAAGTAATTTATGCTATTGTTGTTATAGGCCACTTGGACCAGGCACACAGGCAACAACATGTAAAAAGGTAATAATGCAATAACTTAAGCATGGTCTACCACTTATTTTTTAAAGTATGGTTTGTTTGTGTCTTTCGGCTTTTCCTGGTTAGGGGTCGCCACAGCGGAACTCCGGTCCGCTAATGATTGGCAGTTGATTTTTACATACCGACTTGCCAGGCCTGACGCACAACCTTCATCGAAGGTATGCCCATTCACGCATGTCTCCACGCAGAAGACGCTTTAGCTAAGAATCGAAATGGACAGCATCTTACTGTGAGGCGACAACGCTACCGCAGCACCACCACCGTGGGTTATTCTTTAAAGTATGGTCTAGCTCTTATTTTTTATGCAGTTATTAAAGTCCATAGCCTACTATACTTAGCAACCTAAAAGACTTAAACTGTGCCCTTAGAATCATTCTCCTAGTTCTAAAAAGGGAATATTACCTTCACATGTTGCACACAGATAAAAATGGTTACTTGAAAACAGTGCTTCTATTCACCTCTGCACAAAATGCCATTAAGGCAATAATAAGCTTCTTGCTCACAATGTAATAATGTGACCTGACTCATTAACATTGGTGTATTATGGGTACAAAGCAGAAGAAAGTTATCCAACACACAAACATTTATTTATTTATTTAAGATTTGTTAACTGGGCTAGTCTGATTGGGCTGCAGAGCCCTTTATCAGTGGAGACCCGAGAAAAGCTCCACAGATAAACAAAAACAAAATATCATACAATATAAACATACAAGTGTGTATACACAGGAGAAACAAAATACAACTTACAAATGAACATGTTAGATTACAAGAGTAATATTGAGGGTTTAAACAGCCATGGTACATATTAAGTATATAAAATATAATATAAAAAGTTAGATTTTATCTAACAATTACCACAAGAAAGAAATTCAAGGCTGGTAGAATATCATAAAGACTTGAGCATTTCTGGTAAAGTGTGAGAGCTGAAAGGGGAAGAGGAGAGGTGGTAGTGTAGGTGGGAGTGGGACAAGGACAGGTCCAGGAATTAGTAAAAAAGTCCTTTAGAAGTTTTTTGAAGTTAAGGAAGTTGACATTTGTTCTTAGAGAATGGTAAAGTTTGTTCCAGGCACTGGCGAAGGAGTGGCTGTATAAAAGTTTGCAAATATTTTTATTGGATTCATAGATGGCTAAGAGGTCTAGGTCTGTGCTGCATAGGTTACAGTTAGGAGAGTAGGGAGTGATGAGGTAAGAGAGGGAAGGACAATGGGAGGATTGATTTAAGATAGTGTGTGTGAGCCAGTTGGGGAAGGAGTTAGTTATGTAGCTGAAGCCATTGTAGGTTTTTAAAGCTATAATGTGGTGAGAGTGATAGGGAAGGTTGTCAGCAAATCTAGCTATTTTGTTCTAGGTGGTTTCAAATTTAGCTAATAGATTGGATTAAACATTGCTGATAATAGGGGCTGCATAAAGTAAGGTTGGGAGATGGAAAGTCTGTGCTAGAGAATGTTTGGCATTAATAGTGAGGTATTTTTTATATCTGTATAAGAGACCAACCCCCGGATTCGGCAAGCTCCGCATGGAGTGCAGGAATAGTGCAAGAGCTGTTGCATGCAATATGGCCGATGAGCGTTCCAGTTATGAGCTTCCAGGATGTGCATGAGCGCTCCTACATTATTCCTGCACAGACACCACTGCTATATGCTAATTACCCCATTTGCTGGTGAAAAACTATGCAAATGAGGTGAATTAGTGATCCAGGAAGCAGGCAGGTGTCTGTGAAGGAATAGTGTAACCTGCAGAAATGTATTCGGTTACTAACCAAATGCATTTCTGTAAATTACAAAATGGAGGCATGACAGCTCCAAAGAAAGCATGTATTCAATGTAGTAGGCATGCCAATGGCCAAATATATGGCCATTGGTATGAGAAATAGTTGCAAAATTATAAAAAAATAACTTTTTTTTTTTTGCCCGATTTCGGCCGTTTTAAGCGTAGGGCAGTGGTGCGCAAATGGAATCGGCCCGAAAAAAGTTGGAAATAAGCTTTTAAACTCAAATCAGCATTTTGCCATGCTAGTCAATGGCATGCATAAGACAACAATACCAGGGAATAGTGGTTGCTAAGGGGGAAGGCTCAGTGTGAGTTTGGTAACTATGAATTAGCATTCAGTTTTATGCAAATGAGGGGATTGATACTGAATCACAGAATTCCTCTCCATGTTAGCTTGCACCCAACTGTGTAAGTATAAGAGGTAGATGACCTTATAAGGGGGAGTGTCATGCATGATATAAGCTTATTGGCACTATGTGGCCCATGTTTGCTCTTAGCTAAGCACAGCTAAGGAAGAGGGTGTGTCTGAGGCTGCATAGCAGTGTTTATATTTCCTAAATGGGGGTGCACACCGCACACCGCACACCAGGTTTTAAACAAACAAAAAAAAAACCCAGGAGATAGCAGCTCTGTTCACATCTGAGCACTGGGTATGTGCAGCACGCCTCGAGGCTTAAACAGGAAGGCAATGGGAAGAGAAAACAGTAGTAGGAAGGCAATAAAGGAGAACTAGCATAGCTGGCAGGTGAAATGTATCAGAATCAGCCAATTACACAGGCAGCAGCCCAGCCCAGCACACTACTATAAACTAAGCAAACGCCTTTCACTTTGGTTTTTCCCACAAGCTCTACACCATCAGTGTACACAGACAGGGAAATTTTACCTGTCAAAACTAACAAAATATTAGGGGCTGCTGTTGCTCTCATACATCAATATGTGAAAGAGGCTGAGGGTGGTGAGGATGTGAATGCTGACGACCAACCCACAGTGAGGAAAAGGAGAAGAATGTATAGACCCAGGATAACCTACCAGTGGCTTCATGAGCTGGAGATAGTAGAGTGCTATAGGGTGGACAGGGACATTCTACAGCAAATTATTGAGCTGTGCCAGCCACGCCTCACACACAGAACCAACAGAGGGGAACCCATCCCAGTGGATACCAAGATATGTGTAGGCTTAAGAATACTAGCCACATGTACTTTCCAAAGGCTAACTGGGGATATCATGGGGATCTCACAGGCATCAGTATCCAGGGTACTCCACCAGTTCCTGGATGCCATGTCAGCACATGCCGGTGAGCAAATATATTTCCTCAGCACCCGCAAGGCGTCGACCAGCAATATGTGTCTCTTCCGCCAAATAGCAGAATACACTGAGGTAGTCGGTGCTATAGACTGCTCGCACATACACATCAAAGCATCACCTGGTGAGAAGGGTAGGGTCTACATAAACCACAACGGCTTCCCCTCCATCAACTGCCAGGTCATGTGCGATGCCCAGGGCATTATCTTGAATGTGTGTGCTGGCAGCCCTGAAAGCTATCATGACTCCCACATCTGGCATATGACAGAGCTGTACCAGTCATTTGCCACTGGGGACATCCCATATGGCCACCTAGTGGGAGATGCTGGTTACACACTGGAGCCGTGGCTGATGACACCCATCAGAAATGCACACACACCCAAACAAGAACTCCATAATGAGGCACATACACAAACCAGAATCATAATAGAGCATGTGTTTGGGATGCTCAAGTCAAAATTCCACTGCCTGGACATATCCGGTGGAGCCTTGCAGCACTCTCCAGCTACATGTACACAAATGTTCATAGTATGTGCCATGCTACACAATATGATCCTGCGGAAACAGCTTCAGCAGGAACAGCATGGGGCAAGGCCACACAGCACCCCACTATTGCCAAGGCCATCACAGGCACAGAGGGACTCGGAGGAGGAACATCCTGAGCTTACCCCTGTAGGCAGAAGGAGGTGTGCACAGTATGCCCAGGCCTTGGCAAAGAGGCAATGCATAACACATACACTGACATGGTAGGGACCCAGGGAATGACACCTCTTTCTGACTCGCACATACAGTAAATGGGATGCCAAACATGACACTACCTGTGATTTACCATGTATAGAGAGTGTACTATGTGCATCCGACATAGTCAGCCCTCCAACACCATCCTCAACACTGGCACAACCACAAGGTAAGTCACTCTTCCTATCAATTGCTGAATGGAGTAGTATGTTATGATAGTTGTATCTATGGTATGGACATGAGCATGCAAGGGAATCGGGTGGCTGAATGGGATGGCAGCAGATAGAGGACACCTATATGGGCAGCATGAAATCCATAACAAATACTGGTGTCAACATACTAGGCAGTACTAGACAAGGTGACAAATCCCACTGCAGTACATGTGGTGGCCCAAATGTGTGTCCATAGGACACACAACACACATGCATGTCAGTGAGGCTCACATACCCAACACCAGCCTCAGCCAGCAGGACAGGTGTAGATGACCATAAAGAAAGGCTGGGTTAAGGCCTCCAATTAATGGCAATGGTGAACAGCCCCCCTCCAGACCTACACAGATAGACTACAACAGGTCTGGCAGTTGTATGTTAATTCTGAAAGGTAAAAAGTTTGAAACTGAAATGTAGGTCAATAAAACCTAAGATCTGTACTCTACTAATATGCCTCCAGCCTGCATGATATGTCAGAATACAAAATTAAATGGAAGCCAACGGAGTACCTAAAATACCAGTACAGTCATAGCAACATAGTTTAAAGTCTTCAGGTGTGCCCATCCCAATCCTGTGTAGAAATGCAGTAACGTGTGCCTGTGGGTTTTATAACAGTGGAGAACAGATTACCTGAGCTGGCTCAATTTACAGGATATATTGTTGCATGTGTACAATATGCAGGGGTCTGTGTGTTAGATTGTCGTGTGTCCAATATTGTCTGGAAGTGGTCATCATGGAGGGTTGTGTCTTGGTGGCCTATGGCCAGTACTGTTGATGACAGGGCCATGTTCCAACAACTGTAGTGCCAACCACAAAGCTTCTCAGCAATACCCATGTCAGCAGTCGGCCATACTCACTGTCCATATGTCAATATCTCTCACTGTCTGAAAGATGGACATGCCATGAATGTGGGCCCAGACATACAGAGTACACAAGTGGCAGTACCCTAGACAGAGTACATAAAATGTAACTGTCAACTGCACACACCTTTGGAATTGTATTTACAGATTAGCAGCACATTAGTTGTCTGTGTAGTATGGAATACTGATGTAGTCTGGCCAATCAGTGCCAGACCACAAAAGGCTCAGTTATGAAGTAATGGGAGACTGCCTATGTCCCTGCACAAGGCAGCATAAGGGGAATATCCCGGGTATATCTGTAAGTCAGCTGCAAAAAACTTTTATATCACACATGCACTCAGCTCACCCCACCATCAGCCACAGGTTTATCACAGGTCATATCCTTGCTGTTGGGTATGAGTACAGTATGACCCCACTTTTGTATGGGAATACCCATAGAATGCTGCATGCTGAAGAGGTGTCCCATGCAAGTGTGTCCCTAGCTGTAAGCAGCACCCTGCCAGCATCCAGACCAATGGATTAATATGGACAGGAACTATTGTCATTAACACCTCAGACACTTACCCTGTCACCCCAGGGGAATCCAGTGGCTTGCAGCCTGTGAATGTAGGAGTGACCAAATGCAGTGGCCTGCTACAGATGGCCTGCATCACTACCAAATGGCCTACAGTCCTCTGTCAAAGGCCTGTGCCTTAACCCATATTGCCAATGTATGTTAACTCATGGGGTCCCAACTAACAACATAACACAGTCAACAGAACAAAAAATGCAAGGCTATGTTGACAAATCCCAGTAGCATGCCCACCATGTCCTACTGCATGAACTATGGACCAACCCCTAAATACCACTAGGATGAAGGGACAACTATAGGGATACTTCTCAGATATCGCTTGCATAATGTTAGGAAGAAGATAGAATAACAGAGTAGGGGGTGTAGAAGCATAGATGTCATGGAGTGTGTAAAGTCTGAAACTCTGATGTGTGCCCATACTACTCCTGCCTGCAAACCCAGTAATGGGTGGCTACAAACCCATTCATAAACCACAATGTGAAGGGGGAACTGACCAGATATATGAGCCCTGCTCTTGGTAACCTGTGTGAATCTGTACAGCTGTGACATATGGCCACAGCAGGATATGGCCATTCTGTTACATCAATATATGTACAAGAAGGGGATCCTCAGCCACCACAGTACCACGGTGCTAGACCATTTACACAGACCCATCAGCAAGTGTCTGCAGCTATCCCTCCAGAATGGCATGAGTATGCAAGAATGTGTAGGCTGCATACCACAATACTGGACACAGCTTCATTCATCTTGTATTTCCCAGGAAATAACTGTGAACACATAAGTATATCTGTCAGTAGTTGATGACATAATACATCACAGTGTAAAACAGTGCATATGTCTGAATATCTTTCCTAACACCAACCATGTGACACAAGCTGCACAGACACAATTGTTACAGTATCCCACTATCTGTCGCCCATTGTGATTCCATATTGTCAACCTATCTACTGATATCTTGCCGAAACAGGTTGCTAGCTGTAGGTGTAGAACACCAAACCCTGGACTGTAGTACAACCTACCAGGAATGGATTCACACACTCAATACAGAAGGTCATACTGGGCATGCTCCTACACATAGATAAATGAAGCCCATGTCTGACAACACAGTGGACTATACATATCTGTCAGTCGCAGATGTTTGTGCACACACACACCACATTGTACACCATTCATGCTTTGTACACACACTGGATAGGAATACTCACACATATCCAAGGCCAGCACACTATAATATGCCAAACATACACACACAGAGATGTGGGAAAGAGAGACAGACAGTGACAGAGAGATTTCCATCATGAGGCCTGTCCCACCTACTACACATCCAATTGGTCAATATCACATGATGTGCTGATGTCAATCATTATAGACATTGATTTTGGTAGCCTTCAGCCCTATAGTGTTTGTGGTGCTTGTGATAACTGTGTGACATGATAGTACAAATCAGTATTCATCTAGCATTTGTATACCCAGTCCTGTCAAATGTAAAGCTGTGTGTGACTGAGTATGTGTGTGTGTTTCCAGAGGAATGGTTTATGGCCCAGTCACACACACTGCACTTCCCATTGTCCATGTTAGCACACCTGCTGATGTCAGTCACCTTGAAATAACCCTCTGGCCAAGTCTCAGCTCCGTAAGCTGCACAGCGCTTGTGATACATGTGTAATACTGTAATGTAGAAAACTAGTTAGGTAGGAGTTCTAATCCCAGATGTGGAAACTGTGTGTGTGTGTGTGTGTGTGTGTGTGTGTGTGTGTGTGTGTGTGTGTGTGTATGTATGTGTGTGTGTGTATGTGGAGATGAATGATTTTGAAGCCATTCACAGTCACTACACCTCCCATTGCCCTACTTTAGCATGCCTGCTGATGTCAGTCACCTTGAAATAACACTTTGAGAAGTGCCAGCCCCATAAGCTCCATGGTGCTTGTGATAACTGTGTAATGCTATAGTGTAGCATACTACTTAGGTAGGAGTTTTAATCCCAGACATGACAACTTGGAAACTGTGTGTGTTTGTGTGAGAGAGTGTGTGTGTCTTTGATGATACCTGATTTTATGGCATTGACACTTACTACTCTCCCTTTACCCCTCCATTAACACTGCTGCTAATGTTAGTCACCATCAGATATACCTGTGGAAAACTCTCCAACATATAAGCTCTGTGGTGTTTGCAATAACTGTGTAATACTCTAGTGTAGCATACTAGTTAGGTAAGAGTTCTAACCCCAGACATCGCAACTGTGTGTGTTTGTGTGAGAGAGTGCGTGTGTTTTTGATGATACCAGATTTTATGGACATTGACACTTACTACTCTCCCCATACCCCTCCTTTAACACTGCTGCTGATTTTGTCACCTTCAAAGATACCTGTGGAGACCTCTCCAACATATAAGCTCCATGGTGCTTGAGATACCTGCGTGATGTTTTAGTGTAGCACACTAGTTAGGTAGGAGTTCTAATCCCAGACATTGAAACTATGTGTGCTTGTGTGAGAGAGTGTGTGTATGTCTTTGATGATACCTGATTTTATGGACATTACTACTTACTACTTTTCCCTTACCCCTCATTTAGCACTGCTGCTGATGTTAGTCACCTTCAAAGATATTTTGGCATAGCTCTCCAACATGTAAGCTCCATGGCATGTGCCATAAATGCAGAACACTGTAGTAGCAATAACTACATAGGTATGGGTTTGAATCACATGCATGGCAAGTGTTTGTGTGTACATATATATGACTGTACCTCAAAGATTTTGGTCCCATTCATACCCAGTACACATCTCAGAACCTGACATTAGCAGTCCTGCAGATATCATCCACCTTAGAAGTGCCTGTTGCCAATCCTAAACCTTGTAAGGTCAGTGGTGCATGTGGTAATTGCATAACATAGTGGTCCGTAAAGATTATTAGTTAAATGTTTGAACCTCACCCCTGGCAAATGTAAATGTGTGTGTAGGGTAAAATTATTTTGGGGATCTCTCACCCACTACATCACCCAATGCCTGTATTTACAAGGGCTGGTGATGTTCCTCACCTTAGAAGTACCTTGGGGCAACATGCATTCTATAAACTGTGTGGCACATGTGATAAATGCCGTGCACTATAGTAGCAATACATAGCTAGGTAGAGTTTGAATCTCAGTACTGGCAAGTGGATGTGTGTGTGTGTGTGTGTGTGTGTGTGTGTGTGTGTGTGTGTGTGTGTGTGTGTGTGTGTGTGTGTGTGCGTGCGTGCGTGTGTGTGTGTGTGTGTGTGTGTGTGTGTGTGTGTGTGTGTCATCAGTATCCCGTGTGGAGGTTGCTGTGATTGTGTAATAACAGGATCCATTGTGGGGCAGGTTTTGCTAAATTATTATGTTGAGGACCTAGTATATGTCACAATATCCACCTTACAAGGACAACAGATGTCAAATGCCAGAGAGGTTGGTGTAGACAATCCATAGCTCTACATGTGACATTATGGATTGGTGAACAATATAGGCAACCCTTTTAATACTTAGAGAACACTCTCCACCCACATCCCATACACAAACATGCTTGGCTAGCCAACAACCACTATATTGGTAGTTCCCTGCATATTGTCTCACAGATAATGACCATGGTGTGATTGCATTGGACTACATGTCTTTTGACCACAACAGTGCCACTGACATCAGAAAGTACTTTGATGCATTACATCTCCTGACTGTGTGTTATCCAGCAAGTAAAAGGACATGGCACCCTGGTCCATCCCCTCAGTAGGCAGATACATGTGTACAGTGGCCCTTTTGCTATGTTCCCCACTGGATGCCTGCAACAACTGTAGATTCTGCAAATGTAACCCACAAAGGGAATACTATGCCTTATACACATGCACTCTATGGACAGATGCCACTAACTCCACTGAATACCAGTACCATGCTGTCAATGTAAGTGCAAGCATGACCTCAGTTACATAGCTAGGTCTCGCAAAATGAGGTCAGGAATGCTACATCAGAAGATAACAATCTGTCCACACAACATACCCCAGAGACCTCAAGTACACTTTCACATGTCAAAAAACATGTGTGTTGAACGTGCACACCCCAGACACTGTCCATGTTATGGAATATAGATCACACACATGGGAAGCAGTGCACATCACTGGCCACCTACAATAGCAACCTAGATGACTGGATGGTAAATACAATACCCACCCCTGGGGACCACTCCAGGAACTAAACCCCTGAGCCACACTGGGGACTATTGTCATGTGGCTTGATGCCAAGATATTCCCTTGGCCTAGCCTTGTACAGCTTTCAGGCCAGTTCACCTACTGCACCTGTGAAGCAATGAACCTATGCATCTCAGTACTAGCAAGTGTGTCAGTGTGTGAGTGTGTGAGTGTGAAGATGAATGATTCTTGAAGCCATTGACACTCACTACACCCCCATTGCCCTACTATAGCACTCCTGCTGATATCAAGCACCTCAAAATAACCCTTTGGCCATGTATCAGCCATAGAAGCTCTGTGGTGTTTGTGATAACTGCGTAATACTGTAGTGTAGCAAACTGGTTAGGTAGGAGTTCTAATCCTGATTCTGCCAACTGTGATAATGTGTGTGTTTCTGTGAGAGATTTTGTGGGTGTGTTTTTGTTGACACCTGATTTTGTGGACATTCACACTTACTACACTTCCCTTACCCCTCCTTTAGCACTGCTGCTGATGTCACTCACCTTTAAAGATACCATTGGAGAGTGCTTCAACATATAAGCTCTGTGGCTGGTGCAATAACTGTCTAAAACTGTAATAGCAATACATAAGTAGGGGTTTTAAACTCAGTACTGGTGTGTGTTTGTGTGTGTGTCATCAGTATCCTGTGTGGGTGTTGGGGTGATTGTGTAATGACAGGGTCCATTGCAGTGTGGGTTTTGCTACATCATATTGAGGACCTATATGTCCTAATGTCCACATTACTAGGCCAACAGTTTTCACTGTAGATATTGTAGGCAATCCGCAACCATAAATGCATACAGCCATGTGTAATTACTATGTGACAGTATGGACTAGTAAACAATATAGGCAACCATTATAATACCCATATACTAATCTCCACCTACGGATCATACACAAACACACTTGGCTCTCACTCTCTTCCTTTCTTATTTTCTCTCTGTGTCTCTCTTTCTCTCTCTGGTGGATGTGGAAAAGTACATCTCTTTTGCATAGGCAGTAGCTTGACTTTTGTAGGTAATGCTCATAATCAGCTGATGGCATGTGCATGAATTGGAGTCCCCCACTTGCTGATTGCATGTTGAACAGCTGTGGTATCATTCCTATAGCCAATTGCATGGAAACACACTCCTATAACTAAACACTTCATGTGGGTGTTGGCCCTTTTCCTTCACTGTGAGTAGGACTTCATGTGGGTGTCTGACAAACAGCATCACAGAGGGTGGTTGTAAATACCTCTTACAACATACACTGTGTAGACAGGCCAGCAAACAGGAGGGGGATGTTCCAGACATGGGGACAGAATGTAAATTTTGCTGTTCTACATTTGAAGTAATGTTGGTTTAACAGGGTTTGTGTGGATATGGCTGTTCTACGTGGTTTAAAGTCTGGCATGACAGTGTTATATGGTTGAAGAAACTCTCGCCTGTAGAGCTATCTGCAGACTGACCTGAGTTTTGAGTCTTAGATATGGTGTGTTACTCACACATTTCCTATCTTTAGAAATGCAATGGCATACTCTGATGATTGCAGTCAGTACATGGTGACACCCATGTGTGTTACTGACTTCATATCCCTCAGAAGAGATATGTCACAACAAACCCTGTTACACCAGGAATTTTCTCATTTTATCATGGCAATATGTTAGTATTGGCTCTGAGTTTGTGCCTTGGTCCCCCATGTCTGTCATCCTTTGTCCATATGTCATGAAGTGCATATGTACAATATATAATTATTTACTGGCATCATTCCTGATAATCCAGTGATATATCAGACTGCTAGACAGGTTATGTATAGTAGGCCTTATATTTGAGGACAAAACCTGGACATTCTGTTGTAGGCTGTACAGTAGTAAAGTCTGTATACTTATGGTGATTGTTGACAGAGTGTCAGTATTGTGTAGCATTGTATTGTGAATATGTTACTTGGCCTGTGTACAGACTGTGGTAGATGTCAGTGTTCTTGGTCCTGTTCTATCTGACATTGCATGCTGCTCCAGTTTCTGGTACCCTATCAGCATATATGTTTGTAGGGCCAGACTGAGACATGTCCCATACCAAAGTCAGACATTAGACTGCACTGTGAATTGGGCCAGAATATGTAGGGTTAGTGTGTGAGTGGCAAATATGAGGATGGTTTTGTTCACACAGTCCATATACTGTAGTATTAATTAGGCTTACCGTAATGTGACTGTGACTGTGTTGAGATTGGTTGAGGATATGCACTTTCACATTGGTGTCTGTTACTCTGTGCTGTTACATGCCTGTAGTGCCTGCTATATTTGCAAGTACATGTGCATTCCCCATAGGAACATTGGGTCAGTGTTGTGGCAGTCTGCCTGTAGTATACACAGTGCTCTGTGACATGGCTAGCAGCTCAGTGTATTTACCTAGTGTGATGTTATGTCCAGATATTTGTCAGATGTACTGTTGCCTGCCCATCATATGTGTGGGAGCAGTGGGATGCTGTGAAGATATATGTCACTAACTAGTGAGAAGTATGTAGGCTTAGGACCTCTGCTCCTCTGGTTAATATGTGTTAGGACAGACAAGAGGGTGTGAATGCATCAACTGTGTGAGCTTATCTATTCCAGTATTTGTGTGATATACACATTTTCATGGCTAACATCTCCTTTGTCAGGCTTGGTCCACACGTCTTGCACTAAGGAGTTCTGTGTATACCTGTGGACTAACCAGACTGTGTCAAACTGTCCATGTTTATTGGTCATATTTATATATATATATATATATATATATATATATATATATATATATATATATATATATATATATATATATATGTGTATGTGTATTTATATATATATATATATATATATATATATATATATATATATGTATATGTATATATATATATCCATATCCATATCCTTATGTGTAAACATGAGTGTTGTATATACCTTCCCAGATGTATCCCGCCATATTTATCTGATATGTGTATATTTAGATATATAAACATGACTGATTCAACACTATTTTTACTTACAAGTACTAAATAATTGCAGTAGTCAAAGCAGATGTTCACTTCTATTCAGTATGTGTACTGAATGATATTGAAAAAACAACAGACATTGTCACATTTCTGATGGCTTAGTGGTCAACTTCTGTGATTATAGTGTGCTGGGTCCTGGGTTCAAGACCTGCAATGGCTGTTTATTATGTTGCTAGGCAGAACAAGAACTGTTGGATACAGAGTGGTTAAGGCAGTTTTGAGCAGCTTTAAGTGGGTTTGCGAGACGGTAAGCGGTGCTAACATACGTTTAAATGAATAGGTGCTTACAGAGTGTAGGATTCACTTACCAGTGCGCAAATGTGCTTAGCATTTACATTTAAGCAGTGCTTGCACCTGCTAAGCATAGCTCAGCCCTGGTAACCAGTGATCACATTCCAGTTGATTAAAATGGTTGGGTAATGACATCTTTAATAAGTGTATTTAATTCCATGTACATAACATGCTTCTATGTGCTATCATTACAGTAGCAAGGGGAGTGAGTATACTGTATGGGACAGCAGAATATACATGGCTAGTACAACAATCTTTTCTCTTTGTATGTGTTTCATACCTGGGTAGTATCCCAGGTTATATACAGTCACCCTTGCATGTATTGTATCATTACGTTAGTACTTTTAACAGTGCTTTTCCAAGTAAGAGTAGATTGCAGATTGTAGTACTGGAGCCATACACCCCTGCATGCAAAGCTGGATTCTAAATACTATCGTGTTCTTGGTGTGTGAGCTGTATGTTATTAAGTATCTCCTATTGGATATTGATCTGATATGTGGATATTAACTGTAGACTACTATGTGTTGAGGACATGTCATTGAGGGCTGCTGTTATGTAGTAATGGCATACATATCAGTGTCAGACATCTATCTGTCAAAACATTCATCCTAATGCATAACCTGTTGGCTAGCTGATTTCTGTTTGTCCTCTGTACAGATGTGCAGATGTCAGGTATCCAACATGGATTCTTACAGGCAATCTATGATTGCATGACACTAACATGTCTGCCCAGCTGTGTTATGAATGCCACAGCTAGGAAACCCCACCCAGTATGCATCACATGCCATGGATACCTCAACCAGACTACCACAGTCAACAGAACATGCTTAGGTACAGGTCTCTAACCCAGACACTGGTCATGTTATGTAATATATGTTGCATACTCACTGGCCTTCTGCAAGAGAAAACCAGATGATTGGATGTTGAATTTAATTATCACCTTGGGGATCACTCAAGTGGCATCAGTTGATAGATGGCCTGCTGACAAATGTCAGGTGGCATGATACCAGTGTACCCACATGCCCTACTCTTCTCATCTCTCCATGGACATTAGCCTGGTACACACCTAGGAACACCTGCACCTATGGACCCCAGTACTGACAAATGTGTCAGTATGCATTACTGGGAATAATAGTGTCTGTGTGTTTATAAACTTGTAGTTGACAATACCCTGAGGGCCTTCTCACCCACTACACCTCCCATTGCCATACTTACAAATGGCTGCTGCTGTAATTGACGTGAAATGTACCTTGTTACACTCTTCACCCTATGGGCTACCTGAAGCTTTCAGTATCAGCATAA
The DNA here is from genome assembly GCF_019279795.1 of Protopterus annectens. Classification (NCBI taxonomy): domain Eukaryota; kingdom Metazoa; phylum Chordata; order Ceratodontiformes; family Protopteridae; genus Protopterus; species Protopterus annectens. The sequence goes on along the minus strand of NC_056727.1, from coordinate 333,483,933 downwards.
CATTGTTCTACAAATGGGTAGATAGACGTGGGTTACCCTCTGATTCCTGGCAAGTGTGTGTATGTGTGTGAGTGTGCATATTTGTAAGAGACAGCATTCTGAGGCCACATTCTCCAAATACAATAAACCTTGCCATACATTATAAGGGATAGTGATGTTACTGACATTAGGAGAGCCATGACAAACCCTCACATTACTATCCCTGTGGCATGTGCAATAAATGGATATCCCTGTAGTAGCACTGATTAGATAGACAAGGGTTGTATTGCAGTCCTGGTCAATGTGTGATTGTGGGTAGCAATAAGTACCTAGGGAGGGGTTCTTCTCTCAGTATTGCTAAGTAAGTGTGTGTGTGTATGTGAAGGGATATACTCCAGTTTTCAGAAAACATATGTCCCAGGAGAACATTTGTCCAAGAACTAACTTGCTAAAGGTAACATTTCAAAGCAATCATCTTGTGGAAATACATTCAAGCAAAACTAGTAGTAGATGTGTACATGCCCTCTTCCCCACTGTATAGCTGTACAGCGATACAGGAGTTGGTATATATACATGGGTGTGGTTGCTGTGGCCACAGCCACCCACATTGGGGTTATTGTTGTGGGTATCCCCCGCTTAGTGTGCTGTTATACTGTGCAGTTTATGTTAACAGCTTAAGTAGTTGTTAATCA
>NC_056727.1:333473262-333478262 GCF_019279795.1 Protopterus annectens | reverse complement strand
GTGCTTTTGTGGGGTCATGTTCCAATTGCACAAGTACCATGCATTGTAACAGGGGTGTGTACACTTCATATCCACTGTAGCTATATGGAATCAGCAGTACCTTACCTGTACAACCATCCTCCACCAATGATAGAGTAATCCCCTTGGTTGACACCACCAAGACAGAAAGCACATACTGGGTTGCTATAGTGGCTGTACATGGGCACATAGGTCCATACCACAACTTGAAAGCAAGAGCACCTCTATCTGAGCAAGCATGTAGGTTCGCAGGTGACCTCCTGTAAGGCTGACTATGACTAGAAATCAGACATATGCAAACCACCAAGGGCAGTTGCAACCATGTCTACACATATGTACACAGTCTCAGAGCCAGTAACACAAGTCAACCTGTACTGGGGGTAAAGTACACCTCATACACACATGTCATGGATACAGGCAACCTGCATCACATAGGATAGGTGGGAACAGTGTCACCCTGTCCACAACTGTAGTACAGGGGGGTATGCATATCACCCACACTCCTGCCCACATCAGTGGTGAGTATGGACATAATGCCAACTGATGGCAATAACAGCAAGTCTCCATGGGGCATGAGAACATCAGAGTTTGCCTCTGACATTAACACAGGCATATGCTCACAGTCCCATCACAGACTACAGTCAAACAGACTCATGCCACCATCCACACACCATCCACATGGAAGATGGCCACAGTTATCCATCTACACAGAAATGAATGGTGTGTAGTGGATTATGCCATTGTGTCCAACATTGGGGGAACTGGACAAGTCAGGGCCAGGAGTGTAATGCAAGATGTATAAGCCATGATAGCTTACAGTGTTATGGTATAGTCTGGATTATTTGCAAGTAATACCCACTGTTGATGTGCATGTGGACAACTGTATGAGGTCCTCTGACCTTTTTTCCTGTTTATGACTTCCAGGTACAATGTCCTGGGAATGCCTGCCTGCATACACACCCCTGGAAAATTATGCTATAATCCAGTTCCTCATAGTCCATCATGCCATCCTCTTTGGGCCAGGGCCCAGGATCTGCAGGAGAGGACCGCCCTGTGGAATGAGCTCATCCATAGGGTAAACGATGTTGGCCTGCACAAACGCAGTTATGAGCAGGTGTGGCACTGCTGCATGGATCTGATCCACCGTGCCCATCAGTGTGCTGCTGCTGTTTGGAGGGACCAGCTAGCCACATGTGGAGTCATGCCATCCATCCACCACTGACACATGCTGAGGAGTTCCTCTCCAGTCTTGGGGCACCCACCCAACAGTCAAGCCAGCAAGCTGAAGACAGCATTGTGGAGGTGGGTGCCACCCACACAATGGACAAGAAGCATGCAGGTAAGGCCCCATGGCACATTAGTAGACCACTGTTGCTTATCCATTTTCATCTGTAAAGGATCTACATGCATATGTCAGATAAGATAGTCTGTTGTAGTGTAGTAATGAACAGATGTGCATACTCTCTAGTATTGTGGGTTTGTACTGTCGATGTACTGAAATGCTGCTCCCACCCTATACCAATGCCACAGGTGTGGCTACTGACATTATGTCTCTCACACGACTATTTCGGTCCCTCTGGTATACAACTGGGGCAGCAGCCTGTAGCTAATGAGTATGGAGTTGTTTTGTTCAAGTTTGCCAATACACTGGCCATGTTATGGCCATGCTATTTGCCATGCATACCTTTAACACACTTACCCATAATGCATGCTGTACATTTTCACTTATTGTTGCTGTTAACTGCACTGCATCACAGTAGTCACCATGGTGGCATACCTGAAGGGTATGTAAGAGTCCTGCAGTATATGTAACAACCTGTCAGTGCAAGATGTGTGGACAGAGATGAACATAAAAGTGGGACAAATGGCCTACAGTAGGAACATGTCTGAAACATTACCTTTATGCAGTGGCTACAACAGTGTATACACCACTATTACAATGGCAACTGTTCGTGATCTAAACAACAGCAAATCACAATACCACATTCCACCCCTTTTACAACCTGTAATGTGATCCTAACATGAGCAATGAATGTGCAATATGGACTCCTATGTTAGGACAACAAATACGGGGAATACATACCTTAACAAACACTGGAAGCGTATGTGTGCACACACTACAAATAACATATTGTAGAAGCAGCTTTTGAGGTACTGACAGCATTCACTCTTCTTGAGTACACACCTTCCATCAAGTACAAGGCCTCAGTGTTACACCAAGTAATGGTCTGCTGTCCAAGAGGTATGTCCATGACATTTGCCCACTCACCTGCAACAGAGCCAGCCATGGCTTGCACATATCTTACAAACCATGAAATGGAGCAAATATCTGAAAGGTAGCACTCAGGAGTGAGAAAAGTAGACTTACCTCCCCATTGCATAAACCATGGTAAACAGTGCAGACAGTCATGTATGTGTGTCTAAAGTATGGGACAACATTAATGTAGAAAATAAACAGATGCCCATCCAAAACAGATGACAACACATGTCGCAAACTGGTCACAGAGGCTGCCCAGAAACATGCTGCAGCATTGAGGGACTTGCAGGAATGTCTAGCAAGTATTTTCTGTGCAGTACCTGTGTCGACAATTGCCTGGAATCTGCATGAGTGTGGCCCATGGGTTAGAGTAATCAGACGGAAAAGTTGTTTCACAAGCAACGTCATCCAGGGATCTCTACAGGTAGCATATGCATAACATCAAGTCTCCCAAAGGCATGTGTTGCAATGTGTAATGGTGTCATGAGACCATGGCTGAAACCTACAGACAGTATTCATAAAGATACATGTGGTGCACAAGCAACACCTCACTCCACTTCAGGGCCACCATCCCCATTTTTACCTTTCTGGTGCCAGTGCACACCTTTACGTTTGCTGTTCATTAGCAGGAACTAGGCTGGTAGACATGGCATCCATAATTTGGAACACTAAAAAATAACACTCATGTGTGGCCCATAGTTGTCAAGCATCTGCAATAAGGCTGAGGATGGAGAGGGGTGGCATCCTGAAACACAACAGTGAACTGAAGCATACATCCAAAGCTCACTAAGAATGTCTGTATCTGAACACAGTCAAGGTCATGAATTGTGCCAGACATAACCCTGACTACACAGCAATAGTGAAGCCACTGTGTGACCTCCAAGGGCTGTGCACATGAGCTGACCTTGCAATCTGGCAGAGTTGGGGGACATTTGAAGGGCGGAGTGACCAAATAATGACAAGCGAAGATGGGCCATGCTAGTATACCCCTTCCGGGAATAGTGACTGCTGTAGTTCACTTAACAGGTGCTGCAAAAAAACATTGTGTTAAGGGTGTGCACACTTATGCAGCCCACATATTGCATGCATCTTATTCAGTATCCGCCTGACTAACACATTTGTTTGATACTGCATTGGATTGCACAGGTCATATGTCACATATCAGGTGTGTGTAATGTTAACATATGCAGTATTGTAGCCCCATTGCATACCATGCCATGGAAGAGGCTGGCTTGTCCACAAGGGTGTGTACACTCCTCATATCCACATTAAGCTTTGAAGGTTGTCAGTGAAATCAGATTTTATTGCTCATACATGGACTGCTGAAGATGAGAGCTGCAAATCAGAGGTCAGGCATCAACTATTGACATCAGTCCACATATCACCCCAGGTATGTGTCAGACAAACACATAGGGGTTGTGAGCAAAAGAGCAAACATAAATGCCACACATATACACATTTAGCAATGGTGTGCACACTCATGAGGTATGGTGCACAGTACATGCCAATGTGTTGTACAGGTGCACAGCAATACTGTGTACATGGGTGCAGTGTGTTTCAGGGGAAGGAGCATCAACTACTAACACAACTCATGTATCACAAAGATGTATAATGTTGGTAACAAGGATTGAGTATGGCTGCAGTGCATGCTGTTGAGTGCCATATGTCATGCATGCTGATTGTTGGGTAATGCGAGGTCTGTGTAATATCTTTGTGCCACCTCACCTGTAAGTAAGTAAGTGTGTGTGTGTGTGTGTGTGTGTGTGTGTGTGTGTGTGTGTGTGTGTGTGTGTGTGTGTGTGTGTGTGTGTGTGTGTATATATATATATATATATATATATATATATATATATATATAAGTAACCAGTAAAAGGATGGACACAACAGCTTCCAAAGCAAGGTTTATTACATGTGCAGTCTGTTTGACTCGGCACAGCTCCAACAAACTGGATAAAAACAGTCATAATAACTCACAGAAAAAACAGTAGATGTAGTAAAATCCACAAACTACACACACACACACACACACACACATATATATATATATATATATATATATATATATATATATATATATATATATATATATATATATATATGTATATATATGGGTCTGGGACACATGCTCAACTAGCATATGTCCGAATCACAAAACAGGTGTGGCTACTGACATTATGTCTCTCACACGACTATTTAGGTCCCTCTGGTATACAACTGGGGCAGCAGCCTGTAGCTAGTGAGTATGGAGTTGTTTTGTTCAAGTTTGCCAATACACTGGCCATGTTATGGCCATGCTATTTGCCATGCACACCTTTAACACACTTACCCATAATGCATGCTGTACATTTTCACTTATTGTTGCTGTTAACTGCACTGCATCACAGTAGTCACCATGGTGGCATATCTGAATGGTATGTAAGAGTCCTGCAGTATATGTAACAACCTGTCAGTGCAAGATGTGTGGACAGAGATGAACATAATAGTGGGACAAATGGCCTACAGTAGGAACATGTCTGAAACATTACCTTTATGCAGTGGCTACAACAGTGTATACACCACTATTACAATGGCAACTGTTCACGATCTAAACAACAGCAAATTACAATACCACATTCCACCCCTTTTACAACCTGTAATGTGATCCTAACATGAGCAATGAATGTGTAATATGGAATCCTATGTTAGGACAACAAATACGGGGAATACATACCTTAACAAACACTGG
>NC_056727.1:333405762-333468262 GCF_019279795.1 Protopterus annectens | reverse complement strand
CACCTATATGGGACTATTACTGTCATATTGTCTGGTTTATTCATTACAACCCATACACAGTTTTTATACTGCCAGGTGACTTTCTACTACTTTATATTTATTTGGCATGACTACTACAAGCAGGATTGTTACTCACCAGCCTTGCGATGCAGCCTTTTCAGCCTACTGGCATGGGCTTCCTGATTCACAGCCTGCTCAGCTGCAGCTGTAAAGGGAATAGAGAAATATTTAGCCATCCCTATCCATTACATGCACAGGTTGGACTAGTTATTGATATGAATACTTACACACTGCTGGAACATCACCCTTCTGCCTTGCTTCTTGGAACCACTCGTCCAAGAGCTCCATCGATTCAGCATAATGGTGCTGGAACTGCTCACCAGTCTGAGGGATATCAGTGGCACTGGTGAGACCATGGGCAAGATGGTACCAGCCTTCCACTTTATATTGGGAGCCCTGGTACTGGCCCTGCAGCAGTCTCTCATCATGGTTATTTACCAGGAGTCCTACCATGACCTTGGACTCCTGTATGCCCCAGCACTGCAGCCGGAAGAGCATGCCCTTGCCAACAGCTGCCATACTGCCTACAGTGGGAAGCTGCAACCATTTATGAGCTGTATTCCTGCCTGTGGATATGGGGGATACTATGGCAATAGGTCTGTAGTTGGTTGGTCCAGTTGAACTGCCACCTTTGTGGAGGGGTATGACAAAGGATTTTTTCCAGATGTCAGGGGCTATGTTCTCTTGAACTGACCTGTTTATTAACATGGAGATGGGATGTGCAACAGAGTTAGCTGCAAGTTTAAGGAATAGAGGAGGTAAGTTCCCATCCTTTGCCATGACTGGATGCTTTTGAGTATGCTGAGCTAAGCTGAGCTATAGGCAAACCTGCTTAGCTAAGGTTGGCAGTGCTTAAAGGGACAGGTTCAGCACTGCTTGCCAATGGGCAAATCCACTTAGCTGGGCTACTCATTGTTTAGCAGTCATATTTACACAATGCTTACACCTGGTAAGCAGAGCTGTGCAATGCTTAGCATTGCTTATTTTTTATTTTATAAATTATCTGCTGTATAGGATTGATTCATCATTCATTACATATTATAAATTTGTTTACTGTCCCTGACATCCCCCAATGTGCTTTCATTACATTTATTCATGTGTGACTATAATGTATGGGGCACTTGTTTTTATATGGAGGTTTCACAACTGTATTAAACTGATATCTCACATCTGGACTTACTACAGTACTCTGGCTAACAAATATATGTTATTTAGTAGCTAATTATAAAACAAAAGTTTTATGTACTGCTTTTACATGTAGAATGCAATTTGGCAATAGGGGGATCAAACCAGGAAGGTCTGCTTGCAAAGTGCATACTCTAACCACTACACTATTGCAGTACTGCTTATATTGGATGTCTCTTGCTATTTAACTTCTTGTGCTGTCTAAGCTGGACTAAGCATAGCTAAGCAATGGGCACACTCATGCAGCTACGCTTAAACTTTATTGCATGTTTAAAAAAATTATTTGTTGTGTTTTTTATTTGTACCCTTCAGGCTCATCCAGACTCTGCTACACTTTGCTGTGAAGGAAAGGTTAGTTTGCTATTATTTTTTGTATTTCTGTATTGCCTTTCTATATTTTGAATACTGTAGTTTGTTTTCTTTACCTTGTGTTTTGCTTGCATTCTGTTTAACAGCATATTAAAACTTCAAAAGAGACCACAGCTCTCTCTGTTCTGAGTCAGGCAGAATTTTTCCCCTCCCTCCCACCCATTTAAGTTGTCTTGTTAAATACCACTGTCTTTCTAGTTGCCCGCCTCTTATGTTAATCTGACCATATATCTCATTTCTCTCTACTTTCACTGGCTTATGTGAGTAATCACAAAACCATCACTTTTGAAATCCCACCCCTTCAATTATTTAAATTTATTGGCCATCCTACAGTATTTCATAGTACCAAAATACAAAAGTAACCACCCCTTTCAGTCCATCTTGCTGTTTTAAAAATAGTAACTCTCCACTAAACCTTAACTTTTAAACAGGTAAAACTCAAGTTACCTACTTTCATATCTAACTTCTCTAGTGCACACTGCAGAGTGCATTCTTTTCAATCTTACCTTTAAGCATCCCTGTTACTAGCACTTTCTCTAATACCTAAAAGATCATCTCTACTTGACTCCAAGTAGACTTTTCTCTATCTGTTAAACCTAGCACTTGCTCCTACAGTACTTATTACCTTGATACGGCACTCTTATAGATAGCACCCCAAAAGGCAAACCCCCATTTCTCGGTCACCACGTCCCCGGAATCTCTTTTAAAGTTTTTTGTCTAGTCCTTCTAGCATGTCGAGGATCAGTTGCTAGTGTCCTCTCCTGCTCAGCTGGTGAACCTGGGAATATTGAGGCAATGTTACAATTGCCTCATGTACACAGACAACCCTCTCCTCCTCCCACAAAACACAAATACATGCGAGAGATGCAACTATACGGCCAAACTGGAGGCTGAGCTCTCTCAACATAGGACTGGCAAGACCAGTCAGGAGGAGAAGGTTACCACACACACTATAGACCCAGTCTCACATAGTACCATCACAACCTCAAATCATACACATAAACACACAAAGACATACTCGGCGGCTCTGATCAAAAATCTACCAAAACAGCAGAGGCCACCAAAGCAGACACCCAAACAACCACCACCTCAGAACACAACACCTGCAACACATAGACCTCACAGTCAGAGTGTCAAACAGTCACAGCCCTTAAGGCCAAACACAATGCCAGACACACTAGTCATTGGTGACTCCATAGTCAGACACAGTGACGTCCCGCTCACCAGACTGAGTAAGGAGAAGGTCACAGTAAGCTGCCTGTCGGGGGCTAGAATCCGCCACATAACGCAAGCACTCAGGTCTCTCAACAGCAGGTACAAATATGACTCAGTCATTGTCCACGCTGGTGTAAACGACCTGAGACGTACCTCCTTGGACTACATGAAAAGAGACATTGAGGAGCTCTCTGATTATGTAGCCCAGGCAGGTATGACCCTGACCTTGAGCAGTATCCTACCTTCACCAAGAATGATGCCACAATACAGAGATAAGATGATCAGCTTTAACAATTGGCTTAAACTCTGGTGTCATTCAAAGGGGATCCAATGTCTGTCTGCCTGGGATGACATGCTGGACAAGCCACGCTGCTTCGCAAGGGACGGCTTGCACCTGTCACCCTGGGATTCCGGATATTGGCAAAGGCTCTTGCCACCCCATAGTGCCTTTTTAGGCAAGGCTCAAATTCTAAACCTACCACCCTAGAACACAAAAAGGAAAAAACTAAGGGTAATGCTGCTCAATGCCAGAAGTCTAAATCTCAAAATGCACGCACTCGAGGCCCTTCTCAGTATGGAGAACATCGATGTCTGTGCAGTGACAGAAACCTGGTTCAAGGCTCCTGAGAGCACCCCAGCACTATCAGGTTTTACCTCTTATCATGCGTTCCGGCCCCAAAATCCGGACAATACCAAGAAAGGAGGGGGTATCCATATTCATCAAAGACACCCACACCTCAAGACTGGTGGCAACGCACGATGCATCGGAGACCATCCAGGTGCAATTAACCATAGGCAAGACTGCTCTGCAAATTGTAGCATGTTACAGGCCACCCTCACAAACTCAGGAACCTCACATGGCCTTCCTGAAAACACTAGAGGGATAAATGTATCACCAAACACCATCATACTAGGTGACTTCAATTACCCTAATATAGACTGGGAACACTACTCAAGCCCAAACACCCTAGCCCAAAAGTTCCTGGAATTCATAAACTCAAATGCCATGGAACAACTAGTCACCATCCCCACAAGAGGAGAAAACATACTTGATCTCATCATCACGAACATGGGAGCACAATGTTCAACACCGGAAGTATACCCCTCACTGGTGAGATCAGATCACAAACTAATCTCGCTGGAGGTCCTCATCCCACCCCCACCTGAAATAAAAGACCACAGTAAAGAACTTCTCAAAGCCGACTTCACACTTCTAAAGACTAGTGTGGTCTCCTTTAAGGCCCCGAGCCGACGGAAAACAGTACTCAAGCCGCTGAATCACTTACAAATGCCTTCTACCAGCACCTGCAGGACTGCATGGATAAGGCAATCCCAAGCAAAACAAAGACTCTTTGTACCAAAGGCAAGCGTCCACTCTGGTGGACCCCAGCCATAAACAAACTCTACAACAAAAGGAGGAAGCTACTACAAGATAGAGCAAAATCCTTAAAAGGTAAGACACCCTTGATCACTATAAGTAAAAACTAAGAGCTCTCATAAAATCATCCAAAGCAAATTTTGAGAGAAAAATAGCTAAAGACTCAAAAGACAATCATAAGGCCTTCTTTAGCTATGTTAGAAACCTGGGAGGAAACTCCCAGATATGCTCAGAACTAGTTCAAAATGATGTGAAGATTACTGATCCTACAGACATTGCCAACATACTGGCTGACAGGTTCAGTGCAAACTTCTCCCCTCCCCAAAAGGAGAGATATCTATACCAAGCGATTGCAGCCCCCAAACATCTCCAACGCCCAAGTGAGAACTGCTCTCTCCAAAGCAAAAACACAGCATCCATGGGACCTGATGGTGTCCCCGGCTGTGTGCTCCACGAACTCAACGAGGAATTAAACCCACAGCTAGGACAGCTGTTTAATCATAGTCTTACCTCTGGATACGTACCCAGAGAGTGGCGCACTGCAACTGTGGTCCCACTTCACAAAGGCGGTGCCTCCACCGACCCTGGAAATTACCGGCCCATTAGCTTGACAAGCCTTATCTGCAAAGCCATGGAGAGGATCATAATGGACCTCATAAATAAAGACATAGGGAATTTGCAGACTTTGGATCCATCCCAGTTTGGCTTTGTCAAAGGCAGATCATGCCTTCTAAACTTGGTTGACTTTTTCGAAACAGTCACCAAAGCCATTGATGAGGGAAAGGCAGTCCATACAGCCTACCTCGATCTGGCGAAGGCCTTTGATACAATACCCCACTCGGGTATCATTGAAAAACTCATCAGCTTAAATGTTAACCCATACATCACAAGATGGGTTGCAAACTGGCTGAGTGACAGAACCCACAGGGTCAGAGTTGCTGGCGCCATGTCAGACTCAAAGCCTGTCACAAGTGGTGTACCACAGGGCTCAGTCCTGGGCCCACTCTTGTTTGGCATCTACTTTTCCAGTACAAGCAAACACAGGAGGGTTATGGCTGACAAAGTTTGCAGATGACTGCAAACTGGGCCATAGTAGAAAACACATCTGACACAGATATCCTTCAGAAGGGTCTCACAGAAACGGATAACTGGTGCCAGAGCCATGGCCTAAAGTTAAATGTCAAAAAATGCATAGTCATACCCTTCGGGAAAAACAAGGTTACCCCTAGCTACCAAATAGGTGGCAATCCACTGAGTACAGAAGAAGTTATCAGGGACCTGGGGACCCAGGTTGATAGTAGTCTGTCATTCGACACCCATGTAGCTAAAGTAGTTAGGAAGACCTTCTACATTGCCCACCTTATCATGAAGGGATTCTCATCTAGATCAAGGGAGGTCATAGTCTCCCTATACTCATCACTCATCAGACCAATGATTGAATACAATGCCCTATTCGGAATGTATCTGACCCGACACTTGCAGCAGCTGGAGAGGCCACAAAAGTTCCTCACCAAAAGGATAAAGGGTCTCAAACATCTGTCCTATGCTGCCCGACTGAAAGAACTCCAGCTCTATTCAGTCGCACGCTTGCTCAGAGGTGACCTTTGCCTAACATACAAGGCCATGTCAAACCCAGATTTGATGAATATGCTTCACCTCAAAAATCTAGATCCGTCAGAGCCACAAGGGCGGAGACTTAAACCTCGACACGGCTATTAATAGGACGTGCTGGAGGGATAGATTCATCACCCAAAGATTCCCTATGCTGTGGAATAAAATCCTGGTATATGTGAGGCAGAGCACCTCGCTGGCCTTGTTCAAGAGAAATCTTGACCAATGGATGGTAGATCGCAGATATACCCCAGGGATTACCTCAGTGTCACTGCTCAACAGAGGCACAGCAAAATAATGGGTATAGTTCCCCATACTAAAGGGGTGGCGTAAGCCACAAAACTATGGGCTCGGCTTGTAAATGCCCTCGGGCAGATAGCCTAGTATGAACCTATGAACCTATGAACCTATAATGCTTAACCTGTTATTCTATCCACTTTCTGCTTTGTGGGATGATTGTCCCTTTTGACTTTGTCCACATTCCTTACTCTCATGGATTGGGAGGTGTGCACTATATGCTTATGCTAAGGGTGTTATTCTATCAACTTTTGCCTTGGTAGGGATGATTGTCCCTTATGACTTTGACCAAATTTATTATCCTGATGGGTTGGTGGTGCTATGAGCATTCTCGCTCATTTTAAATTGCCAAAAGGCAATTCTGAAGTGCAGGAGGCATGTGTATTGGGACAGCTCTGCTCTCAGACACACCCCATGTGCTCATACATGGAACCATGTCTGTTTTAGAGCACTGCATCGTGCCTTCATACATATGCATGGCGCACTGCTGTACTGAACAGGAAGAGTCCCTGCAGTGCAGGAATAATGTATTCCTGCACTTCTGCTTGCTGAATCTGGGGCCAAGTTTGTGCTGAGTCTTTTTGATAGCTTGCTGAATATGTATGTCAAACTTTAGTTGGTCATCTATGATTACACCCAGAAGTTTAGTATGTAGTTCAACAGAGATAAGTGTATTATTAAGAGACAATACTGTGAAGATATTTTTGTGTTATGTAGTGATTTGTGGAGGAAGAGTCATTTTGTTTTCTTAGAATTGAGAAGTACTTGTTTACTGGTCAGCCCAACTGAAAGGAGGAAATCTTGAGTAAGAGCAAGGAGTTGAAGAAGGTTATCAGAGCATTAGATAATAATGGAGTTGTCTGCATATTGTATTTGTGAGAAGTTTGGATAGGAAGTGTGTAGGTTATTTGTAAAGATATTAAAAAAGGAGAGGTCCAAGGATTGACCCTTGGGGGGGCACCTGTTTGGATTGGGAGGAAAAGGAGCCATTTGACGGATTGGAATCCATTGGAGAGGTAACTGGAGAACCATAGTATAGTAGAGGAGGTCATGCTAAGGGAAGAAAGTTTTGAGAGCAGTAGTGTATGGGAAACAGTGCTGAAGGCTTTAGATAGATCAAGGAAGAGGCATGAGACTAGTTTGTTATTGTCCCGTGCTTTGGAGATATTCTGTGTAAATGAAATGAGAGCTGTGGGGATGCTGTGGTGAGGACAGAAAGTGTGTTGGGTGGGAGTTAATAGGTTGTCTTGTGTGATGCATTTGAGACGCTTGTTATGAATACATTTTTCTAGAATTTTGGATATGGGGGATAGTATGGCAATAGGTCTGTAGTTGGTTGGTCCAGTTGAACTGCCACCTTTGTGGAGGGGTATGACAAAGGATTTTTTCCAGATGTCAGGGGCTATGTTCTCTTGAACTGACCTGTTTATTAACATGGAGATGGGATGTGCAACAGAGTTAGCTGCAAGTTTAAGGAATAGAGGAGGTAAGTTGTGAGCAGAGGAGGAGCAGGTTTTCAATTTGGTAAGAGTCAGGGGAAGGGGATCAGAAGGGGAGAGGGAGGTGTTGTCTGGATTAGTTAACATTTTTATAGAGTCAGTGAAGAAGGAATTAAGAAAGGAATTAAATAAAATAGGAGACATGGATTAAATAAACAGGAGTCATGGATTTACTTCTGAGAGATTGTTATTACATTTTTACCTTAATACAATAACACAGCAAGTTTTTATGCTGAGTAATGCATTTAGAATGTCTAATATTTATAATTTACACAGTAAAAGCTATGAGTGTGAATATCCTACATTTGAAACCCATTTCATAAGCCAGAGTTTAGTTTAATGCATAAAGAATATGTGCGTTTTTTCTTAGTATCTTTTTCAATAGAACTATGAAAAGTTTCTCCTCCAGATTCACAAATTCTCCGTGTAAGACTAAATAAGTCTTACTCGGAGACTGCAGTTGAACGGTATGATGTCAGTGTGCCATGAATATTCATGAGGGCACGCTGACTCCACTCCAAGTCTAACACGGACCATGCAGGAAAGCAGGGGGGTGTGTCCGACTGCCAAGCAGTCTAAAGGTCCACGCCCCTGCAAGTGTCTGAAATGTAAAATGTCAACACACAAGAGCGAGTCCGCTCAAATGTCCATGTACCTAACACCACACTCCCTGACATTGTAAACCCCCAGCACAGTTATAAAAAGTAAAACTTTATTTTTTTTCTCAAATTCCCCATATAGCTGCCCGTATTTGCGCGTGTGTGTGCGGGTGTGCCCATTGCTTAGCTGCAGTTAGCAATCTCGACATGGAAGAGCATAATAAGGAATGTTTATGCAAATTACACCAAATAGCAATAGTGTAGTGGTAGAGCCTTCGCACAAAGAAGAGGCATTCACGGTTCAAGTCCCACCACTCCCCTTCCTATTTTATGTTCTAAATTAGTATATGAAATAATTCCTGACATATATGATTAGCATTTTACTAAAAAGCATTGAAATGGCCTATGTCAGTGAACAAAATGTATATTTATAAAGGATCCTGACATATGATTGACGGCAGTTAAGCAACGCTTTACCTAGCGCAATATAGTTGCCCGTAGTTAAGCAACACTTTACCTAGCACAATATAGTTGCCCGTGGTTAAGCAGCGCTTTACCCAGCACAATGTAGTTGCCCATAGCTAAATAGCACTTTACCCAGCGCAATCGGTTTGTGCGGACGTGTGCGCCACGCCAACCAGCGCACCGTCAGGCAACGTAGAGCAAAGTTGCCTAAACACAGCCACACCCACTAGCCTGTCTGGACAGTAGTAAAATAAAATGCAATGACAAGGTTTGAACCCAGGACACTGTGCACCATAATCAAAGTACTGAACCACTAAGCCATGACAGCTTAGGATAAACAGCCACTGTTAACATACATATACGTATAAATGGTAGATTAACCATTACTAAGCAGGTCTGCAGTCAGCCGAGAAATTTCAAAAACGGCCAATCACAAAAAAGTGCGGGAAATGCGGCATATTTAAGCCCCATCGGCGGGAATACTCGCCATAACTGATTGTAGCTCCCATCTGCAGTTAGAATGGCTGGTGCTGGAGAGGGTACATGCTTTAGATCGCAACGCTGGGGCATCGAGGAGTCGAAATACATGGTTTGGCTCCTTTCCACCATCATGAGTCAAGACTCCTGCAGGGCCAGTTCCAAGGGACGGAGTACAAAGCAGAGGCTTGAAACCGGTTAGCTCATGACCTCACCAGTGTCACAGGCGTTCCTCGGACTGGTGAGCAGGTCCATCACCACCAAGCAGACCTGAAGAGACGGAAGCAGGACCTACTGAACCAATGGATACAGGAGGCCCGTGGGATGCAAGATGCCCCACTACTGAGTAGGTAGCCATGGAATGCAGTATGTAAGACAAGCTAATTTATTTTATATAATGGATAGGTATGTCTCAATATCCCTTCATTTACTTCACAGCTGCAGGTGTCCGTGATGCGAATCAGTAAGCCTATGCAGATAGGCTGCTAAGGCTGTGCCACCAGGCAGGTTAGTAATTATTCTGCATGTATTGTTATATAAAATAGGTGAGAGAGTCTGAAAGAAAGTGTTGTAGCCCAATAATACAGCCATAAAATGCCCTGAATAATTCCTCTGCATGTACTGTTATATAAAATAAGTCAGAGAGCCAGAAAAAGAGTGTAGTAACCCATTAAGAAAGGTAAAATATGTCCAGAATAATATCTCTGCATGTACTGTCATATAAAATAAGTGTGCGAGCCTGAAAAAGAGTGTTCTAACCTATTAATAAAGGTATAATATGTCTTGAATATGTCTTCCATATGCACTGTAATATCAAATAAAGGAGAGAGCCTGTGGAAAACTGCATAATGTAATTAATAAAGGTATAAAACCTGGAGTGTGTCTGTGTCACTTACTTTGAAATGTTGTTGTACCCTTGCATTATACAAATAGTACTGTTTTAATAAGTGCTGGCAACCCACAGTTGGGCAATCCTATCTAAAGTGGTTGATGGAAGTGCCAGTAGCTGTGAAGCATATATACAGTCCTCAACAGTCAGTTACTGGCTGGCATGCATAAGTAAATCTGGCACATGAGTAGCTTGTTAATTAGATCCCCAGAAATGTGAGTGTGCTACATGAAATGTAGGGTTCTGTACAAATCTAACTGAAAATGTCATGTGAACACATGCAGATATGTAGATACAGAAATATAAATAAAATCAATAAATATGTAGCGGTAACATCTGCATCTTGGACAGTTAGTATGTCAGATATAGGTCAGGTATATAATGAACTAACCTAACCCATTACACAACCTAATGCATGTTGCCAAGTGTAATAATACATGTAGGGGATATACACCTGCAGTCAATAGGAATGTAGTGTAGACTAAAAGTACTTATAAGATGTTAATTGAGGTTTCTTTCTACACCCTACTGTATGTGCATAAACAATGCAATTCCACACCTCAATGGGTATGTGTAATCTCAAAACATTTGCTGGGACATATGTCCAATTGTTCTATAAATATCTGCATTCACTTTGATGCATGTGCCCTGTTCAAACACCACAATCATGGTGGCCTGTTGCCACCAATCATCCCTGCATGCTGTTGGAATGTCCACTGTCGTTCAGTATATGCATGTGTTATGCTTGCTGTTCAACTGTTGGAACCTTGGTGTGTTGGGTTAATGGGAATATTACTGCATGCTGTTACAACTAACTTGGAATGCTGTAGTTTATGATGTAATTAAACACACCTCATCACAGAACGTATGGGAAGGCCGGTCCCAGCGGACCCACCTGTCCCTCATCAGCTGGCGAGTGCACCTGGCACCAGCAGGTCCGGTACCCAGCCCGGGCTCCCCTCCTCCATCGGTCCTGTGCCACCTTCGGGTGGAAGTGCTGCAGGGGATGGGGCTCATCTCCCCCATGCAAGCGTGGGCAGAGAAGGGCCACCTGTCACTCTTCGAAGGGTCCAGGCTGTGGTGCGTAGGGAGATCCAGCGTTCAGTTGCTGATCCCTTACACCAGCTCGAGATGAGAGTGGCGCGTCTCACGGGTGAGCCTGCCCATCCTACGCAGCCCCCTGCACAGCCACCCTCGGGGCTGTGAAGGTGCAGTGGTGACTACCTATGGGTGGGAATCTCAGTTCCAGTTACCATCTGTGGGCTCATGGGCTTGCGATTTCCAAACACCCGTCCCTGTCAATTGTGTTCAGCCACCCCATGTGTCATACACCGTCCCTGTATGCGTCTTGTTTGTCTTGTCTGTTCTCCTCCCCAGCCTACCTCCCCAAATATATCTACTTCCTCTACCTCACTTTCCACTCTCACCTGAAAAAAAAAAGGGCAATCTGTACCCACAAAAAAATTATGCCCCATACATAGCTGCCCATTTCGCACACATGTCTGCTGGACATGTAAACTGATAATTATAATTGGCAGTACAACATACTTTGCTGTCCTCACCCCTCTCTCAGGGGTGGAAGGTTTCAAATTTCACTCCAAATTTATTGCATATGCACAGCTGTTGTTGGTAAAGAAATGGGCAGCTATGGACCTTCCCTACACCTGTCCTGCACATCCTGAGCTTGTTTTCCTACTGTCTTCCCCTCTTTGTGCCCCCTTTTTACCACTTTCCTATCTCCCCATTTTCTTTTCTTTCAAAGAAATTAGCGCGGGGGTTAGAGGGAGTAAGCACTTTTAAGCAGTAGTAAGTGGATTTAAGTGAGTGTACGCATGTGTGCGCTTAGCTAAGCATCACGCAAACCTGCGCAAACCCACTTACAACTGCTTAAAAGTGCCTTAGTCACTCTGTATGTCAGGGCCCTTGTTCTGCTCAGCAGCAAACTTAAACACCTCTGTCAGTCTCAAACCCCAGACCTTGGACACACTAGACTGCATGAATTACCACTAAGCCACAGCAGATATGCAATAACTTGGTGCTGAAATAAATATATCATGCATTACAATGAGTGAATGTAAAGGAAAAATAGGAAGGCCATAACACAAAGCTTGTTCTGTGGATCTTTACCAGCAATTGTTGTGGAATTGCATTACATGAGTGTGATATGAGAAGCAGCCATTCTAGCAGCAAATAATGTTACAGAGGCACTTTACAACCTCCACACAGTATCATAGCAGGACAAACAGTGGCATATCTGATTAGGGCAGAGGCCATACTACCTAACTGTGACTACTTTTCAGGGATGTCCCTGATTGTGAAACATATTTTAGCTGTGTCCCTCTGAATCCCTCTGAAAAGTACTGACGTCAGTCAGAAAGGTGGGGTATTACACAATGAATACTGACAATAATAACAGTAGACACTGCTTGTACTTCATAAAAGGAGTACTAATCCATATGCACTGATTCACTCAAGTCTACACTTACTGTCTCTATTATGTGTAAAGTGTACCTCACTTTTAAATACCTATCCCTGACTCCATGCAAAGATGTATCTGAGTGTTTCATAGTTCTGGCAGAGGCACAAACACACAGGCATATCAGCTATTCTGCTGTTACACACTCTGCAACTAGCTTTGGTAGGACTTCCACAAGCATACCCTTATGTAGGAGTACAACACAGAAATACCAAAGGATATAGCCATGTACTGGTAGCAACTGACTATAACAATGCCATTGTACCAGTGATGAAAACACCTGCGGGTTGCACAGACAAAGAATAACAGTGTAACATCTGGCTACCATCTGGATAGGTTCACAGTTAGGAACTATGCAGATAAACCACCTGCCTTGATAAACTAACAGGTAAACACCAATCCTTTAAGTCCAGTAAGATAACATTCACACAATAATACATAATGCTCTCTGTATGTCAGCACCCCCCCCAATTAAAACATACTTGTGTGTTTAGGGTCTACCAAGGATGTAGGTAGGCATACTCAGTACTGGAATTGTCCAGTTTCCTGAGAACCCTGTGCTAATGTCAACAATAAAAAAACACAAACCCTGCAGAAGTGAGTACATTAATATTCACAGTATAACAGTTCACAAACAGTTCATGTGCCAAAAGAATACTTCTCAATAACTACTTTTGTATGGCAGTTAATTATATGAGTAGAAAAAAAACTACATAGTCACATAAATGTTGTGTAAGCATTTGTAGGGGTGAGTTAACCTCTACACTGATAGCTCTGTACTGGAAGTGGCAACAGTCAGGTCTGAGTACAACATGTACATCACTGTCTACACCTCTAGCTTCAGATATAAGAAGTATACCAACCTTCTGACTTACACAACAGTGTCCACAGCAAACAAGCATGGGCCCCACTCTGGAAATCTGAGAGGGCTACACCTACACACCTTGGCAATTTATAGCATTGGGTTGCTATGACAGTGAGTACTGCAATTACCACACAACAGGCTGTATGCATTTACCAAATGCTGGACACCAATTGGTGCAGAGGGCATCACATGCACATGTGCAGATACCTATAAAAGCAGACTGTACTTGCTATCCCCACATGAAATCATTACATGGCACGTGTCAGAGACTGTACAACTCTTGGAGAGTCGTGAAAAAAACTATTACTTAATAAAAAATATTTAATTAAGTAAAAATAATATATACTTAATGACTAACTAAAACTATTAATTAAGAAAAAAATACTTAATTAATAACCAAAAATAAAACTTAAGTAAACAAACTTTTCTTAAGAAAAAAAAAAATAAAAAAGTTGTCAAAGCATACACAGACGGACTTGAAAGTGACAAATAGGTATGTAACAGATATGTAGTTACTGGCAAGTAGTAGAAGTTTATGAATAGTACTGTACATACTCTGAAACATGCATATGTGGCAGCAGTAGGTATGTATGCACTGATGCCATGCATAACTACTGCCATGGACAGATTAGTGTGTAGCTGTGTGCAGTGGGACATAACTGTGACATATGTAGCTCAGCATTATATGTCAAACATCTGATCATGTTATCTATGTTCTGTACAGTACTGTGTATAATGGCAGTTTGGGGGAGTAGTGCAAACACCCATATAAACTTGGATGTGACAGAGTAAGACATGCATGATAGTCATATCATGTGTAGCTTAGCATTGGCAACTGCTGTACCAGACTAGTATAGTAATGTAGCATTTGCAGCAATATATACTCCCTGTACTATTGCTGTATGCACACATGTGACAACTGTCCATGTTGTAGCAAGGCCCAACAGGTCATCCGTGAGGTGTACGGACTTGCAACAGTGTGGACCTTGCATGTGTATGGCACACACATACGAAGTGATATTTATGTGTCCGATATATTAGCATCTTAACATGTGCATAGAGCAAGGGACATACTGCAACTGTTTGTGAAGGGTGGACATTTATATGTTGGTGCAGGTTGTTATGTGCATAGTTATATGTAGGTTGTAGTGTGTGGCAAACAAGACAGCATGCAGTGCTGGCATATGACATGTGGTGTTTAAACGCTGTGGGTATGATTTGTTAGGTTTTTGTCTTCCAGACAGGGGGTCCTGCTAAAGATACATGGGCTAAGAATACCTTCCATGCATTCTGCAGAAGACTGTGCAATATTATTACATAACTGTATCCCTCTCAACCTGTGCATAATTGATATTCCCACCATGAAAGGTGGTCTGTATATGTGCCTATATGTATATCTATATATACACCAATGGATTTTCATATGTACGCTCAAGCTCAGTGTTGTAAACATATTGCCATCCCTTTTGTTAAAAACCCTGTACCCATGAACTACCACATAGGTGGTAGTCTACTCAACACCAAAAGTGCGATTAGAGACTACAGGACACAAGTGGACAGTAGTGTCCCTTTTGATAATCACAGTGCCACACTAGTCATGTAAACTGTGTACGGTCCACATGTCATCAGAAAAGGTGTGTCATCCATGGAAAAAAAGGTCAGTGTTCCACTCTACTCATCAGTCATAACACCCATCATAAAGTACAATGGCCCTGTTGGTATGTACCTCAGAAGACATGTACAGCAACCATAGACGCCAGACACATACCTCAGAAAGAGTATTACCAGACTCAAACAGATGCCCTGTGCAGACTGTCTTACAAAACCACAGCTACACTGTGTCGCATACCGCCTACCCAGAGCCATCCCCTGCCTAACATACAAAGCTATGCCAAACCCACAGGTGTTGGACATACTCCATATAAACAGATTAAAATCCATACAAGCTACACACTGTACTGATCTAAACCTTGTAATGTCAAAAAGCAGAACATGCTGGGGTGGTACATGATCATGTCAGACACATACCATACTCTGGAACTAACTACCTATCAATAGCAAATGAAGGTCCTCATTAGCAGTTGTCATGAATAATCATGATGATTGGATGTGAGATAGGAAACTCAACCGGGGAATCACCTCTGTGGCTCTGCATGACAGGGGCACATGAACCTAAATTACATGGGTGTTGGAGGGCAGGGTGCCATATGGCTAGGCTCCCATAGGCCCTATGGCTAATAGCCTATAAGCTACCTAGGACCCGATACACACACGTATGTACTTGTTGCATTACTTGCTATGTGAGGTTGACTGAGTGTGATGGTGAATGTCTAGGTGAATGTGTCAAAGTTGTGTATATGTGTGATAGCCTAGTGGGAAACTGTTTATATCATGGTATGTAGTGTTGTAGCTCTGATCCCAACAAAATATATGTATGCTACTGCTAGGCAGGAAAAGCAGTACGGCATACGGTGTGACGTAGTCCCATGGTGTTGACTGGAGTGTGCCCTTGTAGGCTACACCAGTACATGTATGCTTATTGATTGTTAACACTAGTGAATACAAACCCTGTATGAACCGTAGTACTACCTGAAGCTGTAGGCCTAAACAGCACAGTATGGTGTATATCCACACTGCTTGGAAATACTGTTTTGTTGTTACCTGTAGTCCTCACACATTACATACCTCAGGCATGAGGTTTTGTAAGTGCTGACACACAGTACTGTATGGTACACAGGTAAAACTCATCTGGGTTGCCATACCTTTGTGTCTTGTAGGTATGTCTGATGTGTGTGTGTGTGGGTATGCCTGTAACATGGCCTCGGTGGTATGTGTGACACAGGATATAAGTGCATATCTAGCAACATGTAAAGTGTAGTACAGCAGTATGCCACCTATAGTGATGAATGTGCACATATGTTACTGAGGGGTTTGCTATCAACAAGTAGCATGGTGTACTGGTAGTACTGTAACTGTACTTTACATTCATTTCAATGGATGACAAATGTCTGTATGCATCAATGTCATATATACCTCCTGTGGCTAGGTGGTGCATTGTGTCACATACAGTGTGCCATGTACTGTTGTATAGTCTTACATACTGGTTTCACTTTGTTGCTGTGCAGAACATGGTTTGGTATATAGTATGTGCCTGGCACTGTCAGGCAGTTGTGGGCTGAGCAGTGATATGTGGTATTAAAAGTGTGTATCTACTGACAGCCAATAGGTTGCTATATATGGCATTTCAATGATGTCTGTACTTTAGAATGTTAAGTGTGCCATATGTCTTGCTCACAATTATTGTTTTATTGTCTTCCAGGGACATGTCTCACAATAGAAAGCCTGCATATTCCCCTGAAGAGGAGGAAGTCATCCTAGATGCCCTTATACAACATCACAGCCTGCTGTTCTCCAGAACCAGCCAAAACCAGCATGGGCGCACTGCACTGTGGCAGGATGTTGTCCATCGGGTGAATAATGTAGGCATGCATAACCGGACTTAAGAGCAGGTACGCCGTCACTGCAGAGATTTAATCAGACATGTCCGGCAACATGCTTCTGATGACCACAGACAACAGCTTGCCACAGGTGGTGGTGCAGCAACACATCCACCCCTCACCATAGTGGAAGAGCTGCTCCTCAGCATGGTGGCTCCTGGCCAACCACTACAACAGACATATGTCATCATGGAGGCCGGAGTCACCCAGCATGTTGACTCAGAGCATGCAGGTAACATGACATATCTGTAGAGTACTGTTAGCTTGATTGTTAGAACATGCATTTATCAGATGTGTACTGTGTATTCAGAAGATGTGGAGCCTGGTGTCATGCAGTACTGATAATTTGGAACTTAATCTGTATGCCTGTGACTGTCACCTGTTGTACTACTGTAAAATTGCAAACTCACAGCAGCAGTGCCATAGTTGTTGACACTGACAAACTGTCTCATATCCTCGTAGGTCTCTCTGGTGTGATAGCAAGACAGCAGACCCATGCTGGTGAGTGTTCTACATTTAATATAGCATATTACATGTGCATGTCATAGGAGAGTTGTAGGCCATATACACATGTAAAACACCTACACATAATGCATGCTTTGCATGTTCTCTGTGGGACTATGCACATCCCAGTAACATGAGTAGCTGCCTCAAACACATGCAATACACAGAGCATCCCAACCAATTGTGGTACACTGTAGGGGACATTGTATAGGCAGAGTCAATACACATGCACACAACATACACCACTTTGTCATATGCAGTAAGTGTTAATATGATACACATGGCGTATGTAGACACCTGCTGTAAGGTCATACTCCAGTATCCCAAATGTCATCAACACAGCACACATACTATACCTGAGGGGTAGAGGCCTACCATGGGATCGGTGCGACATGCATCAACACACAACACATTCATGTTAGGCAATGCTCCCTATTGAACACCTTACATACCCATGTAACAACTGGCTGTGAAATGGTTAATATAGCCAAAGTGGTGCAGGCCAGGTACAGCATGATAGTTGCCAGTGTGGCATACATTAGTGGCCTTGAGTGACCACATGATGCTGCCTGATAATGGCTCATGGTACTACACTACATCCAGTTACAGTAACTACAGTACTACACATAGCATTCATTGCTATACACCTGACAGTTGTGTGCATCCGGCCATGGTATGTATACCTATGAGTGATGGTGCACAGGACATTGGAAAGCATTTTAGACTTGCACAGCAATGTTGTGTCCATGTACACATTGTGTTCCAGGGTGAGGCCAATCATTGAACAACACACATGCATCAAAGACATGTATACTGTTATCAACAAGGACTCTCTACACTCTCACTGCATGCTGTTGAGCAACACACATCCTGCATGCTGACACGTGTGATAGGACTCTTTGGCTTATGATACTGTACTCCACCATCAACCACTAATGAGTATGTTTCATATTGCTGTTGGTGTGTGTGTGTGTGTGTGTGTGTGTGTGTGTGTGTGTGTGTGTGTGTGTGCGTCAACTTGACTGAGTAGTGTATTTTTGTGCATGTGTGCAGGTGTTCATGTGTTCATGTGTGCATGTGTGCATGTGTTCATGTGTGCATGCGTGCATGTGTTCATGTGTTCATGTGTGCATGTGTGCATGTGTGCATGTGTGCATGTGTGCCTGTATGCACGTGTTCATGTGTTCATGTGTGCATGTGTACATGTGTGCATGTGTGCATGTGTGCATGTGTGCTAACATCTTGTACAGATTGTAAAGTGTGTTTCCTGTCTTCCTCTCACAGGTGCTGAGGTATTGTTGGATGAGTGCAACAGGGAACCTGAAGTCGCTGCCACAAATAGTGGAAATGATGATACAAGTGTTGTGGCACAGGTAGGTTTGACAGGGTCTGTCGTTGGTCCGCCAATCAACAGTACACAACTTTCCACCCCATCTATGCGCACATTCATACTGCCGATACATCCCTCAACACCAATGGCCTTAGCGGAGGAACAGCATACAGTAGGCATTGACCAGGATAGTGTGGTATCTATGGCACATGCAACCCCACACAGAAGCCATACCCAGACACCTGGAATGGTACCACATAGGCTTATGTCCAGGGGTTCTCGTGGGAGCACTGCTGGTCGTAATGCCCCTGGCAGACGTTCCCCCACAGGTCTCACAACCTCAGGTATGTTCTGGGCTGTAATGCAGGCACAGGCACACATGGAACAGTACACCAGGTAGGCACTAAGGGTGCAGAGGGCTCATAACACCGCTATCAATGACAGTATCCGTGACCTTGCTGGTGCCATCCGTAATTACACCGAGGTCATTGATAGATGTTGGAGGGAGACACTAGATGTCCTCCGCAATGTAATGTCCATGTGCCAGGACAGTGCAGGATGGCTGAGACGTCGACGTGGATGTATGCCAGTGACATCATCAGCTGGCAGTCATCACAGATGACACACAAGTCCCAGCCGCTCCTGTAGTGGCAGTACTAGCCCCAGCAATGTTGGGGCTGGGCTGTCAATAGACCATCTTAGACGACCACGTGCACATGGCTCTGGTCAGTCCCAGCAGGGACATGGGTCCAGTCGACATCCCTCTGCCTCTAATGATAGTACCCAGTCTGGCTTACTACCTGATACTGTCCGTGGCACCCCTGGCAGGCACAGGTACTGTGTCCGTGGCCAGAGACAGTGATGTGTACAGCCTGTGGCTGTCCCACAACCTCCTGTATTTGGCAGCCACAAGGTGGAACTGTGTGCATGCAGACACACACACACATAAACCAAACACCTAGGGCTAACACATACACACACACATTACATCAACATTGACCCATACTGTACTGTTGTCCCACACACACACACACACACACACACACACACACACACACACACACACACACACACACACACATATACATGTCGATTGGATGGGTCATTGTCGGCTCTGGCAAACCAATAATACACCCTGTGCATATGAGGAAACTGTGCCACCTCCTGTCATTTGTGACATTAATGCAGGGACAGGCTTACATGGTGCTGATGCACAGGGTTACCTAATAGCAGTGTAGCAATGTTAGCATGTTGTCAATAGTAAAGTGTAATGATATCCTTGTAGGTATATCTGAGCAGACATGATGCATTAAAGCTATGATTATCAATGTAGTATTGTTTACACCAGTGTTAATTCCAAGAATGTATTGTCCACCCATGTGCCACTTGGCTGATGTGTGTGGTACTGGCAGCATGTGTTGGTGAGTGGATGGCACGTGTGTGATGTGCGCAGTACAGATTTGCAGGTGTACATTTGTGAACATGGTGGAGGTGCACTGTCTGCATGTACGTGCATAGTGGACACATGGGAAGGGTGACATGCCCTGTATTACACAGTGTTAACACTTCATATTTCCTATTGGTGGCCAGTATGCATTTTACTACACATATGTTACAACTTGGGTACACATGTGTGTATGACATGGTTTGACACTATGCTGTGGGTGATACTGTTAATATCTGTCATTGGTTTGCATTCTGATAGTATACATAACCTCAACAGCCTGATTTTACCCAATCGTTAGATGATGTCTTGACAACTGACACACAGATGTAGGATACACAGTAGCATTTGAATCCTTCCGGTACTATACTATACCAGTAACCAGTGGTATTGACCGCCACCCATTCCTGGGACCACTCCTGTTTGGCATGTAGCCATCCTAGGTACAAGCAAACACACTAGGGATATGTCCGTCCACATTTGGTAATGCATACAGTAGCCTACAATGCATTCTCCGGATGAGACACTTATCCTCCACAAGGGTATCATACAGACAGATATCTGTTGACCAACCCATGCTGTAAAGCTATAAGCCAACTATAGCATAGTCATCCACATTTACTATACATAGTATCCTGACAGTACCACATTGGTAGTAGCCCACAACATGTATCAGGGGTACCGATGTGTACATATAGCCATGTTATGTCATCTGTCCTTTGGTATTCACATTTACAAAGGTATGCTGATGTCTCTCAGTGTATCACATAAGCAATAGGGGGTTTGTATGCAACAGAGTTGTTTTACACCTATAATGAATGGCCATTATTGACAGACTGTGTTGTGTTTGAACATGTCTGAAATATACCCCAGGCATGAACCCTCACTCACACTATTCTATAAAAACTGTCATGGGTGTGTGTGACACAGATGACCTAGGCCACAGATCACTACAGTGGCTGGACTTGCCACATACATACATACATATGCGACCTAAGGTCTGAGAAGCAGCAGCACAGATTGCCAAAGGTAGCAGATGTATTCATGTAGAAAGCAGGCTTCACACCTATGAACTAATTGTGGTCACATGTACATATATGTATTTGCCACACAGATACCAGTTGAGGTCACATGTACATATATGAATTTGCCACAAAGATACCTGAAGTGTGCAATGCACATACTGTTGTTTTACTGATATGTCATACAGTTGTAAAAGCAAAACCCACAACACATTGACCAACAGTGTCACACACACACTCAGCAATTGCAGGATTCAAACCACTACCTAACTATGTTATGATATTAGAGAGATATGCATTAACACGATGCGATCTATGCTTTACTGGGAATTTTCAGTTCCACTGCTGTATTTGTGGGATACTGACATCATCAGACTTGTCAAAGAGGAGTTTACCTCTTTTAATGTGTTTTCCCAGTCTCCAAAAAGGGCACACCTCTCAAAGGAAATCACAGACACTCAGCAATTGAAGGATTCAAACCCCTACCTAACTATGCTATGATTCTGGAGTGGTATGCATTAACACACTGTGCTACATGCTTTACTGGGTGATTTCATTTCCACTGCTGCATTTGTGGGATACTGACATCATCAGACTTGCCAAAGAGGAATTTACCTCTTTTAATGTGTTTTTCCAGTCTCCAAAAAGGGCACTCCTCTCAAAGAAAATCTCACACACACACAAAAACTCTCAGCAATTGCAGGATTCAAACCCCTATCTAACTATGTTATGATACGAGAGAGATACGCATTAACACAACACGCTATATGCTTTACTGGGGAATTTTGTTTCCACTGCTGTATTTGTGGGATACTGACATCATCAGACTTGCCAGAGAGGAATCTACCTCTTTTAATGTGTTTTCCTAGTCTCCAAAAAAAGGGCACTCTTCTCACAGGAAATCACACACACACACATGCACCCCACACACAGCAATTGCAGGATTCAAACTCCTGTGTTATGATACTAGAGAAATACGCATTAACACAACGTGCTATTGCTTTAATGGGTGTTTTCTTTTCTCCTGCTATATTTGTTGGATGCTGACATCATCAGACTGGACATGGTAATGTGTGTGCACTTTGTTTTATGCAATCCCAGGAATGAACCATGTGGGTCAGCAGGTGTTAACAGCTTGAACAGGACTCCACAATTCTTAGCTTGTGTGATCTATCTGTGGACAAATTGCCATTCCTTCATATGACAATACATATTTATGCACAGATTGTTGATTCTGTGGATACGACGTGTCTGGGATGTTGATAAAGGGCTATTCAGAGTCTATGTGGGATGTGTGTGGCTCCTTTCAGTGATGTATGTCCTGGGTGGCTGCCTTGCAAACAGTCTAGCAGGTTTGGGAACCATGATCTGCCCATGAACATACCACAGTTGGTAGGGTTGTGTGTTTGTCAACTTCCAGTAGCTCTGTTTATGACTTCAATCATGATGGACTCAATGGCCTTGCAGATAAGACGTCATAGGCTTAGAAGACTATAGTTCCCATGGTCTGTTGTGCACCAACACTTGTGGGGTATGCCATATGTTGCTGTAACACATTCAACAGTTTCAGATCCTGTAGAGAGGGTGAGGTGCAACAGACTGTTCAGGTGCAGGGTCTGTTTGTTCTGTAGTTCACTTATGACACATATAGGGAAACAATGTAATCCAATTGATGCCATGTTTTCAGCTTTGGAAGGAGCTGTTTACCCATTCTACATGTGATATATCCTGGTATGATGATAGGGCCTTTTGTCAGTGGGAGGTGGGTATGCATGTATGGGCCTGTCTGACAGGATGTTGGCATTGTCAGTCATGTACAGTTGGCCCTGACTCAGGACATATATGAGTGTACATTGCTATTTATGACATAGCTGAAGGAAATGTCATGGTTCTGTCTGGACTCCTTCACAGATAATCTTTCCAAAACACCGACAAACCTGAGCACTAAACCCCTAATATACTCTTTTACACACTTAACACCCTACTGATCCTTTTTGATCAGTCAACAGAGTATTTCATCATAATATCCTGGCATGTCCAAAGGTCGGTTTCGTGTGTACTCTCCAGTCCAGCTGGTGAATATGGGAATTTTGAGGCAATGTTACAACTGCCTTATGTACACAGACAACCCTCTCCTCCTCCCAACAAACTCAGATATATGTGAGAGATGCAACTATATAGACAAACAGGAGGCTGAGCTTTCTCGACCCATGACCGTCACAGTCTATCAGGTGGTGAAGGTAACCACACACACCACAAATCCAGTCTCACATAGACCTATAGCGACAGAAAACAAAATACATTACCACACAAAAACATACTTGTAGGCTCTAAATAATACCTGCCTAAGCAGCAGAGACCTCCAAAGCAGACACCCAAACAACTGCTACCCCACAACAATACCCACATATCACATGGTTCACAAAGTCAGTGTGCCACACAGTCACTGCCCTTAGGGCTAAACAACACACCTAATACACTTGTAATAGGTGACTCTGTTGTCAGACACACTGACGTAACACTCACCAGGCTGAACAAGGAGAAGGTTACTTTGAGCTGTCTGTCGGGTGCCAGGATCCACCACATAACACATGCACTCAGGTCACTCCAAAGCAAGTACAAATATGGCTCCATCATTGTCCATGCTGGTGTGAATGACCTCAGACGCTGCTCCCTGGACTACATGACAAGAGACATAGAGGAGCTCTCTGATCATGTAGCCCAGGCCAGTATGACCCTGACCTTGTGTAGCATCTTACCCTCACCAAGAATGATGGCACAGTATACAGACAAACTGATCAATTTTAACAGTTGGCTAACATATTGGTGTCATTCAAAGGGGATCCAGTGTCTGTCAGCCTGGGATGACATGCTCGACATGCCACATAGCTTCGCTATGGACGGCTTGCACCTGTCACCCCTGGACTTTTGAATAATGGCTAAGGCTCTTGCCACCCCCATAGTGCCTTTTTTATGCAAGGCTCAAAAGACAAACCCACCTCCATAGACAATACAAGGTAAAAGAAACTAAGGGTAATGCTGCTCAACACCAGATGTCTAAACCTCAAAATGCACGCACTCAAAACTCTCCTCAGTATGGAGAATGCCGATATCTGTGCAGTAACAGACACCTGGTTCAGGCTCACAAAAGCACCCCAGCACTACCAGGTTATACTTCATACCATGCTTTTCGGCCACAAGACTCAGACCGACCAACAAATATAGGGGGAGTATCCATATACATCACAGATACACACACCTCCAGGTTAGTAGCACTGCACGAAGCATCGGACACCATACATGTGCAACTACCAGTGGGAAAAACTGCCTTTCAGTTTGTAGCCTGCTACAGACCACCCTCCCAAACTCAGGAACCCCACTAGGCTTTCCTGGGAACACTGGAGAATATGACGGTCTCTCCAAACATCAGTATATGGGGTAACTTCAACTACCCAAGCATTGACTGGGAATACTACTCAAGCCCCAACACCCTCGCCCAACAGTTGTTAGAATTTCTAAACTCAAATGCTATGGCACAACTGGTCACCACACCCACAAGAGGGGAAAACATATTGGACCTGATCATCACCAACATGGGGACTCAATGTTCCACACCAGAGGTATATCCCTCATTGGTAAGGTCAGACCATACATTTATCTCACTGGACATCCATATCCCATCCCCATCCTAAGTACTCTCGATGAAGAACTTACCAAAAGCAAATGTCACACTTCTCAAAACCGAGGTGGTATTATTCAAAGACCCTGGGACAGAGGTAAATATGGCTCAGACCACTGAATCCTTTACAAACGCATTCTATTGACACCTACTGGAATGCATGGATCATGCTATCCCAGATAAAAACAAGACTCACTCCTCCAAAGGCAGGGGACCTGCCTTAAATAAGCTATACAACAAAAGGAGGAGGCTACTACATGGTAGAGCACAATCCCAAAAAGGGAAGGCATCTGTAATCAGTACTAGCAAGAAGCTATGATCACTCATGAATTCATCTAAGGCCCGCTTCAAAAGGAAAATTGCACCAGACACTAAGGACAATCACAAGGCCTTCTTTAGTTATGTCAGGAACCTGGGTGGCAACTCCCAGATATGCTGTGAGTTACTGCAAAATGACAATACATACACTGAACCCACAGACATTGCCAACATCCTGGCAAACCAGGTTCAGTGCAAATGTCACCCCCCCATCCCCCCTAATGAGCAAATGTCCATCCCAACAGAGTGTAGCCTCCCTGACATCACAGATGAACAGGTGAGAGCTGCCCTCTCCAAAACAGACAACACAGCATCAGTGGGACTGGACGGTGTCCCGGCCTGCGTCTTACACGAGCTTCATGACAAACGTAACCCTCACATTAAGTCACTGTTCAATATCAGACTTACTACAGGATATGTACCCAAGGAATGGCGTACAGCAACAGTGGTCCTGCTCCACAAAGGTGGTGTCACAACGGACCCTGGACACTATCACCCTATAAGCCTGACTAGCCTGGTCTGCAAAGCTATGGAGCGTATCATCATGGAACTCATACACAAAGACATCGGGAAACTACAGACACTGGATCCTACACAATTCAGTTTTGTTGTGGGCAGATCTTCCCTCTTGAACCTGGTCGACTTCTCTAAACAGTTACCAGGTTCATAGACGTAGGGAAGGTAGTCCACACAGCCTACCTGGACCTCGCAAAACCCTTCAACACAATACCATACTCGGGCATCATACATAAGCTCACCAGCTTAGATATCGACACATATGTCACAAGATGGATTGCTAACTGGATCAAGGATAGCACCCACATGGTCAGTATTGCAGGTGCCATGTCTGACTCTACACCAGTTACACATGGCATCCCACAAGGCTCAGTCCTGGGACCTCTCTTGTTCAGTATATATTTCTCTGATGTACAGGCTAACACAGGAGGAATATGGCTGACCATGTTCACAGATGACTGCAAACTTGGTGCCATATTCGACTCTCCAGCTGGCACAAGCATCCTCCAAGAGGGTCTCACAGAGATGGATAACTGGTGCCAGAGCCATGGCCTACAGCTAAATGCCATTAAATGCATGGTCATCCCCTTTGGGAATAACAAAGTGCCCACACATTACCACATAGGTGGTAATCCATTAAGTACTGTCGAAGTTATTTGAGATTTGAAGACACGAGTAGTTAGTAATCTCGCCTTTGACAATCACGTTGCCAAAGTGGTTAGACAGACCTTCTATTTAGCCCACCTTATCCCAAAAGGTTTCACATCTAGATCAAGTGAGGTCATTGTGCCCCTATACTCATAAGGCCCATGATTGGATACAATGCCCCATTTCAGATGTACCTTACCCGACACCTGCAGCAACTGTAATGGCCACAAAAGTACCTCGCCAAGTGGATCTAGGGACTCACACAGATGCCCTGTGCAGTTCGGCTAAAGTAACTCCAGTTCTACTCAGTCGATACCACCTACTTGGATGCAATCTGTGCCTGTTGTTTAAAGCCATGTCCAACCCAGAATTAATGGACATGCTCCACCTCAGGATATCCAAATTCCTTAGAGCTACATGCTCCAGGGACTTAAACCTCAGCACAGATATTAATAGGACATGCTGGAGGGACACATTCATATCCCAGAGGCTCCCCCTACTCTGGAATGGGATCCCAGTCCCGCATAGGCAGAGCCCCCCACCGACCCCCTACAGGAGACATCTTGACAAGTGGATGGTTGATCGTATGTTTACCCCTGGGATCTCTTCTGGGTCCCTGCTAGACAGAGGCACAATAAACTAAACGTAAAAGGCCTATCTTGTGTGACCTACTATTCACAGGCACAGTCTACTAATCTAACAGGGCTGCGAAAGTCAAACACATGCTGGCTAGGCTTATAAATGCCCTAGGGCAGATAGCCTAGTATCAACCTATGAACCTATGATAATGTTTCTATGAACAACCGAAGTATCTGCAGAACATATTTTATTATGACAGGGTTCCAATATATTATATATGTGTCTGTTGTCATATAACTGTGTGCACAAGGCGGATTGGTGAATAGTGAGAGGTTCCTAGGTTAACACATGCAACTGCCAGATATGTGTGGCCCACTGCTATACTCAGACATGGCCTAAGTGTGTGAGCATGCCCAGTTTGGCCTTTCAGTGTTTTGTTGCCTGACATTTGTCTCATTTATTCAAGTGTGTGAGCATGCCCAGTTTGACCTTTCAGTATGTTGCTGTCTGAAGTCCACTACATTTGTTGATGTGTGTGAACATGACCAATATTAACATTTATACTATATGTGTGTTGAAAATCAGGTTCTATTCTTACTGCAGGGCTCACCTTTGTGTCATAACTCGACAGGGATCATGCTGTGCCTGCAGGGTTTCCATGAGATATTTTGCATAGACTTATCAACACTTCTTCATACAGGCTGACCAGCGAAATACTGTCATGGTTTAGTGGTTCAGTACTATGACTATAGTGCACAGTATTCTGGGTTTGAGGCCTGTCACTGCTTTATATTTTCATACTGAGCAGACCAGACTGCTTAAGGGCCAGTAGAGCAAATATGAGCATGTTGGCTTTTGTTCAGCTATGCACAACTTAGACCAAGCTTGTCCAACATTGCTCAATGTTAACCAACATTGCTGAATGTTGTCCAATATTGCTCAACATTGACCACAGTTGTGCTAGTTAGTGTGTGCAATTTTTTTTTACATATACTAAATGGTGGTAAAAGCTGTTTAGCACTGCTTTATATTGCTTAACACATGGCAATCATGCCTCAGGTAGTGCTGCAGGGCTGCCTATGTCGGATGCACATACTACACTCCCTATACATGTTTGAAAACAGGTAGTGTCAGGTTAGGCATCCCTTTTACTATATGTGCGAGTCAAAGAGAGGTATCATTTCCAGGGTTCCTACTGAGCCAGTGTATGTGCTATGCGTTGCCTCTTTGCCAAGGCCAAAGCATACTGGGCACGCCTCCTTCTGCCTACTGGGGCAGGCTCAAGTTGTTCCTCCTCCGAGTCACGCTCTGCCTGTGATGGCCTTGGCAACGGTGGGGGGCTGTTTGGCCTGGGCCTATGCTGCTCCTGCTGCAGCTGTTTTCGCAGGATCATATTATGCAGCATAGCACATACCATGACAATTTGGGTACATGTAGTTGGTGAGTACTGCAAGGCTCCAACAGATGTGTCCAGGCACCAGAACCGTGACTTGAGCAGCCCAAACACACGCTCGATTACATTTCGTGCTTGTGCATGTGCCTCATTATGGCATTCCTGTTCAGGTGTGTGTGCGTTTCTGATGGGTGTCATCAGCTATAGCTCCAGTGCATAGCCAGCATCCCCCACTAGGTGACCATGAGGGATGTCTCCATTGGCAAATGTCTGGTACAGCTGTGTCAGATGCCAGATATGGGAATCATGGTAGCTTTCAGGGCAGCCAGCACACACATTCAGTATTATGCCCTGGGCATCACACACAAGCTGGCAGTTGATAGAGGGGAAGCCCTTGTGATTAAAGTAGACCCTACCCCACTCACCGGCTAGTGCTTTGATGCGTATGTGTGTGCAGTCTATTGTATCCACTACCTCAGGGTATTCCGCTATTTGCTGGAAGAGATGCATATTGCTGGCCAATACCTCATGGGAATTGGGGAAATATACATGATCACCGACATGTGCTGACATGGCATCCAGGAACTGGTACAGTACCCTGGATGCTGATGCCTGTGATATCCCCATCATATCACCAGTTGGTCTCTGGAAGGTACCTGTTGCTAATATTCTTAGGCCAACACATACCTTGGTTTCCACTGGGATGGGTCCCCCTCTGTTGGTTCTGTGTGTGAGGCATGGCCTGCACAGCTCAACAATTTGCTGCAAGAGGTCTCTGTCCACTCTATAGCGCTCCACTATCTCCAGCTCATGTAGCCCCTGATAGGTTACCCTGGGCCTGTACACTCTTCTCCGTCTCCTCACTGCGGGTTGTCCAGCAGCATTCGCATTGTCACCACCCTCAGCATGTTGCATATATTGCCTTATAACAGCAATGGCAGCCCCTAATATTTCTTTGTCTCAGTAAAGCTTTTTCAGTTTTCACTTCTATTAGCTTACTGCAGTGTTGCCGTGTCTCTGAGAGAAACATAGTGGAATGTTGTTTGCAGAGTTTTAAGTGCTGGGCTGAGCTAGTGTACTGCCTGTGTAATTGCCTGATTCTGATTGTTTTCACCTGCTAGCTCTGCTAGTACTCCCTGGTTAACTTCCTACTATTTGTTGTGCTTCCTTTTCCCTTTCTGTTTCCTCAGGGGGGCAGCGCCGTGGACACAAGCGCAAACACGCGCACACCAGCTCACACACGCGCACACATGCTTACACGGACTAAAACTTGCTTATTCTTGCTAAGACGTGTGCACACAGGTGCATACACACTTACAAACATTTCAACAACCTTAGTCATGCTTACTCCGGCTTAAACGGGCACACACAGGCGTACACGCGCGCACACAGTCTTACTCGGATATACAGGCATGCACCCGCATGCAAACATGTTGCAAGCACTTCAACAAGAAACTTTAGGGTTATCCACGGCATACACCTTCGATTTCTTGCCTTTAGCTAGGCTACCTGTTGACACACCTCTTCCAGTGATGAGTAACTGACAGCAAACACATGCCACTCTGCTCCAATGAGCTTCACTTCTTTCATACATACCCCCTCGTGATGTCACCTATCTTCTACTCTGATACTCCCCTTATCCTACTCCTACACTTCACTGACTGTGCTCATTTGCTATGTAAACTTGGGATTCACTATCCTTACCCTCATTTGCATAGGATTGCCTACTAATGCTTGGTTACATCTCTTAGACTGAGCTTCCCCCCTTAGCAACCTCTACTCAATAGCCATGTTGTCTTCAGCCTGCCATTCCCTTGCATTGTACATTTGGAATTACAATAAAATCCATATTTGCGGATTTTAATTATTGGTTTTCTGGTTATTAGAGCGCAGCACGTTTGTGCGGTGCTGCACTATGCTTAAACTTCGGAGATCGGGATAAAAAAAAAAAATTATTTTATTTTTATTTTGCATCAGTGAACATTGCCAATGGCTGTATTTTTGGCCATTGGCATGCTTCCTCAGGTGGATGCATCCTTTTTTGGGGGCTGTCACGGTTCAGTTTTGCTATTTGCAGAACGGTACTCAATTGTCAATGGAGTTCATTTCTACAAATAACGCTACTCTTACTCAGACAGGTTTGGGTTTCCTGGATCGCAAATTTACCTCATTTGCATAGCTTTTGCCTGCAAATGAGGTAATTTGCATATCCTAGCCCTGTCCGTGTAAGAGTCATTTTAGGAGCTCTCTTGCACGCCCCTACCGGCTGTTCCTGGATCGCTCTGCGGACATGTTGGCTGCATGGAGTCTTACTCTACTCTTAGACTCAGTGCAAGCCTTTGTGAATCCAGCCCTCAATATTTATGATTTATAGAGGTTAACAGGTAACTGTTTGCCAACAGCTAAGAGTACATTAAACTCCGGTAAAACATAATTAACCTCTTTTAATTTTCTCTCAGATCAATTTATTTAGATTTTTTTAATTTTTTATGTCTCAGTCAGATGTCCCATATTTTTATCTGATGTTAATAGACAGTTTTGGTGCTTCTTTTCACTTACATAACATAAGGTCACTTATTACAGAAAAGTCATAAGATTTATACCCCTGGGACAGATGGCCCAGTTATTTCAGTTTATCAGATATCTTTCATTGATTTGAAGGTGATAATTTAGATGCATTGACTTTTTTGATGCAAACTAGCTACCTTACTGCTTGTACCACTGCACATTTTCAGCTGGAGCTGCAACTTGCATATTAACATGATAATCCACTTGTAGAACATTTGCAAAATCAATACTTTTTCATGACTTAATACATAGGTATCGATAGTTTATTTTCAAACTAAATCCAAGATGACAAGTATGTTAAATAAAAAAAATGGATTTATTTCATGTTCTAGTCCTAATGTCATTGGTCAGCATTCTGAAGTTTAATATTTTGATTGCTAATATCTCAATACCTAGGAAATAATTTGTTTATATGTTTGTTCATTTTATATGGTTGCTAGCAATTACAAATGTTTCTTTACTACTCTTCACAAAGTAAACCAGTGTGAAATAGACATTTTAAGTTAATAAAGAAATTGTATATTTTCTGTTTTATTATTTTCTATTTGTATTGTATTGTAGCTTATTCTTAAATGGTTACATGTATATATCCCATGGGCAACCATTACAACAGTGTTTAAGGTATTGCACAGTAAAGACTCTAGCTTACCTGAGTCTTTCTTGGATGTTTTACTGAATTATTTGTCTGGGTGACCATTGTAACATTTGGTTTGGATTGTATTTGGAATATATTGCAGGTACTATAATGTTCATGGGCATACAGCTTGGTCTTAAGCTCTGTGAAAAGTATGGCCAGTCCACTTACTGATGAGTTCAGAGAACGGGTGAAACGTGGCATGTGTACATCTAGTGGGGTTTATTGGCCCGAATGGCACCAGAAAGACTTAAAAAGTTGGAAGTAAAATGTCATCAACATTGAGAAGTCATGTAGCTGAAGCACTGGTATGTCCTTAAGGATCTATTTGCATATGTCCCATGGGCATCCCCTACAGGATGTCTAATGCATTACATGGCAATAATTCTAGCTTAGCTGAGTCTTTTTTGGAGTTTTTAAATAGTTTATTTGTGTGATATTTTAAAACTTTGGTTTGGATATTTTCTATCTTTAATGCAAACAATAAAGATCAAGATACATGCAATGTTTTATGTCAAAGTTTTGATTTTGATAAAAGTGACAACACTTTTTTTACTTCATACTCAAAAGGCAAACACAAAATGTTGATTATAACCATTAAGATGTCATTTGTTTAAAAACTAACAATAACTTTACACCACCAGTTAAAAGTAATACTATCCAAGACTTTTCCAGTGTTGGCTAATTTTCCGATTTAATTTGTCAACCCTAATGTGACCACTAATTCACATGAAACATGTCATGAGTTGGATCAGTGTTTATTCAAAAGCATACTAAACAAGCCAACCAAGAAGTGTGTTATTACAATACACATTATTGATGTCTGCCAAAAACATAAACACCATAACCAAATGTACTCTACCAATATCCTGACATGCTCATCAGTACTGGTACCCACAGGCACACCTGTTGAGTGACCATTGGGTAGCATGGTAGGCCGCTTGCTCCCCAACACATAGCTGCCAACTGGCATAGGAAATTAGGGGGAAGTAAAGGGTGTGGAGTCTGCTACATAACTGCACTTAAAGGCGGAGGAGGAGGCAGTGTTACTTCATTGAACTGATGAATTGATGCTCTTTTTCTTTATTTATATACTTAAAGGAATGCCCCACACCTCACATATTGGCACAGGCTCCTGACAACTGATTTTGCCAGCAAAATCCATTTATCATTCCTCCATTCACAATAATTCAGATGATGCATGTAGTCAGTGTAACCAGAGTTTATTCAACAGCAAACCAATCAAGAACTGTGATAGTGTCTGCCAATAACATAAACACGTCAATCAAATGGCCCAAGCCAGGTAGCATACTTTATTGACACAACATGCTTATCAGTACTAGTGCCTGTAGGCACATTCATTTAGTGACCATTGAGTAGCATGTTATGCGGCCCATCCTCAACAAATAGATAACAAATGGACCAGGAAATCAGGGGGGAAGAGAATGGGGGAAGTCCACTCCATGACCACACACCAGGCTGTAAACCAGCCTATTCACCCCTTTCCTGGCCATGCTCTTATTCAGTCATAGCCCTCTCCTGAACCACTGAACATTGCTTCTTTTTTATTGGCGCTATACATATTTTTGACAATTCTGGAATATAACCCCACAGCTCCTAACATCTATAGAATAGCATACATTCATCAGTATATTATGCATGTTCATTTATACAGATTCATTTCTTAACATCCTTTTCTCATCTATGCAGAGACATTTTTTAACAGACCTGATTAGAAGAACCATGTGACTCTTTAACCAAGTTGGTCTAAAGACAATTCTGAATAAACAAAGATAAATTTACATTAAATAAGTCCCAACCATACCCTGATAAATGTGCCCCATCTGAATCAAACTACAGAAGGTCTTTGTCAACTAACTTGCAATGTTAAATAGCACTGAATCTTAAAAATGGGGCTGCTGTTAAACTCTATGATTGATAGACTTCCTCTCAGATTCGGTGGCTGATTGCATTAAAGCATGACACCAAAGGATCCTGGGAGTAACAGCCAACCAAGTAATGATCTTCTTGGGAAGCAGACATCTCAGTATTAACAATTCTGAAGCTAAGGACCATCAAATGGATGTGAATGGTGCTCATTGCCTCTTTCTTCAAACACCTAGGCACAATGTAGCATGTGATTAAGGGAAGGGACCAGACTGTCACTTGACTGGGTAGCTCACTTCAAAAATTCTGGAATGACAGCAGGGCAACACCATTTTTTTGTGCTGTTTGCCCATGAATTGCTGACAAAAACTTGAATCATTCTCCAATTAGGCAAATATGGGAAGGGATGTTGGTATGAACCCTTTATACCCTTAAAATCTAGCTGAAGAATAGTGGTATCTGCAAATGAGGAAAGGGTGCATATTATTTTGTTGGTTTCCCTGAAATATGCTTACTTCTAAATGATAAATCAGTACTCAAGCTATGTAATAATAAGGTCCTCAAAACTGATTATGAGGTTGTCTTGAAAAGAACCTAAACCACTGCCTAATAATTTGAGCAAAATATAAACTTTTGCTTAGCAAAAAGGTTTTGCCACACTAGTGATACTACCCAGATGGCCATGAGCTCAAGAAATGTCATATCGTTTTTGCATTTCTCTGGCCAGGAAACATACCAAGGTGACACAAATCATCTACCCTGACAAAAGGCCCCCATTCATGAACTCTCTACAATATCTGTGTAAAGCAGCAAAGACTTTGATGCTAGCCACTTACCTTGTCAAAGAGAAACCCCATTAAACTCTGTCAAAAACACCCTCTATATGAAAGGTCCTCTTTGACCCTAGATGTCACTCTTATCCAGTAATGCTTTTGTTTGCCACCCCACAACAGATTGGAAAAAGAGCTGGTAAATGCTATTCAGAGGCTACTACTCTACAAAATAATTACGCATACTTCCTGCACTCATACATTTTTCAGCTGAAAGAACTTCTGGATGATCTCCCTTAAATAAAGAAGCCTACTCATTGGTAAGTTGAAACAGAATTCTGTGTATCGATCTCCAGCTTCAAATCACCAAGCTTTTGCAGGATTAGCCACTTTCTCCTCTGCCAGGGAGATTCCCAGCCCTGTGCATAAGCTGATGAATTCTTGCAGGCCAGCCTAAGCCCCTGTGGCACCCTTCCCCACCAGTAAAAAAAAAATCATTGAAGTAATGCATCAGTAAAAGAAAAATCACTGACGTAATGCACAGCTGCTTGATGTGGTGCTCATTGCTGCCAGCATCACTGAAGAGCAATGCTGGAGCTCTCACAAAATGGGACAAGCCACAGTGCAGCCTATATACATGGCTACATCAAAGTTGAACTGATCATTAAAATGAATGTCTAAAAGGGGACAGTCCTCATCCCTAACAGAAAGCAGGCAGAAGACCAGTTCGACATCTAGTTTTGCTAATTGTGGATCTAAAAATCTCTTAATGATCTTAATGGCATTCTCTAATGGTCAGTATTAAATTCTAGATGCATGCTTCTCAGTACCATCATTAACAGAAGTCCCTTGTGGGAAAGAAAGGTAGTGAGTTAGTCAATTTCCCAGCCTGTTCCTTGACACCAGCCCTAAGAGGGACACCCTACATTTTGGAAATGGATGTGAAGGGAAGGGACCTAAAATTCTGCCTGTCCAAATCTCTTTGCCAAGAATTTTCCTTACCACATTCTCTTTGCCATAGGTGGACTTCAAGTTCTTACATCATTAAAGAGGTAGGGATGCTGAAATTTTTAAAGAAAAGCTGAACTTAAGTCCATCTAGACGTTTTCTCATGGCTGTTCTTTCTGAGTAACTGTGCAACAAGCAAGACAAGGCCTCTTCCCTAATGGGAGAATGGGAGTAGCTACCTATAAAACATACCCTTGGATGCAGTGCTCCATTGGCTGTCATGTACTATGCTGTCAGTCTGGACTGTCTGCTCTGTAGACTCACAGAGGAGACTGAACTCCATTTGGGGATTTGAAAAAGACTCAGGATGACCCTTCTTTACTCAACACTTTACTGCTGTCGACCCCTTCCTGCACACAGAACAGATGTGGCTGAAACAACAAGCTGGCCAAGTGCTGTAACCCTTATTAAAGGCCCTGCATGTTTTTGGTTTACCTCTGGAATCACCT
This sequence comes from Protopterus annectens, assembly GCF_019279795.1. Taxonomy (NCBI): domain Eukaryota; kingdom Metazoa; phylum Chordata; order Ceratodontiformes; family Protopteridae; genus Protopterus; species Protopterus annectens. The sequence goes on along the minus strand of NC_056727.1, from coordinate 333,432,631 downwards.
TGACCCATCCCAATGAAAGAATGGATCATATCAATCATTACCCACAGCCATATATTAATGTGATGCTCTTCCCATTTCCAAGTCTTATTAAAAGATTTTAATTTCTTAAATGTCTGGGTGTAGTATAGCCATGCCATGACAAGCCAACCTAAAGTGACATACTTTCCTGTCAGAAAATATGTTAACAAGGGAAGAGACAGAGATGGTTCTTATAGGTTAATAGGAGAATACTAAGCTAATTGTCCTGAAAGGTCATTTTAAGCTCAGCCAATAACCCATGGTAAGTGCTACACCCTGTACCTCGTACCTATGAGGTGAAGACCTTAACATTATACCAAACCCACCTCCTAAATGTAATCTAAGCTACCAATACTTGGATTCAAGCCCACATGTATACATGATAGGTCTACACTGGCCTCTTATTTAGCAGGTTGAGTTAAGAGACAGCACAATGTCTTAAACTTCTGGTTGTAATATAGTCATGACAAGCCATCCCTAAAGTGATGCACTTTCCTGGTTGTCAGAAAATTTGTTAAGAAGGAAAGGGCCAGAGAAGGTTCTTTCTGTAATATGACTGCTATATAACAGACAAGCCTGATCACTCAATTGTCACAATTGTGAACATGGCCTCGTCTTATTTGCTTCTTACCCAAAGCAGCTAAGGCAGAAATTAAATATTTGCCTGACAGAATCTGGTTCTAAAATTCACTGAATGCTCTCATGCTCTATCAAATCAAAAATGTCCATGGAATCACCCCTTAAGATCTTTTCTTTTACTGCTGCAGGAATATGGGTGGTAATAGCTCTGATGAAGGTAACTCTTCATAAAGCATCCACTAACTACCTGACACCAGAGATGGCATCTGAGGAAGGGAAGAATGAGGAAGATGAGGAAACACCCCACTTCTACTACTCCCTGTAGTAGTGACTTGGACATTACCATCCTGTCCAGACTGAGGCTAAGCTGGTATCAAGCACTTTTCCAAAATGTAATCAGAAATCCTTAGTTGACCATTTACAGAGTCTAAAAAATAAGAAATGTATTCTTCCTCTAACTGACCCCAACAAAATTCCCTGTCTAAGATGTTTAACTGAGGTCTTCTTACCTTTCTTTAATTGTAGTGGTTACACAGTGAAGATGTTTGAGCACTCTCTTATGGTCTTGAATCCTGCAGGTTCTTGCTCCTTTTCCAGCGAGACCTCTTGGTAGCAATGCCCCCTTCTGACTTGTCAATGTCTGGCTAATCTATCATCCATCTTTGGATGAACACTCAGTTTGCTCTTCACCAGGCTGCTGTACTTGTTAGGCATGTTTTTTAAGAAACAATCTTGCCTGTAGGGAAATCACATCCAAATGAGCTCTCCACTCTTCTATAGAGGCCATCACCTAAAAAAAAAGAGAGAGAGAGTACAGTTATTCAGTCATTGCAAGACCAATGCCATATAAACATGCTCCGCCCTAAGAGGATTGTATCTGGTGCAAAACACTGCACTACTGAAAAATGGAATTCTTCCATACATCCTTTTTTTAAGCACAAGTCCTAACAATGAAGTGTACCCAGTTGACCCGAACATACAACCTGCAGTCCAGTCCTGCTACTATCCATCCTTACCATGAGCCCTCTTATTTATCTGTATTTAATTGCTGAATGTTTGCTTTCTATATACTGTCTCTCTCTGCCTCTTTTTTGCTACCCAAAAAGGTTTGAAGCATTGCTTGCAACCCAATGTAGGGGCAAAAAATTATTTTATGTTATTATTTAATGAATTTGTTTGGCTTATGCCTGATTGGCTCTATATTACAAGATCAAAGCTTTACTTAATTGAATAAGTAAAGCTTGAACTTGTAATATCAAAACTATAAATTGTCAAACGGCCAATTTAACCCAGGGAAACACTTCCCTTAGCCGTTCTGTGGAGTATGCCCATTTCTCCAATTTGGAGCAATTTTGGAGTTGGTATATTTAGGTAGGGAGTGTGGGGGGTGAAGCCCCCCACTTAATTTTGGATGTAAAGTTTCTTTTTTTTTTTTTTGATTCGGCCAATGGAAGTGTTCCCCTTGGTTGAATCGGCTGTACAACAATTTTAGCTGTCAATATTACAAGATCAAGCTTTAGTTATTTGATGAACCAAAGCTTTGATGTTGTAATATAGACTTGCCTGATCTGCTTCCTTCTTATTATTTCTAATTATCTCTCTCTCGTTCTTATAAATGTGTGACCCATTAGAGAAACAAGATTTGAAGGTGAAGCTTGACAGCTAAGAGTGTCAAAAATTCACAGAAATTAACCTAGTTGTCAGCTTCAGAATTTGGCTGCAGCCTGACCACATGATCAGCTATTTTCTAATGGAGAGGGTTCAAATGTGCCCCTAAACAGCCTGAGTTTGTCTCCTGAATATGATGCTTTGTCCTTTTATTATTTGCTTTCTTCTCCTTTTCCTGTTGAACCTGGACTCCATCTGTATATTACATTTTAACCTCTGGAATGCAGCCTGTGCAGAAAAACAACAAAATTCCCTTAGGTAGATTGAAAACTCACAATCCCCCTCATAACATTCTGTTTTACAACTTTTGCCACTTGAAGACACAGTTTCACTCCTCTCTCTGCTGTGAGAAATCAAAGACCGCCATACTAATATGTACACAACAAGGTTCTTAGCTAGAACTACCATAGCTGACAAATAGCTGAACTTCTTTGGCAGAGTCTGTAAGAGCTAAATGCTGCACTCATGCAATGACAATACAGACCCAGTCCTTGTGTGTGAAAACGAGATAAAACATCTACAGCAAGCATTTGCTTGCCAAGTTGTGTGACTTTTTTGTTTTCATTTTTTATATATGTAAGCAGTAGTTCTATATTATTTCCATTTTTTTCATAACTTGAGTTGACTTTGGTGTTCTCTAAATGATCTAATGGAATAGTGAAGAGCCATGCAAAATTGTGGCCTCAGTAAGGCACATCTCCTACTGTATTTTTTTACAGCCACAAGTATAATTCTACCATACAGGGATAAAACAAGTAACAACACTGTCAAACAAGTAGTCTGAAAATAGAAATGATATCATAAATAGGCATGACTTCCCGTCATGGTATTAGAAACCCAAAAGACTTGGAGAAATTAAAAAAAGCATGACTTAAACCCCAGACACAAGCTTATGTGGTCAAAGCACATAACTGCTATATCAGCAAAAGGATCAAGATAGTAAATCTTATCTGACAGTGATAATGTGATCTAAGAAAGTCAAAGGAAAGTAAAAGGTGCATAATACATGAAATTAAGACACTTACCTAAGCCCACTAATAAATATCACACCTATGAAGGAGTGAATCTGCTTGAAGGCAAAGTTACTTCATCAAAATGAAAAACTGCTGTTGCTGTTCCCTGCTTATATACTCACAAGAATGGCCATCCCCTCATACAATCACATGGGCTTCAAACAACTGATTTTGACAGCAAAATCCATTTGTCTTTTCAGAATTTGAAAGACAATGATAAATAGATAACAATTTTGCTACAAATCCGTGGATGAGACTTAAAGATCTGGAACAAAATTACAAATCTTGCTTTTAAGATGGCTGATAAAGGAAAATGTAATGCTTAAGCTTGTCTCATAATATTTAGAAATGTGTCTTGAACATCTTGTGATAGTACTACTTATAAGGAAATTACTCATTATGAAAAATCAGAAGTCATGCCACTCAACATCCCAAATCCGTCACCAATTAATGTGGGTGAAGAGGACTTAGTCATGACCGAAGAGTTCAACTACCTAAGCAGTACTGTCAGACATGGAGGGGAAGGTAGTGACATAAAGAATAGACTGAATAAGGCCAGCAATTACTTCAGGTTGCTGTACAATATGTGCATGTCATCTTAGTAAAGCATCAACACTAAGCTGAGGCTTTACCAGAGCTGTGTTCTGTCCACAGTCTTTTAGGGATCAAAATGTTGAAGGATGATGACAAATTACATCACCAAACTGTCAATCTTCCATGCCAGTAACTTCAGAAGAATCCTGTGCATTTTTTGGCCAAGAACCATCTCCAACCAGGAACTGCTCACCAGATGCAAGCAAGAGTGCAAGGACACTGCCATTATAAGAAAAAGATGGAGATGGATCAGATACACTATCAAAAGAAAACAAGATTCCATCTTAAGAAAAGCCCTCCCCTGGACCATAGAAGACAAGCTGAAGAGAAACAAACCAAAGGACACCCAGAGGTGAACTGTGGAAACAGACCTGATGACTCAGAGCCACAGCTACGGCATCATACTGAAACTTGCCCAAAACAGACAGAAAGGAAGGTCTTCAAACATGCCAGCTGGTATAAGAGGAAGTATGTAAATAGGTAAGTATGTCTAAGGAGGGTGAAAAAAACAATCTCAACAGTCGACCAGAACCACACCGACTTTATTAACCACAATAAGTTCCTTAGACTAAGCACTTTCACCAGTAATTGGCTTCATCAGAGACAAAGGAACCATAATGATACAGTTATATATATAGTTAAAACCATCAAACAATCAAGTAATTAACCAATCGTCAGCAGTATTATAATACATTGCAGTAACCAGCAATTAAAAAGTGCCTAGTGCAAATCACTTCATGTTCAACAAATAAAAATACATTTTACAATATGTGTAATACATAATATGGTATAAACATTTTCACAGGGTGTCATAACCATGCAATTAGTTAAAAAAATAAATAAACATGTGGCAATACTTTAAAAGAAGCTCCCTAAAGGTTAAAAACACTTAGATATGGAAAACAAATAAATAACAATGGAAATAGAAAATGCTACTACACCTCATCAAACTGAAACCCCCCAAAAATGTTTTTTATCTAAGTAAAATCATAAACAATTTTACCAGCCCATTATTTCAAACTGGATTTTCGCAAGATTCCCACAGCATAACAGACCTGGTTCAAGTGTAAAATACACATCCTGGCCAGTAACCTAAATGAATTAAATAAAATTGGATCTCTGCTTCAGAACAGGTATAAGAGAAATGCCTTCATTTAGTCCCGGTGGTTGCATGGCATTAAGCCTCAGTTGCCACCTAAGTTCTTTGGTTTCTGCCAGGAGCCTATCATCACCACCACTACAGCTTGGTACCACACGATCAATAATAAAGAAAATACATTTCTTAAAATCAGGACAACCGACACTATGGTTAAATAGTGCGTTGTGCCCATCTTTCCTTCTAATGGCTCTTAGATGTTCCCCAATCCTGTCCTTTAACTTCCGGACAGTTTTTCCCACGTAGAAGGCATGGCAACTAACACATGTGGCTACATAAATCAACATTGTGGTGTTGCAGCTGCATCTAACTGGGCATGACAAGGCATATTCATATCCATGAATCGCCACATATGGCCCATTGTTGATGTAGCAGCAAAATTTGCATGTCCCACACTTCACCATCAATGATTTGTACCATCTGTGTTTCTTGTCCTCCAAGATGTTTTTAGTATTTTTTCCCCTACTGAATGAAGGTATTTCTCTTATGCCTGTTCTAAAGCAGAAATCAAATTTTATTTAATTCATTTAGGTTACTGGCCAGGATGTCTGTTGGGATCATTCTTTTTCACCTTCCTAGTTATTTTCCCTGTTGGGAATTGGTCTTTGTTGTGTGAAGTATGTCTAGAGAAGTTACTATGGATGCTTATGGTAAGTCATTTATGAATTTTAAGGAAGTACTAAATAAAGGTATCTGCTTAGTTTACTTTGAAGATTGGATAGGTAAAATTTGCTAAATGTAAAAAAAAAAAAACTCCCCAAATCTCCACCTTTTATTGTTTGCCTAAAATGCATAGAAAATCTTGAACCCTTCCAGAAGACCCATCATTTTGGAGTATATTAATTTGCTGCAGAATGTTGGACAGTCAGTTAATTTTTATTTATTTATTTAATGTTCTTACTGTTGTACAAGATTCTTTTACTAAAGGCTGCCAACATTTTCTGAATATAATTCATGGTTTACAATGTGACAATGATATATACTGTCTATTATTGGATGTTAGGTGCTTTTACAAAAGTATCTCTCACACCACATTTATGAAACTTTCTCTTACTTGTCTTACTCTTTAGGTATTATCCACAAAGTCAGAATACATTTTAGAACTCAGTTTTATTTAAAGAATATTTTTTTTCACTTTGGCAAAACATTTTTTAACCAAATTAAGGGTAGAGCTACGAGTGCCCCTTTGCACCTTTGTATGCAAATCTAGTGATGTGGCTTTTGAGACAGGAAAACATACTAAAGGAAGACATATTTTACACTGCAAGAATTGTACTGGTGATTAAATTTTTGTTTGGAAATGGAGCATGTGCACTGCATTAAGTTCTACAGGACATGACAACAAATGCTTTGGTTTTGCATTCTGTTATTGAATACAGTAAAGCAAGTTATTTGGATTTCAGCTTAAAATATATGGGGCAGAACAGAGACTAACATATAGAAAACCTACAGATGATATGAAGTAGTAGTAGAATTGTTCTCAGAGGGAAAGCTTCTTGTTAGAGGTTGATAAACTATTAAAATGTTCTTGATTGGTGCAATAAATATTTCTTCCTTACAACTAATTTGAATGTTGAGAAAGCCAGACACATTTTTTCATACAAAATAAGGATAAGAATTGTATTTATATTGTCATAGAATATAATTTATTTGGACAAAATGGGACATAGTTAAATACTGTTAACAGATGATATTCCAATATAACTTTATAATGGTATAAAGGCAGTTTCAATTGATAATAGAAGGCAAAGAAACTTATTTTTTAATACAAAGTCATTTTGTCAGACCAGGTTTGCAAAGTTTTAAATCTTTAGACTATGGGCAGTTGCAATATTTGATTTTATATTGTTACTACTTTTGATATGATGAATAAGATAAGATTTATGTCATAATCCTGACATTCAGAAAGGTTACTTTGCACTAATCTTCCAAAGACATGTATCTGGAGCGTTTCTCCCAGGGCTTCCATTGAAAATTGACTCCTTCTAAATCAGATTTTCCCAGTTAAAAAATGTTAAATAAATAAATAATAAATAAAAAATAAATAATCTTTACTCACAGTGTAGGTTGTTCTCTTCTGTTATACCCATCAGCTGCCTGTTTGGACCACACTAACATGATACTTTTGTAGTAATGTTTTACTGTAGTAACCCCCTGGCCGTTTTGTGCAGAAATGGGTGTGGCTTGAGTGACTGACATGCCAAATGGCCATGATGAAGTATGCAAATGAAGCATGACTGACATGCCATGCAGATGTGCCAGTGACATCATGCAATACATTGCTAGTTGATTGCTGTACGTGCTTACCCCACTAGGTGTACAGTAACAAGGCCTGCCTAGATCACGCCTACTGCACAACAGTCTGGGACTATAGTATATATTTTTACAGCCCCCTGCACCCCCCCATACCCCCTGCAACTTAAATATATCTGCTCCAAGACTGCACTACATTGAGGAAAAGGGTAAATTTTGTCGTTTTTTTTTTTCAAACACATTTTGGATCTGTTGTATCTAATATGATGAAATGGATAAAATACTCTTTTCTTTAATAAACTAACAAGTTTGCATGCTCTGTTTGTGGCATGCTAAGTGTGCCGGCTGAATATTCATGCAGATGAAGGAGACATCAACGTGACTATTTTATTTTGAAAAACATCACCTGGTGCTGGGTGTTGGGTGGGGTTTGGGAGGACCTTACTAGTGTGCATCTGGAGGGTTACTACAGAAAAACAAAGCCACTTTTGTTTCCCTTCTGTGCAGTTCTTTGTGAATCAGGCGTTGTTGTTTTTTTTTTTTCTTCTCACATTTATCTGTGAACTGGTAAGGCACACTGTGGATGCTTTAGTTTTAATTTTACCTTCAAACCATCACTCAAAATATAAATCTCCACACTAGCTTTTCTTTTACTACTTCCTCCTGCAAATTTTTCAATCATCCCCACCCCAAAACCATAACCATGAACAACATATAAAATTGCTGGAACACATAAAACTAACGCATACAAGTACTACTCTACAGTGTGGGATAGCACTCTTTCACTCCTCTCGTCCAGTTCAACAAAGATATGACAGTTCCATTTCTCTCAGTAGAGCATTTCAGTTAGACTGTATGTAAACAAAATCATACTACATGTAATGTACTTATGTTTTCTTTGCCGTGGTTATGTAGAGCCCCTGCTCCATGCACTTGAAAGATGTGATCCTGCATATATGGTGGTAGTAAGGTCATGTCATTTCAAGAAAACTGCTCTGGAATGAAGGCTCCACTCTACCTTTACTCTAAATTTGTAATAACCTTCTCACTTTTATTTAAATCACTAATTACATATCCTCACAATTACTTTGCACTCATGGTCATTAAGACTTCCCTCTTTCTCTCTTTTTCCTTTTCTCTGAATCTTTATGCAAGGTCCATAACTAAATAATAATAAAAAGAGCTACACTGAAACAGGTGAGACTGACTAACAAGTATAAGCCATGAAACATCAGCAGTGCTTTTTTTCAGAGTTGATGCTCTCCTGGTTTAGTCTGTTTATTAAAACAAGCAAGTATGCCTTAAGACATCCATAGATATATACAAACACAATCTCAGACAGCCACTTATACAGACACACACACACACACACACACACACACACACACACACACACACACACACACACACACACACACACACACACACAAACACGTAGGTTCATAGGTTCATAGGTAGGTACTAAGCTATCTGCCCTAATGCATTTATAAGCCTAGCCGGAATGGACACACACACACACACACACACACACACACACACACACACACACAAACGCATGCTCACACACAAGCGGTTTTAGTTGTTGATGCCTTATTTCTCCTTAGATGCCTTACGTCTCCTTAGATCTTGTCTGGCTACCATGATAGGGATGAGCAGATGGACTTCAATCACAATAGCAAAGCAAAGTACACTGTTTTGGTTGAAATCTATGTCATTGCCTGTTTCATGGCAGTTGGCATAACTTCTTGCAACTGTCACTGCACTTATTTCTGTTATGACTGCCCTTTTAGTACTGTGCACTGAACTTTTTAGCTGTGTTTTACTTGCATTTTTTTCACTCCATTTCTGTTATTTAGAAGCCATGATTAGTAAATAGAAAACAAACAGCAGCTTGTAGAACATTTTTTTTTACTGATGATATTTAAAGTTGATGTTCACTCTGGGCATTATTATACCCCAAGGGAACATAAAACATCTATTGCCTCAGCCCTTTTTGTAAACTGCGTTAATGAACAGTTCAGTAAATTGTTGACAGTATTTGCATTTAAAGACTGGTACGGCAAGTTATTTCCAATATTCATTGCTAATGAGAGGTTCAATAAATCATTCACTGAGTCCCTATCTAACCATGATTTTTAAGTGGAGTATGAAGCTGAAGCTAAAAAAGTAGCTTTTGTTAATTTCTGACATTAGGAGATTGCAGGTTCCATATGCACAGCTCCAGAGAGTTATATATCCTTTCACAGATAATTAAGAATGACTACTTGGTAATAAGGATTAAAGCAGATTGGTTTGGCTATGAGAGAATACATGGTTTATAGGTTCATAGGTTGGTACTAGGCTATTGGCCCTAGGGCCTATACAAGCCTAGCCATAACAATTCCCTGGCTATTTCTTCCCACACTATTTACTTCCCTGGACCCCTGTCTAGCAGGGTGACTGACGTGATCCCCGGGGTGAATTTCCTTTCTCCCATCCAATCATCAAGGTTCCTTTTGAAGAGGGCCAAAGAGGCACTCTGCTTGACATGTATGGGCAGTCTATTCCAGAGTCTGGGGAGTTTCTGGGTCAGGAACCTATCCCTCCAGGATGTTTTGTTTATTGTGATGGTAAGGTTTAGATCCCTGGAGCATGTGGTTCTGAGGGATTAGGATTTCTTTAAGTGTAGCATATCCAACAGCTCTGGGTTTGACATGGCCTTGTATGTTAAGCAGAGATCGCTTCTAAGTAGACGATATGCGGCAGAGTATAGCTGGAGTTTTTTAAGACGGTCAGCGTAGGGCATCTGCTTTAGGCCTGTGATTTTTTTACTGAGGTATTTCTACAGCCTTTCCAGTTGTAGCAGATGTATTGAGAGGTACATACCAAACAGGGAGTTGTATTCTATAATGGGTCTAATAAGGGATGAGTACAGTGGGACAATGACCTCCTTTTTTCTGGATGAAAAGCCCTTAGTGATGAGGTGTGCCAGATAGAAGGATTTCCTGACTGTTGTGGCAATGTGGTTATCGAAGGTGAGACCACTGTCCACCTGTGTCCATAAGCCTCTTATCACACTTTTGGTGTTTAGTGTACTGCCACCTATGTGGTAATTCATGGGTACATGTTTTTTCCCAAAGGGGATAACTATATATTTCTTGGCATTGAGCTTGAGTCCATGGATCTGGCACCAAGCATCTGTTGCTGTAAGGCCCTTTTTTAGATTATCCACATCATTTGGGGATTCAATAATGGCTCCCAGTTTGCAGTCATCTGTGAACTTTGTTAGCCAGAGTCCCTTAGTGTTTGAGGTAAACATTTTTATGTACCATAGAAGCAGGCATTAATATACAGTTTAATAAGAAAATGCTAGCAATATCCTTTCTTTTTCTTTGAGTGGTGGTCAACTTTCTCTAGCAAATGCACAATAACCATGTTTTCTTATCACCATGTTCCTCTACGTATGTATCATACTCCGATATTTTTAAGTATGTCATCATAGTTTTAAGGCACATCAGCATTTTAGTATGTGTTCTGTCACCTGCCGATGTACCCAACAACACAAAAGAAACTCTATGATTGCATGTTGATTGGCAGCCAAGGTTTGACTTAAGAATTACCACAATAAAATGCATTACTACACTAGAATGTATTAACAGAATGGCAATATTAAATCATACAGAAGGTTTAAAATGGCATCCACATAATACCAAAGGGTTTGAGCAGCATGAACTTTCTTATCTTCAAAAGTCGCTTGAACCTTCCATATAGGACACCACGTGCCCTCAATATTTTGATTATGCTTCTTCATAGGTATGGCAGAAAAGAAAGATCAGAATAACAGCAAAAGAATCAACATCACTATCATTGTCGGGCTATGGTACAGAAGCACAGGTCATCTGTTGTGCTTCCAATTTTTGCATTATCAATTTATACCAGTAATTTGGATTTATAAAGTCAAGTAGTTTGAACAAGCAGTCAATAACAATGAGAAGACATGCTTTCATGTGATGTTCTGCTTTGCATATGGACACAATTTGCTGATTAGCTTGGAATGTTTTAATAGACTGCCAGCCAGACGTAGTAAGGATGTCATCAGTGGCAATGAAGCGTGACTAGAGACATTCCGTTCTTATTCAAAATAACAAGAACAATAGTAAGAAAGTTAAAAAAATAAAAATGAAGTGCATAAAAGTCACTTCAGCACTTTCATTCATAGTAAACAAAAACAGAGAATCTTTGATGCTGCTTACATTTCATCAGACCTTAACTATTTGCAACAACCGCATTATAAATAATACTCCATCTTTAAAATTAGATATAAAAAAATCAGGCATCATGTCCAAGTGCGGCAGCAGTGAAGCAACATATTGTGAGAGTTTGCTACCACTTTCCAGCTTGTAATGTGAAAGTTATATTGTTGTCTACTTCTGCTGCTGTTAGCTAAAATTTCTAAAACAGGAAATTGTAAATCATGTTCTCTTCAATATTGATCAATGTGCTTTCTCAGATATTTGTTAATCCCTAAATTTTTATCCCATTTATGTTCTCCATTATTTTTACCACATTTTCTTTCTCCAAGTTTTCCTCATGTAAACATGTTTACACATAAATATGACTAAAAGGAAAAAGTTATGCAGGACATCTTACAATTTGCAGAACTTCTGCAGGATTCAACAAGCTCTGCCAGTTTTGTAACCATGCATTAGCAGTCAATCCTATGCAAATGACGGCAATGATACTGAATCACAGATTTCCCCTCAGTGCTAGCTTGCATCCAACTGTGTAGGTGCAGTAATACCATGGCGTAAGCCTAAGAGCTAGATGACTTTATAAGGGTGCGTGTCATGCATGTGTAAGCTTATTGGAGCTCTGTGACCTGTGTTTGCCCTTAGCTAAGCAAAGCTAAGGAAGGGGGGGGGTGTCTGAAGCTGCCTAGCAGTATTTACATTGCCTAAACGTGTGTGCACCGTGCACTGGGTTTTAAACAAATTAAAAAAAAAAATAACCAGGAAATTGCAGCTCCATTCACATCTGAGCACTGGGTATGCGCGACATGCCTTGGGGCTTAAACAGGAAGGCAATGGGAATGGAAAACAGCAGTAGGAAGGTAATCAAGGAGAACTAGCATAGCTGGCAGGTGAAATGTATCAGAATCAGCCAATTACACAGGCAGTAGCCCAGGCCAGCACACTACTATAAACTATGCAAACACCTTTCCCTCTGGTTTGCCCCACAAACTCTTTACCACCAGTGTACACAAATGGGGAAATTTTACCTAACAAATGCAACAGAATCATAGGGGCTGCTTTCACTCTGATAAACCAATTTGTGGAAGAGGCTGAGGGTGGTGAGAATGAGAATGTTGATTACCAACCCACAGTGAGGAGAAGGAGAAGAGTGTACAGACCCAGGGTAACCTACCAGGGGCTACATAAGCTTGAGATAGTGGAGCACTATAGGGTGTACAGGGACCTCCTACAGCAAATTGTTGAGCTGTGCCGGCCACGCCTCACACACAGAACCAACATAGGGGAACCCATCCCAGTGGATACCAAGGTATGTGCAGGCTTAAGAATACCAGCCACAGGTACCTTCCAAAGGCCAACTGGGGATATCATGGGGATCTCACAGGCATCTGCATTCGGGGTACTCCACCAGTTCCTGGATGCCATTTCAGCACAAGCCAGTCAGCACATATATTTCCACAATACCCATGAGGCTTTGACCAGCAATATGCGTTTCTTCTTCCAAATAGCAGAATACCCTGAGATAGTAGGTGGTATAGACTGCACGCACATACACATCAAAGCACCACCTGGTGAGTGGGGTAGGGTCTCCATAAACCACTAGGGCTTCCCCTCCATCAACTGCCAGGTCATGTGCGATGCCCAGGGCATTATCATGAATATGTGTGCTGCCAACCCTTGAAGCTATCATGACTCCCACATCTGACATATGACGCAGCTGTACCAGAGATTTGCCAATGGGGACATCCCATATGGCCACCTAGTGGGGGATGCTGGTTATGCACTTGTACCATGGCTGATGACACCCATCAGAAATGCACACACATCTGAACAAGAACTCCATAATGAGGCACACGCACAAACCAGAATCATAATAGAGAGTGTGTTTGGGATGCTCAAATCACGGTTCTGGTGCCTGGACATATCCAGTGGAGCCTTGCAGTACTCTTCAGCTATATGTACCCAAATTATCATTGTATGTGCCATGTTACACGATATGATCCTATGGAAACAGCTGCAGCAAGAACAGCATGGGGCAGGTCCACACAGCCCCCCACCAATACCAAGGCCTGCACAGGCACAGAGTGACCCAGAGGAGGAAAAACTTGAGCCTGTCCAGTAGGCAGAAGGAGGCGTGCCCAGTATGCCCTGGCCTTGACAAAGTAGCAATGCATAGCACATGCACTGACACAGTAGGGTTGTAGGGAATGACACCTCTTGCCGACTCGCACATACAGTAAAAGGGATGCCAAACATGACAACACCAGTGCTGAACCATGTATAGGGAGTGTACCATGTGCATCCGACATAGACAGCCCTCCAGCACCATCTGCAAGTCTGGCACACCCACAAGATAAGTCAATCAACCTACCAATTGCCAAATGGAGTAGAATGTGTTGTCACCTGTAGCTATGGTATGGATGTGAGCATGCTAGGGAATTGAGTGGCTGAATGTTACGGCAGCAGGCAGTAGACACCCATAGTGGCACCCTGACATGTGTAACACATACTAGAGTCACCATAGTAGCCAGTACTACACAGGGTGACAAAAACCACTGCAGGAAATGTGCTGCATGAAACGTGTGTCCATATGACCCACACATGCCAGACAGGACGGTTCACATACCCAACAACAGTTGCAGCCAGCGGGACAGGTGGACACAAACCCAAACAGGGCCTGTGCCATGGCCCCAGAATGATGGCTAGGGTTAACCCCACCCCCAGGCCTACACAGACAGATCACAGCAGGGCAGGCAGTGGAATGCCAGTTCTGAAGGGTAGGACGTCAGACAGTAATATGTAGGGCAACCAAAGCCACAATCTGTAGTAAACTGGTGTGCCTCTAGACAGCATGATAGTTAGCAATACAGAATGAAATGGAATACAGGACATACCAGTACAGTCATAGCAAATGTGTACAAGTGTCACTTGTGCCCCCCATCCTACATAGCAATGTAATGACAGTCAGGTGTGCCACCCACTCCCATGTAGACAATTAGAAACAGTCAGGTGTCCCCCTACCCCCAATCCAACATAGAAATGTAACAGTCAGGTTTGCCCCCCCAATCCTGTGTAGAAATGTAGTAACATGCATGAGTAGATATAATATGAGTGGAGCAGAGATGCCCAGAGGTGGCCAAGGTAGCAGGATAGGTTGTAACATGTGCACAATATGCAGGTCTGTGTGTGTTAGGATGGTGTGTGTTTCATATTGTGTGAGCGTGGTCAGTATGTATGCATGTTGAGGTAAGACCTGGTGGCCATAGCCCAGAACTGCTGATGACAGGGACAAGCCCTTACAACTGCAGTGCCAAGGACAATCCCCACCAGTATACCACCTGCTAGCAGTAAGCCAATGTAAATGTATGGTGGTAATATGTGCCACCATCTGAAAGACTGACATGGCATGGCTGATGGGCTAGATATACAAGCAGTACACAGGGGAAAGTACCCCAGACATACAGTAGACATTGTATCACTGTGAAATGGAGACACCCTTGTAATTGTACATACAGGTATGCATCACAGCAACTGGTCCTGTAGTAGGGGATACTGGTGATGTCCGCCCAAACACCTGCAGATCACAAAAGTGGTAGGACTAATGTATTGGGAAACAGCTGGTGTACCTGCACATGCCAGCATACCTGGAATGCCCCATGCATATCTGTGGGTCAGATGCAAGTAGTGTCCATAGCACACATGCACCCAGCTCATGCAAACACCACCCACAGGTACCTCTCTGGCCATATCCCTGCTGTGGGAATGGGTACAGTATGACCCCTCCTGTACATGGCAAGAGTGGAAGAATGCAGCATGCAATGCAGGTGTCCCATGCAGGTGTGTCTCTAGCTGTACGTAGTACCCTGCCAGCATCCACACCACCTGATCAACACTGATAGAAGGAATTTGCATGAACACCTATCACACCTTACAATGTGACCCCAGGGGAATATACTGTATGGTGGTCTGCGACTGTAGGCCTGACAAAATGCAACAGCCTGCCACATGTGGCCTGCAGCAACACTTAATGCCCCACAGGCCTCTGCCAAAGGCCTGTGTCTCACATGTACTGCCAATGCATGTTAAGTCATGGACACCCAAATAACAACATAACACACTCCATATAAGCCATATGCAAGGCCATGTGGACAGACCACAGTAACATGTCCAACATGTCCCACTGCATGAACTGTAGACCAACACTAATGCACACCTGTGATGGGGTGATACCCTTAGGGAAAGTATCAGAGAATGTATGCATAACGTATGGAAGCGGTTAGAATAACAGGGGGGGGGGTGGGAGCATGGCCAGCATGGAATGTGCAGGGACCGACACCAAGCTGTATGCCCACTATCCCTGGCTGCAAATACATAAGTGGGTGGCTATACACCTGCCCATACACCACAATAGGGTTAATGTTCTGACCCATGGCCCCTGCCTTTGGGCAACCTCTGTGAATCTGTACAGCTGTGAGGTATTGATACAGCAAGATAAGCCCATATTGTCTTGTCAATGGGTGTACAGGTATGTTATCACCTGCCAGCACTCTACCAAGGTGCTGAACCAGATACACAAACCCAGCAGCAAGTGTCTGCAGCTCCCCCTCCAGAATGACATAACTTACCATGAAAACATAGGTGTCTGCCCACAATACAGGATACAGCTGCAGTCACCCTTGTCCCCCAAGACAGTATTGTGAGCAAGAATGTCCACCTGGCAGTACATGAAGACAAAAAACATCACTGTGTATAACAGTACACATGTCTGTATATCTCTGCTAACAGCGATACCATGCAGCTGAAGCAGCACAGACACAATCACCTACAATACACAATATCCCCTGCACAGTTTGTCCCCAAATTGCCAAATGATGATGGATACCCAACAGAAACACCTTGCTACCTGTAGGTGTACAACACAAAGGTCTGCACTGGAGTTCAAACTACCTGGTATTGATCCACACATTCTATACAGAAGGGCATACTGGGCATGCTCACACACTATGGAAATGAAGGCAATGTCAATCAACAACAAACTGAAAGGTCATACTGGGCATGCTCACACACGTAATCAAAAGAAGCCCACGTCTGCAAACAACAGTGGACCAGACATATCTGCCAGTCACAGATGTTAGTGCAGACACTCCTGAGTATGCACCACTCATGCTTTGCACACACAGTGGATAGGAATACATGCATATATCCAAGGACAATACACTATAATAAGCCAAATGCACATGTACATAGATGTGTGGGAGAGAGTGACTGTTACAAGGAGCTAACCATTATGAGGCTTGTCCCACCCAGCACACAGTCAAATGACTACAACCACATGATGTTCAGATGTCACTCACTGTAGACATTAGCCACTGGTATCTGTCAGCATTACAGACTATGTGGTGCAAGTGCTAGCTGTGCAACAAGACTGTACAAGGAAGTAGTCGTCTAGCAGCTGTATACACGTACCTGTGGAATATATCCCTACGTGTGGCTGCATGTGATGTGTCAGCCTCTAGATGAATGGGTTATGGCCCATGGACGGACACTGGCCTCCCCATAGCCCTACTATGACAAACTCGCTGAGGTCATCCACTTTGAAATACACTCTTTGGAAGAGTGCATCACAGTAACTCTGTAGCGTGTCTAGTAACTGCATACTGCTGTAGTGTAACAAAGTAGCTAAGTAGGTGTTCTAACCCCAGATGTGGCAACTGTGCATGTTAGTGTGCATGTCTGCATAGAGAGCAATGATTTTTATGGTAGCCACACTCCTTACAATTCCCATACTCAACTTTGGCAAGGCTGCTGATGTCACCCACCTAGAAATACACCTCTGGGAAGGCTGTAACCCAGTAATCTCTGTAGTGCATCCCGTAACTGTGTACTGCTGTAGAGTGATAAAGTAGCTAGGTAGATGCTCTAATCCCAGATGCGGTTAGTGTGTGTGCCTGTCTGTGTAGAGAACAATGCATTTTTGGGTAACCACACATACTACAAGTCCTATACTTGACTTTGGCAAGCCTGCTGATGTCACCCACCTAGAAATATACCTCTGGGAAGGTTGTAGCCCAGTAATTACTGTAGCGTGTCCTATAACTGTGTATGGCTGTAGATTGATACAGTAGTTAGGTAGGTGTTCTAACCCCAGATGTGGCAACTGTGTGTGTCTGTCTGTTTAGATAGCAATGCATTTTTGGGTAGCCACACATATTACAAGTCCTATACTTGACTTTGGCAAGCCTGCTGATGTCACCAACCTAGAAATATACCTCTGGGAAAGTTGTAGCCTAGTAATCACTGTAGCACATCCCATAACTGTGTAATGCTGTATAGTGATAAAGTAACCTAGGTAGATGTTCTAACCCCAGACGTGGCAACTGTGTGTGTGTTAGTTTGCATGTCTGTCTGTCTGTGTAGACAGCGATGCATTTTAGGGTAGACACACATATTACAAGTCCTATACATGACTTTGGCAAGCCTTCTGCTGTCACCCACTTAGAAATATACCTCTGGGAAAATTGTAGCCCAGTAATCACCATAGTGTGTCCCGTAACTGTGTACTGCTGTAGAGTGATAAAGCACCTAGCTAGGCGCTCTAATCCCAGACTTGGTTAGTGTGTGTGTGTCTGTCTATGTAAAGAACAATGCATTTTAGGGTAGCAACACATATTACAAGTCCTATACTCGACTTTGGCAAGCCTGCTCATGTCACCCACCTAGAAATTAACCTCTGGGAAGAGTGTAGCCCAGTAATTACCATAGCGCATCCCATAACTGCGTACTCACTGTAGAGTGATAAAGTAGCTAGGTAGGTGTTCTAACCCCAGATGTGGCAACTGTGTGTGTTAGTGTATGGGTCTGTCTGCATAGAAAGCAAAGCTTTTTACAGTAGCCACACTCCATACAATTGCCATACTCAACTTTGGCAAGGCTGCTGATGTCACCCAATTAGAAATACACCTCTGGGAAGATTGTAGCCCAGTAATCTCCGTAGCGTATCCTGTAACTGCGTGCCGCTGGATTGTGATTTAGAACTGTGGTAGGGTTCGATCCCCACCCATGGAAATTCTGGATGTTTTGTGTGTCTCCATGTCTGTATATGGAGCAATGCATTATATGCTAGTCACACGCAGTACATTTCACATGGCCCACTTTGGCAATCCAGCTGGTGTCATACTTTGTGAAAGACAGCTTTGAGGAAGGAGTTCCCTAGTAATCCTCGTGGTGTGTCCTATAACAGCTCCATGCTGTAGTGTGGTTTAGACCTCTGTCAGGGGTTCTATACCCACACATGTTGGTCGTGGATGTTTTGTGCGTGTCTCACTGTCTGTGTAGGGAGCAATGCATTTTAGGGTAGTCACCCCCAGTACATTTCAAATGGCCTACTTTGGCAATCCTGCTGATGTAATTTATTGTGGAATACACCCTTGGCGTGGCACATAATATAACTGCGTAGAGCTGAGGTGTAATAAACTAGTTAGGTAGGGATTCTACTCCTAGACATGACGTGTGCATGTGTGTTCATACCTCATATCCTGTGTAGAGGTGGTTGTGAGCGTGTGACACCTGTGGTCTATGTGGAGCGAGTTTTGCATATGTCTTATATGGCGGCCCTACTATATAGCACAATGTCCACTGTACAGGGATAACAGATGTGAAATACCTGAGAGGCTGGGGTGCAAAGCCATACCCATACATGTGACATCAAGCCCAGGCAATCACATTTAGCAACCCCAGTATTACCCAGTGCATACTCTCAACCCATGTCGCATACACACACACATGCCTAGGCAACAGCCAATATGTGGGTAGTATATTGGCCACTGATAGTAACCATGGAGTGATAGCAGTGGGCTACAGAGGGCATGTTCTCTGTCCATCTGTCCAATATGCACGTACATGCTGACAGTGCACCTCCCCCATGTTCCCCAATGGACATCTGCACCACCTGTGATGCCATCACAATGGACATACTATGCCTGACAACATGCCCTGTATGGACAGTTGCCACTGACACCAGGGAATGCTGTCATCATGCTTATCAATGTAGGTGCAGGTAAACCTGGTGCCCATTGCCGGTCCCCACCACAGTGGGCAAGACTGGCACATTTGATGGCAATCTGTGTTCACAACATGGGCCAGACACTCCAGGTACAGTTCCACATGTCACTGTACATGCATGTGGGAGGTGTGCACATCCCAGACACCATCCATGTCATGGGGTAAGGAACACATACATGGCAAGCGATGCACAGCATTGGCCACATATAGTAGTCACCCAGGTGACTGGATGGGGGATACAGTACCCACCTGTGTGGGCAAGAGCAGAAACTACAGCCCTGAGACACAATACAGACCATTGTAATGTGGCCTGAAGCCAAGGTATACCCATCACCTACCCTTGTATAGCCTGCTGCCACAGTCGACCACCACATACCTGTGCAGACATGCACCCATGCATGTCAGTATTGGCACCCTGTGTGTCTGTCTGTGTGTTGTATGATGTGTATGTTTACAACCACACTCATTACAACCCCCATGTGCATACAGAAGCATGCTGTCAGATGTCAGACACCTCCTCATACCCTTTGCCCATACAACCTCCGTATGACCCATGTGGTGCATGTGGTACCTACACAGTGATGTGTTGTGGCAATCCCGCTACTGATAAGTTGTACCCCTGGCCCTGCCAAGTGTGTCGATGTGTTTGTGTCCCTGTGAGAGTGTGGCTGTGTTGACGCTGGCACCTGTTCATGCTGACAGGCATGTGTATGTCACCTATCATATAGCTACCATATCCCTGTTGCAGATGTCATGCACCATCAAATATATGTTCTGAGGGCTCCACAACAGGTAACCCATGTGGCGCATCCAATAACTGCATCGAACTGTGAATGCAGTACATAGTTGTCAGGGGGTTGATATCCTGTGCTGGTAGGTGTGTGACACAAACAAACTGCAGTTTTACTCCCCCACCCCTCCCTGACATGTCTTTGTCTGCCTCTCCCACTCCCTCTCTGGTGGATGTGGAGACCTACACCAGCTTTGCTTAGGCAGCAGCACATGTATTTTAAGTGATGCACATGATCAGCTGATGGCCTCTGCATGAATCGCAGCCCTCCCCTAGCTGATTGCATGTGGAACAGCTGTGGTAACATTCCCATAGCCAATTGCATGGAAACACACTAGGAATCTAGGAACATCATGTTGGTGTTGGCCCTTGTCATTCATTGTGAGCAGGAATAGATCTGTTTGGCAACCAGCATCTGTGATGGATTGGGAATTTACCTTCAACAACATACACTGTGGAAAAGGGCAACACACAGGAAGATGTGCCTGTCCTGCCTACAGACTGCAAGTGCTGCTATACTGCATGTGGCGTACTGCTGGTTTAACAGTGTGTGTGCAAATATGTCTTTCCTTCATGTCTCCATACCTGCCATGTCAGTTCCATTTTTATGTGGAATCTCCATCTGCAGGGTCATCTGCAGACAGGGCAGTGTGTTTTGCTGTTGGTTCCATGTGTTACTAACAGAGCATCTATCTGTGGACTGCAGATGGTAGTGTGAGGATTGCAGTCTGCAGTCTGTAGATGGTGAAAGCCGTGACAGTTACTGGCGTTTTATCCCTCATAGGACATATGTTGCCACAAACCCTGTTACAACAGTAAATGTATGAGGTTATCACAGCAACATGTCATTATCGGCCCTGTGTATGTGCTGCCAGCCACAAATTTTGCCAACTTGTGTACATATGTCATGCATGACATGGTGCATATGTGCTGTACACCATAATTAGTGTCATCATATCCACTAACAAGCCAGTGAGATATCAGACCACCCCACATATTATGTACAGTAGTGGTTATATTTGATGACGTAACCTGGACATTCTGTGGATGTTTGTACAGCCCTACATGTGTGTGGGTATCAGTGTTACAGACAGAAGGTAACACTAACTTCTACAGGAGAACCGGCACACTGAGAGCAGCTACATATGTGTAGGAGGTTCAGGAACTACAGACAGAGTGTGAGTAGAGCCGTGTTATGCTTTGTATAGCACTGGTGTTACAGGGTGTGTGTGTATGTGTACATGCTACTTTACCTTGGAATGCAGTCTGTCTGCATAGCCCTCAACTGTGGGCCTATCCTCTTGGTGGCCAGAGGTGTGCCTAACATGTGTTGTCTGTCCATCACACAGGTCCTGTGTCTGATACACAGGTCCTGTGTCTGATATCCCACTGGCAGTGTGTGTGTGGAGTGCTATCAGTACGTGACCTACATATCAAGCTTTGCACATATGACATGCTGTGGGGGGTGTTCCATAGTGGGCTGTGAGTATATCAAGCTGCCATGGCTGCCATCAGTCCACATCTGTTGTATCCCCCACACATATGGTGGGGCTGGGGCCATATATGTGTGGGCGTCACCTACACAATACGTGTGCGCTCTTATGCACTTCAGAGGCCAGTGTATGTAAAAGTGGTATATGGCCCTGTATTATTGAGTCTGGGGGGGGGCACCATAAATGACCTAGGCTGTTAAATATGTGGGGGTATCAGGGGTGAGCTGCCATAAGGTATCTGGATGTAAAGTGCCGTATACTTCATCTATATGTACATATATTCGGTTACTGCAAGCCTACTGCCATCTGCCAGACAGACTGTTCTGTTTGTCAGTGTGCATGTGATGGTGTCAGTTATGCCTTGTTATGTCACAGTTACAACCCATGTGGCCACATGACGTCTTTACCTCCCACTGCTGTTGTACAGAGTGTAGATAGCGGCTGCTGAACTATACACCTGCATTACCGTTTGGTATCCTGTGGCCCAGTCAGTCCTCTCTACTGTACAAATCTAAGGATTTGGCCTGGACAGCAATGGTTGTGAACCTTTCCAGACTACTGCATTAGTATAACTGTTTCATGGTTGCAGCTATATGACATGGCATGTTGAACTGTCATGGTACACAATGAAAGGTATGCCATTTCTGCAAACCTGTGTGTGGAGTTTACCCAATGACCTCTCTGTGGGTATATGTTGCAGGCAATGGTCATCATTTGTATGATTGGCCCATACAGTGTCCAGTTGTTCAGGGGTTGGCTGTAGGCATAGTGGCTGTTCCATATTGTATGCACCGACTACATATGTATCCTACTGTACATATATCTGAGTGTGTATGTGTAGCCACATGTATATCTCTTAACTTACTCTTAACTTCCTGTGCCCATGTCATATCAGGCTCTGGTGATGGGATCTGCAACACTTGGTAGTGTATTGTGGGGTGGATGTGTTTAGCCGTGGGGGGGTGCCTACCTGTACAAGACGTATAGTGTGTGGGGCCTCTCAACCACAGTAATGGTGCATGTGGACATATGTGTGGTCATTAATCTGCCATTGCTCTCTGCAGATGTATGGCCATATGTACCGCTATATATATATATATATATATATATATATATATATATATATATATATATATATATATATATATATCTGCTGACATATATGTAACTCTGTCCGTATATACCTACATAGCTGAATATCTGCATACACATATGTAACATGCTCTGTATATGTAGACATATAGGTTTAGACCCATATATGTGTTGATGTAGCCATTAGCATGTATATATGTCCATATATAGTAATATCTATGTATATAGTGTTAGAAAGCTGTACATTTAATATATATATATATATATATATATATATATATATATATATATATATATATATATATATATATATATACACACATATACAGATATGTTGTAGCCGTGTAGATAGTAATATATTTACACACAGATACATCTAGATGATGGTATACATTATCTGTACAGTTGCATGACTGAACTGGTTGATATGTTTTGGATATTGCCCTGACTTTCTACAGCTATAGTGGCCTACTGTTAGACCATTGTAGCTGTATTGCGGAGGGTCCTGTGGTCAAGAACTGCATGCGCTGGATATTGCATTGCACAGCATATCTGTTATGGCTGTGGTGGGGGAAACATAGCAGTCATCACCATGTTCCCCTCATCTGAGCCCCCACCCTCATCAACTGTGCATAAGGTCAGTTATTTTGTGGTGGGGGTTCCGGTTGTTATTTCTCTCTGGTGCTGCAATTCACATATCTATATATTATCCACTCTCCACTTCTCTGGACCCTTCGCATATGTTATCTCAACCCATGGATCTTCAGGCTTCCCACACATGTAGTCCGTGAACATACGTCACCATCTGTGCTTACTTTTTAGGCATGGTATGTTACCCCAAGGACTATGTTTGGTAGACGTTTGCGGTCATCCAGCCAGGGATGGACATGCGTTTAAGAGTAGACTTAGCAGGGTGACACTGTTTCTCCCACTGGTAGTATCCTGCCAGTAGTCTGGCAGCCAGTGCTGTGCTACGCTTAGGGATGCGTATTATTAGATTTGCATGATAATTGCCTTTTGGCATTTATTTCCCCTTCGCCACTTGTTATATATGTGTCATGTATCCTCGGCACATGTGTATGGACACTGTATGGGGTCCTGGGAATTTCTACACTTTATTACATTAACACCTCACATCTGGACTTACTGCTGTACTCCAGTTCACATATATATGTTCTGTAGTCAGTTATGGCACATGTGACTGTATATTGATGCCTTTCACAGGTGAGGACATGTTTACTACTACTACCCCATTCTTCTGTACATCTGTTATGGCTTGGTGGATAGCTACTGAGGCTATGGTGTATAGGGTCTTGGGTTCATGACCTGCATAGCTGTTCATTTTGTTGTCAGGCTGACGAAGGCCCATTGGATACAGAGTGATTAAGGCACTCTAAAGCAGTTGTAAGGCCTTACACCCGTTTACTAGTGCATGCATATGCCTACTATTGCCTAGCTGTGCTTACACCTGCTTACTAGTGCCTTACTCCATCTGACACTGATACGTCACATGTGAATTTCTTGTGGTACTCCAGTTTGTATATATCAGCTATTTAGTGGGTCTTGCAACAAAATTATTGGTTATAACATGCTTTGCCATGTAAACTAGACTGTGCTACAGTGGGACCCGAACCGGGAATTCCTGCTCATTGGTCGGATGCTCTACCCACTAAACTATTGCTGTTCTGATTCATTTGCATATTTCTACCATATTGTAATACCCATGGTTCCTTCCCCCCAGCCCCCGAGCTCCACGTACACAGCATCCATCCATTCCCCAGTTGCTAGCCCAGCCATACCACACCTCCACACATTTCCCTCTCTGCACATGTCGGTATTCCTCCATTATACTGTCTCGACCCAAGCTTCTGCAGGCTATTAATCCGTTTAGTCCACATACGTTCATGCCTTCCCTTGATCCTCCTCCGATAATGGTGGAAACATGTATGTGACCCACAAAGTTTGGTTCGTCCCACCAGGGACGGACCTGTTGTTGTGTCACGAGTAGACTTTGCTGGTCTACACTGTTTCTCCCACTGGTAGCATCCTGCCAGGGGTTTAAGTAGCAGTGGTTTTCTCACACACCGGGTCAGCCTCATCTTCCAGTTCTGCAGAACCAACACCTCACGTGTGACATTCTGCGCATGAAGCACACCCACATGCCCCCACAGCGTGCACTGTTTTTCATTCTTCTCTTCAGTATTATGCAAGACTACTGCTCTCACAGTATGTTTGGACAGGCACTGTTCATTGATACACATAGTCTGCTCTGAATACTGTGATTGAGTAATGTGTACATGTTTACTGGTATTAATCTACATACTTACATACATTTCCTATACTGTTGAATGACTGTGCTGAATGATATGTTTGTGATAACAGCAGCTGAATGTGTATCTGCCATGCTTTATTGGTAACTCACTTAGACTATAGTGTGCAGGGTGGAGGTTTGGAACCTGAGAGTGCAGATTATTTTGTTAATGGGCACGATGAGAGATGTTGGCTACAGAGTGCCTGGGGCACTGTACAGGAAGTGTAGGTGGGTATGCGCTGGTGTGTGCGAGGCTCAGCCCTGGTTATGGTGTCTTACACTGAGTTGGCCTCCACATTGCTTAACCAGTGTGGGCATTGCTTACCGCTGCCCACACAGGCGTATCCCCACTTGCTGCCACATACCCCCACACTACTTAATGTATTTAGTTCACATTTGTTGTCCAGGACAATCCAACTGGATGCTTCTCCATTGTCAGCGGTGACCCGGGGAGTGGAGCTCCACAGTAAAGCCCATCTACACATTACATGTATTACAGAGGTGTACACATTCATAGAGAGTAACAGACTTAACATAGCTACATACCACATTCTTCATGCTTAGTTCACATTAACATGTCAGTATTATACATGCTTAGGTCAGGTTTGCATGTCATGTATGACTGTTGACAAAGGTTATTTTAAGGTGAAGTTAGATTCCAGTTTAACAGTTCTGGATAGGTTACACTCAGGTATTCAGGTTAGGTTTGGTTATGCCATACTTGTGTGTTAGAGTAAAAGAGAATAGTGAAGGAGTAGGTAGGTAGGTAGAGGGGAGGCATTGTCACTGTATAGTAGGCTGTTGGAATGATTGGTAGGGGAGCAATAGGGAAGGTATGCAGGATGTTGGGATTTGTATGCGAGGCAGGACAGGAGGTGTCAGTTTCACTAGTTGGTGTAGGGGTATAGAGTGTTAGTTGGGGAGGGGGATTCACCAGGTGGTGAGCATGTGCTGATCCAAGTGTGCTTGAGGTGTTCCTTCATGTGTTATTTACATGTGTTGTGTGGGACAGCTGAGGTAATACACGTGGGTAGGGGGTTCCAGATTCTGCCAATATAGTTGGGGAAGAGGGTGTCACCTACTTGTGACTGTGAACATTAATAGTTATGAAACAGGGGTCGATAGGTAAGTGGTGTTAATGGGGCACACAGAGGGGCAGATAGTAGGGGAAATGTCCAGAGATGTGCAGGAAGGCTGATGGGAAGGTCCACAGGTGGCCATTTCTTCTACAGCAATAGCTGTGTATATACACTGCATTTGGAGGTAGGTTTAGACACTCACACCCCTGACTGGGGGTGAGGACAACAATAATACCTTGTGATGCCAATTAGTTTGGCTTACATGCCTACAGTGGGGTATTGCAACCATGTGTTCTTTGGTGCTATTTAGTGGGATTTGCAACAACACATCTGGTTATACCGTACTTTGCCATGTAAAATAGACTGTGCTACAGTGGGACTCATACCGGGAGTAGCTGCTCATTAGGCGGCAGCTCTGCCCAATGCACACTATTGCTTGCATCCCTGGGGCGGTCCAAATAGAACCAATCCAGCCAACACCTGCATGCCTAGGCCCATAATTTCATACCCATAGTTCCCCCCACACCTCCTCT
>NC_056727.1:333218262-333403262 GCF_019279795.1 Protopterus annectens | reverse complement strand
TTCACATGTGCCTTTCCTGCAGTACTCCAGTTCATAAAATTGAATGTTATTTAGTGGGTTTTGCAATACAACTATAGCTTACACTATGCTTTGCTGTGTAAAATAGACTGTGCTGCACTGGAACTCGAACTGGGAATGCCTGCTCGTTAGGCGAATGCTCTTCACACTACACTATTGCTGTGATGCTTCCTTTGCATATATTGTCCTTGTTATCCTCTTCAGCCTTTTAGGCTGCTTTCACCATGGCGGAGCAATTTGCACACCCATGCACCTACGGTTAGCTGTACTCGGAGCTTTAGACACCAATATAGGGGGTTTCTTCTTTTGATTTTTATGTCCTGTTGCTGTTGTACACATGGGGGACTGTTGGTGGGGATATGTGGACACCTATGAATGGTATCACTCATTTATTTCCTCTTTCTGCTGTTCAACATTGCAGGGGCGTATTTATTCTGAGAGCTTTGCTCTCAGACATGACCCTGCACTCGTACACGCTCCATGTAAGCCTGGGGGCTTGGGCAGTGCTCCTTCTTTACTATGCATGGCGGGCTGCCATCCTGCTCCTAAGTGGCCACTTCCATGCAGGACTAGTCCAGTCCTACACCGAAGATTAGTAAATCCGGGGGTGTGTTTTTTTATGAAAATCAAAAAAACTATGTTAGTCAAGGAAGTTGAATCCATGGATGGCAAAATAAGACAAGATTTATTGTTTCCCCAATATACCAGTTTGTATTTTAAAATTCTTGATAAGGTGGAGAGGAGATGTAACAACATATATCATAAAAAGAAACACAAATTAGAGAGGGACATTAAACAATATAATAACAAACAGTTATATCCTGTTGGGAGAATACTTGATACACATAGAGGTAGTGAGAATCAGAAACTAAGTTTCAGTGAAGTGGTTACGACTGCTAGTGTGGACTATTAGGATGGTGGTAATGAACAGCAGGATTTTCCAGGGGTGAGAAGCTCAGAGAGACTGGCTGAAAATCTGTCCTATGCTGCCCGACTGAAAGAACTCCAGCTCTATTCAGTCGCTTACCGCTTGCTCAGAGGTGACCTTTGCCTGACATACAAGGCCATGTCAAACCCAGATTTGATGAATATGCTTCACCTCAAAAAATCTAGATCCATCAGAGCCACAAGGGCGGGAGACTTAAACCTCAACACGGCTATTAATAGGACGTGCTGGAGGGATAGATTCATCACCCAAAGACTCCCTATGCTGTGGAACAAAATCCCGGTATATGTGAGGCAGAGCACCTCGCTGGCCTTGTTCAAAAGAAATCTTGACCAATGGATGGGAGATCGCAGATATACCCCAGGGATTACCTCAGTGTCACTGCTCGACAAGAGGCACAGCAAAATAATGGGTATAGTTCCCCATACTAAAGGGGTGGCGTAAGCCAAAAAACTATGGGCTAGGCTTGTAAATGCCCTCGGGCAGATAGCCTAGTATGAACTTATGAACCTATGAAAGGTACACGGAGAGTAAGGAATATGGCAGGAGTTATTACCCCAAGATGGGGAGAAAGAACAGTTACAGACAGAACAGCTACAGGAATTAGATGAACCCACCAACATTGTGTGTACGTCTGAGGGTTTTACTATTTATAATTACTCAGATAGGGTAATTTCAAAAGAATATTTCAGTTTGCTATCAAAAGGGGTCAAATTTATTCCTGAAAAGAGGGGCAATTTAGTGGAAGACCTTGTGGCCCTAAAATTATATATGAGAAAATTAAATTTCAGTATATTTTTTTCAACTAATGAACTGTCTAACCCCTTAAGTGAAAATATGGAAAGTAGAGCAGGTACACCCAAAAGAAAAAGTGTATTTAATCTACCACTACATCCTTTATTGGATACATATGAGAAAGTAGTCATGGAAACATCAACAAAATGACTGGCACCAACGTAGAGCAGCAAAGTATTTAATATGAACAGTAAATAAAGTAGCAAAGCTTTCAAGTATCCAGTATCCTTCAGTGCTTAATAACCACACATAATATAGTCACACTTCTTGTACATATCAATTAACCACATAGCCAATAAAAACAAACAATTAATAATGCAATTAACTGCTGGGTATTATATTTTTAAAACTACATACAACATTTTACAAACACTTTTAATCCAGAGAGTCATCTGTTTGAGTTTTAAAACAGGTTTAACCAAGACCATTTGGTTGACACCTGGTGGGTGTTCAGCCTGTAGGCTTAAAATCCACTGATATTCCTTATTTTCTTGTTTGGTGTTTAAATCTCCTCTTCTAATAGATCTCATCACAACTTCTATAACCCTGAACTTGAAATTATTGGTGGCATTTTCAGATACATGCTTTGCTAAGGTGTTGGACAGTATACCTCTTCTAATTTCAGAATTATGTTCTATAATCCTGTCCTTTAAACATCTGGTTGACTTGCCCACATAAAAGCACATACATTTTGTGTAAGTAGCCAGGTAAATAATATTATTAGTGTTACAAGTAGCAAAGCATTTAAAGGTGAAAGAAATTTTACTGTTAAAATGTACAAATGTATTATTTTTCTCAATAAGAGCACGACAACAGTAGTTATGACAAGTAAAAGTGCCTTGCTTAGCCCTTCTATTTTGTGATTTCACTGTCTACATGTCCTTATAACATAATCTGTTCTTAAGGTTCATGCATTTCCTATATTTGAACATAGGTCGATGGCTAATGGTGTTGTTAACCTCAGGTAGGTTCCTGAGGATGCCCCAGTTGTTCGTCACAATTTTCCTAATATCTTCACTACATCTACTATATGTAGTCATATATCAAACAACTTGCGTATGAGCATTATTATTTTCCCTGTCATGATTACTTACTAATTCACCAAAATATGGGGGTAAGCCAAATCTCTATTAGATAGAACATGACCTTTAACATCTTCTAACATTTCATCCTCATAGCCCCTCTCTCTAAATGAAGCCAAAGTTTCATGAATCTGAGAAACACATTTGGAATCACTAGTTGTTTAGCCTACTCATACACATCACTTGGGTTTTGACAATACCTCTATATATATATATATATATATATATATATATATATATATATATATATATATATATATATATATATATGTGTGTGTGTGTGTGTGTGTGTGTGTGTATGGGGGGGTGCATGCTTTTTCTGTGCAGATACTTCTTATTATTTACTTCATTTTTAAAAACAGATGTTTGTATTTCTGTACCGTCATATACAACATTAACATCCAAAAATTCTATGCTATGGTATGAATAATGCATGGAAAAATGTAAAAAAAATTGTAGTAGTGTTAAGATCAACATAAGCAATCAGTTCATTTTCACTTCCCTCCCATAGAAAAAAGATATCGTCCACAAACCTCTTGAAAAATGCTACATTCCTAACATTGTGACTTGAGTCTAAATTGACATAAAGATCCTCCCATTCATTCAGAAATAATGTCGCATAACTGTTGGCGACGGGGGTGCCCATGGCAACCCCCATAATTTGATGGTAATATTTATTATCATATACAAATATGTTACTCTCTAAGACACTATCCAGCAGTTGACAAATTGTTTCTGTCTGCCTGTTTCATATTTGTACTTATTTAATAGTTGTCTAATAGCTGTAAGGCCATACTCATTTGGTATCATTGCAAAGTAGTCATAGAAGACATTTATGATATTCATTTAAGTGATGCAAAAATACGTTGGAACCTTACCAAAAGAGAATATACTTTGTTAATGGACCTTAGGAAGGATGACTCAGTTCGCATCATGATCCCAGATAATGATGGAGGTATTGTACTGTATAGGGCGATGAATTATTCTAATGTGATGCAAGAAATGTTATTTGATGATACAACATATATAGGGGTCTGAAAAAAATCAGATAAACATCGCCTATTCACGTATTGATTCATTTTTAGAAGAATATCTTATAAATCAGAGAATAGATGTGGAGGACCATCATTTTTTGTACAATAAAACAACTATTATTCCTGTATTCTTTGGCATACCCAAGGTCCATAAAAATATTTAACCCCCCCCCCCTTTTGGGCCCATAGTTGCAGCAACTGGGTCTAAGACACATCCACTAGAAGTTTATTTGGATTTCTGGGAACAATATTTGGCAGAGAAAACTGAACATCTAATGAAAGACTCATGGGACTTTTTGGGTCATTTAAAGAATGAATTATGGAAGGAAGATTTGATTTATTTAGCAGTAGATGTGAAAGATTTGTTTACTGTTATTCCTAGAGTAGATGGGATGGCTTTATTTGAGGAGGCCTTGTTTCATTTTTCTGATCTTGCACATGACCAAATCACGCTTATATGTGAAATTATGAGTCTAGTCCTAGAAAATAATTATATTTATTTTGAGGGTGAGTTTTATCAGCAAATTAAGGGGGTAGCGATGGGGGTGGCTTGCGTCCCCATGTATGTATGCAAATTTAGTACTGTTGGGATGGGAGACCAACCATGTATTCCAATGCCCCTTTTGACATAGAATTAGAATGTATACCAGATTTCTGGATGGTATTTGTATTTTGTGGGATGGACCTAGTACTAAGGTTGAACAATTTGTACAATATCACAATAATACAACAGAATTTCTAAAATTTACATATAACTTTGATGGTTCAGATATCAATTTTCTAGATAAGTATATCTTCCATGACAATAGTGGTTTTAGATCAAGGATTTTTTGAAAGGAAACGTTCTGCAATTCTTATATACATTTTCAAAGCAACCACCCTATAACTCAAAAAAGAAGTATTGTGAAGGGACAAGCTATCAGGGTAGCACATATGACATCACATCATGATGATGTAAAAAGTGAACTAGATAAAATTTGTGTTATGTTCCAGGAGAGGGGCTACCCCAAAGAATTTGTTATGGAAATAATATATGAAATATATAAAAAATGGGGTATTGTTTACAAACCACTGTTGGGAGTGGGTTTGGCCCCATCTAACACTGAATGTAAGATCAACACCAACAAGGTCTTATATGAAAAAGCACATGTGTTACAATATAACCATCTTACTAAAAATATTAAGAATGCCTTGAGTTACAATTGGAACATATTTAGGGTAAATAACTATGTCTATGATAAGGTGGGTAAAGAATCAAAATTTGTATATAGTATAGGAGCAAATTTAAAGAAGCTCCTGGAACATAGGATAGACAGCTCTAGAACAACAGATGCCAGTACGAGGCCTTGTGGAGTCTGCAGTCAATGCCCCTTTATTTTTAAGGAAAAAATCATTACCCTAAACAGAATGCATAGCAGAGTTCACTTTAAAAAGGGTAATTGTAAGACTAGCAAAGTTGTCTATTTAAGTGTTTGTGCCACATGTTTTTACTTTTATGTAGGCAAGGCCGAACGTCCCTTAAGATGTAGAATATATGAACATGTAAATGATATCAAAATGGGAAGCAGAATAGTATTCTGTATAAACATTCATAGATTTGTTCTAATTTTGATAAGTTTTTATTTGGGATAGTGGAAATTATTAAATTGAATGGCAGGGGAGAGACTGGAAAAATATTTTAAAGAAAAAAGAAACAGAATGGCAGCTTAGGTTAGCTGCAATGTTCCCCCCAGGCTTGAATGATACAATTTCTATTGTTCCTATATTACATGAAAAAGCAGATAAAATATAGCAAACTATAAGTTATGTAAAAAATTTGGTTAAACATATTGAACCATTACATTGTTTAATACATGCTGCAAAAAGCTGCTTTGTGGTGATCCTATCCAGGCTTTTTTAATTAATTAATTAATTGGTGTGTGAAGATTTTGAATTACATTTAACATCTCATTGGTGGAATTACAATTGATGTTAGTATTTAAACTGCCTTTTTATGCCTTCTTTGTTATTCTGATGAAGTCTCTCTTTACTGAGAAAAAAGCACTCAATAACTGTGTTAATAAAATACTTTTGTGGATTATAGCAGCTGTGGTGGTGATTACTTGGACTACATCTTTCTTATATGCATTTTTTTCCTGGTTCCTGACTTTTATTGCTGCCTGCACTGGAGTACAACCTACCTGGAATGGATTCACACATTCAGTATAGAAGGTCATACTGGGCATGCTCCCACACTTAGAGAAATAAAGCCCATGTCTGACAACAAAATACAGAAGGGTCATACTGGGTATGCTCCCATGTCTGACAACAAAATACAGAAGGGTCATGCTGGGCATGCTCCCATAATTTGAAGCCCATGTCTGACAACAACAGTGGACTAAACATATCTGTCAGTCTCAGATGTTTGTGCACACACTCCACATTAAACACCAGTCATGCTTTGCACACACATCGGATAGGAATACACACATATATGCAAGGACAACACACTATAATAGGTCAAACATACACAAACATAGATGTGGGGAAGACAGAGACAGACAGTGACAAAGGGCTTCCCATCATGAGGCCTGTCCCACCCACCACACATCCAATTGGCCAATATCACATGATGTGCCAATGTCCATCACTGTAGACATTTGCTTCTGGTAGCTCTCAGCACTATAGTGCCTGTGGTGCTTGTGATAACTGTGTAACATGACAGTACAAGTCATTATTCGTCTAGCAGTTGTATACACAGTCCTGTAAAATGTAAAGTTCTGTGTGACTGAGTGTTGTGTGTGTGTTTCCAGAGGAATGGTTTATGGCCCATTCACACACACTGCACTCTCCATTGCCCTAGTTTAGCTAGCCTGCTGATGTCAGCAACTTGAAATACCCCTTTGGAAAAGGATCAGTCTCTATAAGCCCTGTGGTGTGTGCAATAACTGTGTAATGCTATAGTGTGAAGCACTAGTTAGGTAGGAGTTCTAATCCCAGACATGGCAACTATGAAACTCTGTGTGTGTATAAAGATTAATGCTTTTGAGGCAAGTCACTACACCTCCCATTGCCATACTTTAGCAAGGCTGCTGATGTTATTCACTTTGAAATACACCTTTGAAAAAGGGCTAGCCCTATAAGCTCTGTAGTGTGTGCTATAACTGCGTAATACTATAGTATGCTGTAGTAGCTAGGTAGGAGTTCTAATCCTCGACATGGCAACTGTGAAACTTTATGTATGTGTAGGGATCAATGATTTTGAGGTTATTCACAGTCACTACACCTCCCATTGCCCTACTTTAGCAAGGCTGCTGATGTCATTCACCTTGACATACACCTTTGGAGAAGGGCTAGCCCTATAAGCTCCTTGGTGTATGCTATAACTGCATAATGCTATAGTGTGATGTACTAGTTAGGTAGGAGTTTTAATCCCAGACATGGCAACTGTAAAACTGTGTGTGTGTAGCGATCAATGCTTTTGAGGCCATTCACAGTCACTACACCTTCCATTGCCCTACTTTAGCAAGCCTGCTGATGTCATCTACCTTGAGATATACCTTTAGAGAAGTGCTAGTCCTATAAGTTCTGTGGTGCGTGCCATAAATGCAGAACAATGTAATAGCAGTAGCTACACAGCTATGGGTTTGAATCTCATCTGAAGCAAGTGTTCATGTGTGTATCTCAAAGTTTTTGTCCCTATTTATAGCTAGTACACATTTCAGAGCCAGATATTAGCAGTCCTGAAGATATAATTCATCTTACAAGTATCTTTTATGAAACCTATACCATGTCAGGTTAGTGGTGCATGTGGTAAATGTATAACATAATGGTTCATAAAGGTGGTTAGATAGAGGTTTGTCCTCACCCCTGGTAAATGTGTGATTAGGCTAACATTATTTTGGGATCTCTCACCCATTACATCACCCATTGCCAGTTTTTATTAGGGCTGGTGATGTTCCTCACTTTAGAAGTACCTTGGAACAACATCCATCCAATAATCCCTGTGCCATGCACATTAAATGTGGTACACTGTAGTAGCAATACATAGCTATGTAGGGGTTGAATTTCAGCACTGGCAAGTGTGTGTTAGTCATCAGTATCTTGTGTGGAGGTTGCTGTGATTGTGTAATGACAGGATTCATAGTGAGGTGGCTTTTGCTAAATTATTATATTGAGGACCTACTATATGTCACAATGTCCATCTTACAAGGACAACAGATGCCAAACAGCAGAGAGGCTAGTATAGACAATCCATAGCCCTACATGTGACATTATAGTTTCATAGTTTCATAGTATAGTACTAGGCTATCTGCCCTGGGGCATTTGTAAGCCTAGCCATAGTGATGTGGCTTTTGCCACCCCATGAAAATTATGGATCGGTGAACAATATAGGCAACCCTTGTATTACCCAGAGAACACTTTCCACCCATGTCTCATACACAACCACTATATTGGTAGTTCCCTGCATATTGCCCACAGATAGTAACCACGGTGTGATTGCAGTGGACTATATGCCTGTTGACCACAGTTCTGCTACTGACATCAGAATGTACTGTGGTGTGTAACATCTCATTGACTGAGTGTATGTTATCCAGCAAGTAAAAGGACATTGCACCCTGTGCCATCCCTACAATAAATAAATAATTGCTTACAGTGGTCCTTTGCTATGTTCCCCACTGGACACCTGCAACAACTGCTGAATCTGCAAATGTAACTCACAAAGGGAATACCATGCCTTATACACATGTCCTGTATGGACAGATACCACTAACTCCACTGAATACCTGTATCATGCTGTCAATGTAGGTGCAGGCACAATTTCAATTCCATAGCCAAGTCTCACCACATGAGATCAGGAATGTCACATCAGATGATAACAATCTGTCCACACAACATGCCCCAGAGACCCCAGGTACAATTCCACATGTCACAGAACATGCATGTGGGACATGTGCACAACCCAGACACTGTCCATGTTATGGAATATAGATCAAATACATGACAAACATTGTACAGCCCTGGCCACCCACAATAGTAACCCAGATGAGTGGATGGTGAATAAAATACCCACCTGTGTGGGCCAATCCAGGGACTGCACCCCTGAGCCACTGGAGACCATTGTCATTGTCGCCTGATGCCAAGGTATTCCCTTTGCTTAGCCTTGTACAGCCTTCTGGCACAGTCAACTACACATGTGAAGCAATGAACCCATGCATGCCAGTACTGGCAAGTGTGTGTGTGTGTGTGTGTGTGTGTGTGTGTGTGTGTGTGTGTGTGTGTGTGTGTGTGTGTGTGTGTGTGTGTGTGTGGAGATTAAATATTAATGATTTTGAAGCCATTCACACTCACTACAGCTCCCATTGCCCTACTATAGCATGCCTTCTGTCAATCACCTTGAAATAACCCTTTGGCCATATATCAATCTGATAAGCTCTGTGGCACATGTGACAACTGCGTTATACTGTAGCATAGCAAACTAGTCAGTTAGGAGTTCTAATCCTCACTCAGCCAACTGTGATAATGTGTATGAATCCCTCAGAATGTGATTGTGTCTTCCATGACACATGGTTTTGTGAACAGCCACATGTACTACACTTCCCTTATCCCTCCTTTATCACTGTTGCTGATGTCACACACCTTCAAAGATACCTTTGGGCAGTTCTCCAACATGTAAGCTCCATTGCGCATGCAATAACTGCCTAACAATGTAATAACAATACATAATCAGGTAAGGGTTTGAAACACAGTACTGGTAAGTGTGTGTGTGTGTGTGTGTGTGTGTGTGTGTGTGTGTGTGTGTGTGTGTGTGTGTGTATGTGTGCTATCTGTGTCTTGTGTTGGGGTAATTGTGTAATGACAGGGTCCATTGCAGTGTGGGCTTTGCCACATCATTATATTGAGGAGCTACATGTCCCATTGTCAACATTACAAGGCCAACAGTTTTTAAACACTGTAGAGGTTGTTGTAGACAATCCACAGCCATGTGCAATTACTATGTGACAGTATGGATTAGTAAATAATATAGACAACCTATAACTAAGCACTTCATGTGGATGTTGGCCCTTTTTATTCACTGTGAGCAGGACTTCATGTGGGTGTTTGACAAACAGCATCACAGAGGGTAGTTGGATATACCTTTTACAACATACACTGTGGAGACAGGCCAACAAACAGAAGGAGGATGTTCCAGACATGAGGGCGAAATGTAAATATTGCTCTTCTACATTTGAAGTAATGTTGGTTTAACAGGGTTTGTCTGGATATGACTGTTCTACATGATTTAATATCTGTCATGACAGTGTTATGTAGCTGGGGAAACTCTCGCATGTAGGGCTATCTGCAGACTGGCCAGCATTTGGAGTCTTACATGTGTTGTGTTACTAACTCATTTCCTATCTTTAGAAATGCAGTATCATACTCTGTGGATTGCAGTCAGTACATGGTGGCAGCCATGTGAGTTACTGACTTCATATCCTTCAGAAGACATATGTCACAACAAACCCTTTTACACCAGTGAATGTTCATAGGTTCATAGGTGTGTACTAAGCTAATGACCCTGGGAACTTTACAAGCCTAGCCATAGGATTACCCAGTAGTGCCACCCAAGCATAGTTCCCAGTGCCTCTGTCAAGTAGAGCCACTGGTGTTATCCCTGGGGTGAATTTTCTGTTTCCCATCCACTCATCGAGATTTCTCTTGAAGAGGGTTATCGAGGTGCTCTGCTTGACATGTATGGGAAGTCTGTTCCATAGAATGGGCAGTCTCTGGATTATGAACCTGTCCCTCCAGCATGTTCTGTTAATGGTAATGAGGTTGAGGTCTCTGGAGCATGTGGTGCAGAGGGATTGGGATTTTTTAGATGTAGCATTTCTAACAGAGCTGGGTCAGACATGGCTTTGTAAGTCAAGCAGAGATCGCCTCTAAGTAGGCGATATGAGACAGAGAATAGCTGGAGGTTTTTGAGCCTGTCCATATAGGACAAGTGTTTAAGGCCTATGATCTTCTTTGTGAGGTACTTTTGCAGCCTCTCCAGTTGTTGCATGTGTCTAGTGAGGTATAGGACAAGTGTTTAAGGCCTATGATCTTCTTTGTGAGGTACTTTTGCAGCCTCTCCAGTTGTTGCATGTGTCTAGTGAGGTACATGCCAAGTGGGGCATTGTACTCGATGATTGACCTAATGAGGGAAGAGTAGAGGGAGACAATGACCTCTTTCTTCCTGGATGCAAAACCCTTAATAATGAGATGTGCCACATAGGACTTTCTAACTACAGTGGCAAGGTGGTGATCAAAAGAGAGGTTGCTGTCAACCTGTGTTCCCAGATCTCTTATAACGTCTTCTTTGTTCAGTGGGCTACCATCAATATGGTAATTCATGGGAACCAGATTTTTTCCCAAAGGGGATGACACATTTTTTGGCATTGAGCTTAAGGCCATGGTTCTGATACCAGTCGTTGGTCACAGTGATTCCATTCTGTAGGATGTCAACATCACTTGGGGAGTTAATAATAGCACCCAACTTGCAATTGTCTGCAAACAATGTCAGCCAGAGTCTCTTCGTGTTAGCCTGGACTTCAGAGAAATAGATACCAAACAGGAGAGGACCCAGGACCGAACCTTGTGGGACTCCACTCATGACTAATCAGCAGTCTGACTTAGAGTCAGCTACTTTCACACTGTGGGTTCTATCTGTGAGCCAGTTTGCAACCCACCTAGTGATATAGGGGTTAATGCCAAGCTTTGTGAGTTTTTCTATGATTCCTGAGTGGGCAATGGTACCAAAGGCCTTGGCCAGATCAAGGTAGGCTGTATGAACCACCTTGCTTTCATCCACAGCTCTGGTGACTGACTCAAAGAAGTAGACCAAGTTGAGCAGGCATGATCTACCCTTTACAAAATCAAACTGTGTGGGATCCAGAGTTTGGACATTCTCTATATCCTTGTTTATTAGGTCCATGATGATGCGTTACATAGCTTTGCATATCAGATTCATCAGGCTAATGGAGCAATAGTTCCCAGGGTCTGTAGTCTCTCCTCCTTTGTGGAAAGGGATAACTGTAGCAGTGTGCCATTTGGCAGGGACAAAGCCTGAGGTGAGGCTGTGACTGAACAGTGGAGACAGGTGAGGTGCCGGTTCACTCTGTACTTCATGTAGAACACAACCAGGGATATTGGCAGGTCCCATAGAAGCTGTATTCTTGGCCTTGGACAGTGCTGTTTTAACCTGTGCAGCAGTAATGCTGGGTGTCTGCCAATCTACTGGTATTGTGATTGGTCCTTTGGGGGAGAGGGAGGTAATGTTGGCACTGAATCTGTCAGCCAGTATACTGGCAATATATGTTGGCTTGGTATAGGAGGTACCATTGTGCAGTAGCTCAGAGCAAATTTGGGTATTGTCATGGAGATTCTTTACATAACTATAGAATGCCTTGTGGTTGCCTTTACTACCTACTGCAATTCTGTTTTCATACATAGCTTTAGAGGATTTGATGAGGGATCTCAACTTTTTGTTGAGACAGATAAGGGAGTTTTTTCAGTCTTGGGACTTCACCTTATTCTGCATAAGTTTCCACCTTCTGTTGTAGAGTTTGTTTACGGCAGGGAACTACCAGATTGGCTTCCTTTTTTTGGAGGAGATTGTCTTGGTTCTATTGGGTATGGCGAGATCCATGCATTTGTGTATGTGTTTGTACAGTGCATTGGTGTATGATTCTGCAGTCATGTTGAATCATACACCAATGATTCTGCAGTCATGCAACTATTGCCCATTTGCATGGGTGCAGTGAAGTTAGCCACCTCTGTTTTTAGGATCCCAAAGTTAGCTTTGGAGAAGTTTTTCATGGTGGTTACCTTTGCTGGGGGGGGGGGGGGTGGGAGGGATGTAGATTTCCAAGATGATTAGTTTGTGGTCGGATCTAACCAGGGAGGATCTGACTATTGGTGTAGAGCAATGGTCGCCCATGTTAGTAATGACCAGGTCAAGGATGTTGCTACCTCCAGTGGGGGTATGAACGAGCTGGTCCAGGGCATTGGAATTAATGAACTTCAGGAAACGTTGGGCAAGTGTATTGGTACATGAGTAGTTTACCCAGTAAATGGAGGGGTAGTTGAAGTTGCCTAGCAAGTGAGTGTTAGGTTGGACCCTAATATTCTCCAGGGTTCTTAGGAATGTGGAGTGCGAGTCTTGGGACATGGTTGGGGACCTATAGCAGGCTACGACCTGAACTGCTGTCTTACCCAATGTTAGCTCCACCTAAAGTATCTCTGTTGCATTATGTTGGGCTACCAGTCTGAAGGTGTGCGCATCCTTTATGAATATGGAGACACCACTGCCTTTGGAGTTTCAGTCTAAGTTCTGGGGCCAAAAGGTGTGGAATGAGTTATAGCCTGGTAGTGCAGGGGTGCTTTCTGCTGCCTTCAACCAGGTCTCTGTTACAGCACAAATGTTGATGTTCTCCATTTTAAGGAGTGCCTCAAGCGAGTGCATTTTGAGATTTAGACTTCTAGCTTTGAGCAACATGTCCCTCAGATTTGCATTT
Source organism: Protopterus annectens (assembly GCF_019279795.1). Classification (NCBI taxonomy): domain Eukaryota; kingdom Metazoa; phylum Chordata; order Ceratodontiformes; family Protopteridae; genus Protopterus; species Protopterus annectens. The sequence goes on along the minus strand of NC_056727.1, from coordinate 333,389,869 downwards.
GTTTATAGCTGTTATGGTGGTAATTTGGAACTCCACCTAAAAAAAGCACTATAGGGGTGGCAAGAGCCTTGGCCAGTATCCAGAAGCCCAGGAGAGACAGATGCAGGAAATCTCTAGCAAAGCATCGAGGTCTGTCAATCATGTCATCCCAGGCAGACAGATACTGGATCCCCTTAAAATGACACCAGAAACTTTCGCCAATTGTTGAAATCTGTCATTTTCTGCTTGTACTGTGGTATCATTCTGGGTGATGGTAGGATGCTGCTCAGGGCTAGGGTCATACCCGCCTGGGCTACATAATCCGAGATCTCCTCCATGTCTCTTTTCATGTAGTCCAGGGAGGTACATCTCACATCATTCACACCCACATGTACAATGGCAGAGTCATATTTGTACCTGTTGTTGAGTGCCCTGAATGCATGTGTTATGTGTCGGATCCTGGCACCTGACAGGCAACTGACTGTTACTTTCTCCTTATTCAACCTAGTGAGTGGGACATCAGTGTACCTCACTACTGAGTCACCTATGACTAGTGTGTTGGGCATGCAGTTTTGCTTAGGGGCTTTGGTTGAGTGGCACACTGTTTAGGAGATTTATGTGTCTCATGATTAGTGTTGTGTTGTGGTGGTTGAGTTTGTTTCTGACTTGGAGGGCTCTGCTGCTTGGGTAGATTTTTATTGAGAGCCTCTGCAAAGGTGGGTGTGTGGTTTGTGTTTTATGTTTTATGTGAAGGCAGTGCTGGTGTGTGTTCCAGAGGGCTGTGTTCCATGTAGTGTGGTGCAAGTGTTTACCTTCTCCTCTTGACCAGTTATTCCCATCTTGGCTGGAGAGTGCATGGATTCCTATTTGGATATATAAGTGCATCTCTTGCAAGTCTGAGTGTTGGAAGGTAAGAGGAGAGGGTTGTTGGTGTACATGAGGCAGTTGCTACATTGCCTCAGGATGCCCAAGTTCACCAGGTTAATAGGAGAAAGCACAGGGAACTGAACTTTAGATATGCCTGGCAGGGTGTGCATTGATAATAAATACTAGATCTGTTTCCTTGTTGACCATTTAGTGCTGGTAGCACTTGTGTGCTACAATAATTGCTACAAGAAGTCTGGTAAAGTGCTAGACTAATAAGCTAGTATAAGTGCAGGAGAGGAGAGAACTAGTAGATCTAAGGGAAAAATTGAAGAACAGGCTCTGGCACCACTCAGAAGCTTGGAAACAGTCCTGGATACAGCAAGTCTGTATCTGGACTAGACTAGTTACAGGAAAGGTGAGAAACAAGAGCAAACATGGGCTTTTAAACCGGAAAGTTGAGAAAGATGGAAAAACTGCCCAAACGACCAATAAACTACACTTTCTGGGCCAGAACCACTCCTCTTGTAGTAGATAGGCTACCTAGTGCTTACTACTTCCACTGATAAGCTAGAAGGCTTTCCTCCAACACAGAAAGGCTTGTGGGGGCTCAAAAGCTTACAGTCTTGGACACGGCAAATCTGTATCTGGACTAGACTAGTTACAGGAAAGGGGGGAAACAAGCAAAAACACAGTCTTTTAAGCCAAAAAGTTGAAAGAGATGGAATAAACTGCAAAAAGGCCAATAAACCACAAATCTGGGTGAGAAACCACTCATCTTGTGGTAAATAGGCTACCTAGTGCTTACCACTCCCACTGATAAGCTAGAAGGCTTCCCTCCAACACAAAAAGGCTTGGGGGGGGCTCAGGAGCTTATAAACAGTCCTGGATACAGCAAATCTGTATCTGGACTAGACTAGTTACAGGAAAGGGGGATACAAGTGCAAATGTGAGCTTTTAAATAAGAAAGTTGAGAGAGATTGAAAAACTGCCTAAACAGCCAATAAGTACAATTTCTGGGCCCAGAAACCACTCCTTATGTGGTAGATAGGTTACCTAGTGCTTACCACTCCCATCGATAAGCTTCTTTCCAACACAGAAAGGCTTGGGGGGCTCAGGAGCTTACAAACAGTCCTGGCTACAGCAAATCTGTATCTGGACTATAGTTACAGGGAAGGGGGGAAACAAGTGTAAATGCAGGCTTTTAAATCAGAAAGTTGAGAGAGATGGAAAAACTGCCCAAATGGCCAATGACTATAATTTCTGGGCCAGAAACCACTCCTTATGTGGTAGATAGGTTACCTAGTGCTTACCATTCCCACTGATGAGTTAAAAGGCTTCCCTCCAGCACAGAAAGGCTTGGGGTCTCAAGACCTTACAAACAATCCTGGATACAGCAAATTTGTATCTGGACTAGACTTGTTACAGGAAAGGAGGGAAACAAGCTTAGAACATATATTTTTTTTGTAAAGTGGAAAAGGAGAAAGCTGGAACAGAAGTTAATTCAAGGTTAAGAATCTAAGTGGTTGGCCTCACAAATGTTCTCTCTCTGTCAGGTAGAATGAACTAATGACACTAGAGTAGGAGGAGTGTCCCAGATCAAATATACAGTATGGGTGGGCAACTGCAAAGCCACCAAGTATAAGAACAAGACAACAATAGTGAAGGGGTGGGAAACTATTACAGCTACTAGCTGTAGCCACTAAATGAAAGTTTTAAACAGATAAAGGAGCAAGGAGACTCTAGAGAATGTTTTTAACTGCAAAAAACTCAGTTATATGATACCTGACTAGAACACAGAAACCTAAAGAAATCAAAAAGGCACAGAAAAGCAAGGATAGAGCACTCACAAACAAAAAATGCAATGCTCAGTATGAAAAAGCAGTTTAAAGTTAAGTAATTCAGTAAACATGTAACTAGAGTAATGAAACAGTATCTAGCAATGAAAAATACAGTTAAAACAGTATAAAACAGTACATAAATGCAGTGAAACAGTAAAACAAGCTTTATAACAGTGCAAACTGTAATAGTTTAACTGTATGGCACAATTATAAGTGTTACAGAAGTGCAATTCAATGAAAAAAGTGTAAGAAATAACTTATCCTGCTCTTGGAATTTTAAGTAATTTCTGATTAGTCTCAGTAATGAATCACAATCCACAGCCTGATAAATACAAGCACAACCTTTTACAGACACAGGGTTTATATACAAGACAAGATGGAAGAATCAAGAAGATCGAATTACTACTCAGTCACACTAGCCCCTGCTATTATCCAATCAGTCATGCTACAGAAGGTCATGAAACCCTGTTACTTTCAGTAATAATGAAGACAACAGACTATCAGGAGAAAATGGCTGCCAGAAGCACAGGAAACACAAAAAAACAAAACTACCAGGCCTGGACAACAACAGGCCTTAATCAAGATCATGCCACCTAAGCAGAACACAGAAACATCACAATAAATGCATAGAAAGAGCCTCAGAAAGAGAAAATTCAAGTCCCAGTATGAAAAAGCAGTTTACAGTTTAGTAATTAAATAAAAATGCAATTATGTAATGCACACTATTACAGCTACTAGCTTTAGCTACTAAATGAAATTTAAAACAGATAAAGGAACAAGGAGGCTCTAGAGTATGCTTTTAACTGCAAACAAATCAGTTATGTGATACCTGACTAGAACACAGAAACCTCAAAAATCAAAAATGCACAAAAAAGCACAGATAGAGTATTCACTCACAAACTGAAAATACAACCCTCAGTATGAAAAATCAGTTTACAGTTAAGTAATTCAGTAAACATGCAATAGAGTAATGAAACAGTACCTACCAATGAAAAATACAGTTAAAACAGTATAAAACAGTACATAAATGCAGTAAAACAGTAAAAAAAAAAGCGTTATAACAGTGCAAACTATAGATTAACTGTATAGCACAATTATAAGTGTTATAGAAGTGCACTTCAATGAAATGTGTAAGAAATAACTTATCCTGCTTGTGGAATCTTAAAGAATTTCTGTTTAGTCTCAGTAATGAATCACAATCCACAGCCTGATAAATACAAGCACAGCCTTTCACAGACACAGGGTTTATAAACAAGACAAGATGGAAGAATTAAGAAGATCAAATTACTACTCAATCCTACTAGCCCCTGCTATTATCCAATCACTCGTGCAACAGAAGATCAGGAAACCCTGTTACTCTCAATAATAATGAAGACAACAGATTATCAGCAGAAAATGGCTGCCAGAAACACAGGAAACTCAACAAACAAAATTACCAGGCCTGGACAACAGCAGGCCTTAATCAAGATTATGCCACCTGAGCAGAACACAGAAACCTCATGATAAATGCATAGAAGGAGCATTCACAGAGAGAAAATACAAGTCTCAGTATGGAAAAGCAGTTTACAGTTTAGTAATTAAATAAAAATGCAAATATAGCAATTCACACTATTACAGCTACTAGCTGTAGCCACTAAATGAAAGTTTTAAACAGATAAAGGAGCAGGGAGACTCTAGAGAATGCTTTTAACTGCAGACACATCAGTTATATGATACCTGACTAGAACACAGAAACCTAAAAAAATCAAAAATGCACAGAAAATCATGGATAGAGCACTCACAAAGAGAAAATCCAACCCTCAGTGTGAAAAAGCAGTTTACAGTTAAGTAATTTAGTAAACATGCAACTAGAGTAATGAAACAGTATCTAGCAATGAAAAATACAGTTAAACAGTTTGACCATACATAAATGCAGTGAAACAGTAAAAAAAAAATTATAACAGAGAAAAATGTAGTAGATTAACTATATAGCACAATTCTAAGCTTTACAGAAGTGTACTTCAATGAAATACATGTAAGAAATAACTTATCCTGCTCTTGGAATCTTAAGGAATTTCTGTTTAGTCTCAGTAATGAATCAATACAAGCACAGCCTTTTGCAGACACAAAGTTTATATACCAGACAGGCTAGAAGACTCAAGAAAATCGAATTACTACTCAGTCCTACTAGCCCCTACTATTATCCAATCACTCATACTACAGAAGGTCAGGAAGCCCTGTTACTGTCAATAATAATGAAGACAACAGACTATCAGCAGAAAATGGCTGTCAGAAACACAGGAAACTCAACAAACAAAACTATCAGGCCTGGACAACAGCAGGCCTTAATCAAGATTATGCCACCTGAGCAGAACACATAAACCTCATGATAAATGCATAGAAGGAGCATCCACAAAGAGAAAATACAAGTCTCAGTATGAAAAAGGAGTTTACAGTTTAGTAATTAAATAAAAATGCAATTATAGCAATTCATACTATTACAGATACTAGCTGTAGCCACTAAATGAAAGTTTTAAACAGATAAAGGAACAGGGAGAGTCTAGAGAATGCTTTTAACTGCAGACAAATCAGTTATATGATACCTGACTAGAACACAGAAACCTCAAAAAATCAAAAATGCACAGAAAATCATGGATAGAGCACTCACAAAGAGAAAATCCGACCCCTAGTATGAAAAAGCAGTTTACTGTTAAGTAATTTAGTAAACATGCAACTAGAGTAATGAAACAATATCTAGCAATGCAAAATACAGTTAAAACAGTTTAAGACCATACATAAATGCAGTGAAATAGTAAAAAAAGCTTTATAACAGTGCAAAATGTAGTAGATTAACTGTATAGCACAATTCTAAGCATTACAGAAGTGTACTTCAATGAAATAAGTGTAAGAAATAACTTATCCTGCTCTTGGAATCTTAAGGAATTTCTGTTTAGTCTCAGTAATGAATCACAATCCACAGCCTGATAAATACAAGCACAGCCTTTTACAGACACAGAGTTTATATACCAGACAGGCTAGAAGACTCAAGAAAATTGAATTACTACTCAGTCCTACTAGCCCCTACTATTATCCAATCACTGATACTACAGAAGGTCAGGAAACCCTGTTACTGTCAATAATAATGAAGACAACAGACTATCAGCAGGAAATGGCTGCCAGAAATGCAGGAAACTCAACAAACAAAACTACCAGGCCTGGACAACAGCAGGCTTTAATCAAAATTATGGCACCTGAGCAGAACACAGAAACCTCACTATAAATGCATAGAAAGAGCACTCAGAAAGAGAAAATACAAGTCTCAGTATGAAAAAGCAGTTTACAGTTTAGTAATTAAATACAAATGCAATTATAGTAATGCATGCTATTACAGCTACTAGCTGTAGCTACTAAATGAAAGTTTTAAACAGATAAATGAGGAAGGAGGCTCTAGAGAATGCTTTTAACTGCAAACAAATAAGTTATATGATACCTGACTAGAATACAGGAACTTCAGAAAATCAAAAATGCACAGAAAAGCACAGATAGAGCACTCACAAACAGAAAATATAACGCTCAGTATGAAAAATCAGTTTACAGTTAATTCATTCAGTAAACATGCAACAGAGTAATGAAACAGTATCTAGCAATAAAAATACAGTTAAAAAAGTATAAAACAGTACATAAGTGCAGTGAAACAGTAACAAAAAAGCTTTATAACAGTGCAAAATATAGTAGATAACTGTATAGTACAATTATAAGCATTACAGAAGTGCAATTTAATGAAATAAGTGTAAGAAATAACCTATCCTGCTCTTGGAATCTTAAAGAATTTCTGTTTAGTCTCAGTAATGAATCACAATCCACAGCCTGATGTATGGGTTTATCACAGCAACATGTCAATAATGGCTCTGTGTTTGTGCCTCCAGCCACAACTCTATCAACCTTTGTACATATGTCATGCAGTAAGAGGTGCATATGTTCAGTACACTATTATTTATTGACATCATACCTATTAGCAAGCCAGTGAGATATCAGACTGCTAGACATGTTATGTATAGTATGCCTTATATTTGAGGACAAAACCTGGAGATTCTGTTGTAGTGTGTACAGTAGTGAGGTTTGTGTACTTATGGTGATTGTCGACAGAGTGTGTATTGTGAATATGTACCTTGGCCTGTGTACAGACTGTGGTAGATGTCATTGTTCTTGGTCCTGTTCTATGTGATGTTGCATGCTGCTGCAGTGTATGGTTCCCTATCGGTGTATATGTTTGTAGGGCCAGAGCGACACATGTCCCATACCACAGTCAGGCATTGGAATACACTGTGTATTGGCCTAGTATATCTAGGGTTAGTGTGTGAGTGGCACTTATAAGGCTGGTGTTGTTCACACAGTCCATATACTGTAATGTTAAGTATGCTTACCATATGTGGCTGTGACTGCATTCAGATTAGTTATGGGCATGCACTTTCACACAGGTGTCTGTTACTCCATGCTGTTACATGCCCGTAGAGCCTGCTATATTTGCAGGTACATATGTATTCCCCCATAAGAAATGTAGGCCAGTGTTGTGGCAGTCTGCCTGTAGTTTGCACAGTGCTTTGTGACATGTCTAGCAGCTCAGTGTATTTACCTAGTGTGATTTTATGTCCAGATATTTGTCAGATGTACTGTTGCCAGGCCACCATAACTGTTGTGTATTCCTGACAAAGCAGTGGGATGCTGTACAGATGTATCTCACCAGCTAGTGGGTAGTATGTGGGCTTGTGACCTCTGCTCCTCTGGTTATTATGTGTTAGGACAGACAGGAGTGTGTGAATGCATAAACTGTGTGAGATTATCTATTCCAGTATTTTTGTGATATCCCTATTTACATGGCTGCAAACATCCACTTTGTCAGGCTTGATCCACATGTCTTGCACTAAGGGGTACTGTTTATACCTATGGACTGACCAGTGTGTGTCAGACTGTCCACATTTATTGGTCATATCTCTGCTGTATTCCACAGGATCATTACTGTGATTTGTGTGGTACTGTACTATTATGATCTTATGATGTCTGTTAGTAACTGACGTCCCACACAACATTTCTGTTAAGACAACCCCTGTTACAGTAGCAAAAGCCTACCCCCCAGATTCACTATCCTTTCATGCAGGACTAGCTTAGTCCTGCACAGAAGCAGAAGTTTAGGAGCAGGATGGCAGAGCACCATGCATATCAATGAAGGTGCACTGCCTGAGCTCCTAAACAGACACGGAGCATGTATGAGTGCAGGGGGCATGTTTGAGAGCAGAGCTCTCAGAATATACATGCCCCTGCAATCAAAAACAGCAGTATAGGAATAAGAATGAGTGAGACTACTCATAGGTGTTCACATACCCCCAGCAACATCCCCCCAAGTTTATAAGAGCAATATTTAAAGCATGAAATATAAAGAAGTTCTATTTTTTTTATGAAACAGATTAAATGTAACCATAGGTGCACAGGTTTGCACATTGCTTAGCTATGTTTAATGCAGATTAAATGGCACAAAAGGATAAAAAGCAAGATATATGCAAATGAAGCAGTACTGCAATAGTGTAGTGGGCAGAGCATTTGCCTTACGAGCAGTCATTCCCGGTTCGAGTACCACTCCAGTACATTCCATTTTCCATGCCAGATCACTTTATGACCAATATTTTTTGTTGCATAACCTACTAAATAACATATATTTGTGAACTGGAGTACTGCATTAAATGCAGATGTGAGGTGTCATTGTCATAATGTTGTAAAATCCACAGATAATCAGAAGTGCCCCATACAGTATATGTACACAGGAATCAGGGATACAAATGGAAGATAAAATGTGTAATGAATGATAAATCCATACAGTTTCCAAATCCACCACCTTCCCAAGAACCATTTGACATTACTGTCAAAATTATTGTGGTGGTAAGTGGGAGTAAGCACTAGTAAGCAAGAGTAAGCATGTTTAAGCAGTAGTAAGTGAGTTTAAGCCTGTTTGCATGGGGGGTAAGAAATGTGCACACAGGTTAAGCCATATTGAAGCTAACTCTCTGTAAGCATATTTAACTGGAAGTTAGCATTGATTACCATCGCACAAACTCACACAAACCCACTTACAATTGCTTAAAAGTGCCTTAATCACTCTGTATGCATCAGCCGCTGTTCTGGCCAGAAACAAAATAAACAGCCTTTGCAGGTATTTAACCCAGGACCCTGTACACTATAGTCACAGTTGTTATCCACTACGTCATCACAGTAATACATAAGATTGAGGTATCACCAAACAGATCCTCACTATAGGAAATTCAAACTGAACATGTGAAAGGAATGTATATTCAGTTTTATGTTGTATAACCTACTACATAACATAAATATGTGAACTGGAGTACTGCATTAAGTCCAGATGTGAGGTGTCATTGTAATAAAGTGTTGAAATCCCCTAATAAACACAAGGACCCCATACAGTGCACATACACATGAATCATGGATACCAAACCCCTATATAACATGTAATGAATAATAAATCAATGCCAAAAAGCAAATATAATGCAAATTAAAAATTAATCAATGTTAAGCATTGAACAGCCCAGCTTAGTAGGTGTAAGCAATGTGTAGGCCAGCTAAATCAGTTTTTCCATTAGTATACCCCTTTAAGTAATGCCAACCTTAGGTAAGCAGGTTTGCCCATAGCTTAGCATTCTCAAAACCATCCCATCACTGCAAAATGCAGGAAACTGGCCCTATTTAAACCCAACAGGCAGAAATGCATCTCATAACTGGTTGCAGCTTCTTCCTGTAGGCACTATGTCTGGTATGGGAGAGGATGTGCGCTTTCGGGCACAGTGTTGGGGCATTCAGGAGTTCAGAGTCATGGCAGGACTCCTTGTAAAAGACCATGTCCAGAGACTGCTGAAGGGCCAGTACCAGGGTTCCCAATACAAAGCAGAAGCCTAGGACCATCTTGCCTGTGACCTCACCAGTCCCACTGGCATACCCCAAACTGGTGAGCAGATCAGGTATTGCTATGCCGACCTGAAGTGGAGAAAGGGGATCTCTTGGATCTGTGGATCCAAGTGGCTAGGAGGACAGGGGATGTCCCAGCCATGTGCAAGTATCAGTCCACTACCTGTTTAATAATTGCCAGCCCATGTATATTATGGATAGGTATGGCTAAATATTCCTTGTACGTCTTCCACAGTGGCAGATGAGCGGGCTGCGAACCAGGAAGCCCATGCCTGTAGACTGCAGTGGTTGTGATGCAAGGCAGGTTAGTAATACTCTTGTATGTACTATCATAGGAAATAAATCTAAAAAGAGTAGTAAGTTAATTGCCTGTATAAAACCTGTATTGTTTAAGGCATGTACTGCATACACCAGAGAATATGGCAGGAAGAGTCTCATATAGGTTGTATGTAAATAAAAGCATAATAGCCTGACAATAAGGGTCAAACTGCTGAACTGCATGTGTTTACTCTGGTATCATATAGTAATGTAGAGTTGAAGTCTCTTAATAGTACTGTTGTATTAAGCACTGTTACCCACACTGTACTACATAAATAAAATGTGTAGGAAAGTCTGTTTATGACTGTTGTAATCCCAAGAAGTCATATAGTACAACTGAAAGAAACTTAGAAAACAGTGAAAAGACAGACAATAAAATCCAAATAGCACACTCAACTGAGACATGAACTGTTGTATGTTTAGTACACACAGCCATGGTTCAAATCCTGGGAGTGGTAGTAGGCTGTATGCAGAATCATACCCCACAACTGTACAGATATGTCCAGAATGTCCAGTAAATCGACCGATATCTGCTGCCTGCCTCCCTGGCAAACAAGTGGGATGATCCCAGACATTTAGGCATCAATCAAGAAATACAACTGAAATACAACAAGAAATACAAAAAAAATATATAAGAACAAACCTGTCACTCTAGCAACTCCCCAAAATATTATGAGAGAAATAAGCCAAGTATGACCCATCTACACCCCCATGTTGTCAAGCTGTGACCAGAGTGTGCACAGTAACAGAGTGAGGTGTATGTGCATAATACTAATGTGGAATCTGGTAATTTGTACGGCAAAATTCAGGTAGTGCTAACAAACATTGCTCCTACAGGTCTGTCAGATACGAACACTGTGCCTAGAAATAAACGATTGATATCCTGTACTGATACTGTTTAGTCTGGTATTGTATGGCATTGTTAGTGTCGCAGTTGCTCTGAATAATAAGGTATTACTCATCACTGTTACCCACATTGTGCTACATAATAAAACTGTCTAGGAAATCCTGTATGAGTGTTGTAATTACAAGGGCAGAATGTAAAACCACAGGAGAATTATAAACAGAAATCAGACGAGATACACAGCAATATCTAGATAGCACACTCGACTGTGATGGACAGTGTTTTATTTTTAGCAGACACAGCCATGGTTAGTAAACTGTATGCAGAATCATACCCCCAAGTGTACACAATTGTCCAGAATGTCCAGTTAATCGGCCCATATCTGCTGGCTTTTATCCTGTTCCCCTGGCATATCAGTGTGCTAATCTCTGACATGTAGGCAGCATTTCATGTCATATAACTGACTGTCAGGCCTGTACATATTGGAAAATGTCAATGAAAACAAACCTGTCATTGTACAACACCAAAGGTTTAAGAGGGCAATAGTCGAAATATGTCTCGATTCACCTGCATGTGGTCAAGACATGCCCAGAGTGTGTGCATTAAGAGGTGGACAGGTATGTGCATAACATCAACCTGGAATCTGGGAATATGTGTAAAAACAGGTAGTGTTAACAAACAATACCTCCACAGATATACCAGGTAAGAGGTGTATACTGAAGGTAAAACCCAGTTCATGTATATAGTTGTCTACATCCATACCACTGTCCAAACTAAGGTGATAGGGTAGTGTACTAATTCCTGTAAGGCACAGATCACAGCACTGACTAGGAAAGTAAAGAGAACTACAGGAATATACTAGTTGTTAATTGACATCTTTCTCTCCTCCCCACCATATCTGCAACAATAAACTAAATACACAAGTCAGTTGGAATGTGCTGCATTAGATCTACTGTTGGGACATATGCCCTATTGTTTATTTAAATTTGTTTCTACATGTGCCATGTTGAAATACTCTCACATTGGTGGCATGCTGCCATCAATGTACCTGCATGCTGTTGTAATGGCCACCGTGGTTCTATATATGCATGTGTTCTGTTTACTATGCAACTATTCCATATTTGGTGTTTGGGTTAATGGGAATATCTGTGCATGCTGTTATACCTAATCCTGGAATGTGTTGACTATAACTAACCCACATATGTTGTAAAATTGAAACACCATAGCACGTTTGGGAAGGCCGGTCTCGGCGGACCCACCTGTCCCACCTCAGCTGACCGTGGCACCAGGCACCAGCATGTTTGGGGCCCACCCTGGGACCTCCTCATCCATTGGTCCTGCACCACCTTCAGGTGGAACCACCTCAAGGGATGGGGCTCACCCCCCATGAGCGGGCACAAAGAGGATACTGTCACCCTTTGCCAGGTCCAGGACATGGTGCGTAGCGAGCTCTGCAAGGAGTTTGAAGATCTGCTATGCCAGCTTGAGGGCTGCGTGTCACAACTAGAAGGTCAGTCTGGCCCTCCTACTCAGCCCTCAGCACAGCCACTTTCGAGGTTGTGAAGGTGCAGTGGTGACTGTCCATGTGTGGGGACCTCAGTCCCACTGTTTCCACTAGGGGGCTCATGGGCTTCTGATTTCCAAACACCCCTTCCCATCAAGGAGTTTACCCCCCACATGTGTCATATACTGCCCCTGTATGTGTCTTGTCTGTCTTGTCTGTTAACCTACCCAATCAACCTCCCCAAATATACCTACTATCTCTCCCCAACATCCCACTCTCACCTGACAAAAAGGGCAATCTGTTCCCCAAAAAAATCTTGCCCCATACATAGCTGTCCATTTTGCACACATGTCTACTGGACACATGTAATCTACTCTAATTGGCTTCACAATATATTATTGTTGTCCTCACCCCTCTCTCAGGGGTTTGAGTGTCAAAATATATCTCCAAATTCAGTGTATATGTACAGCTGTTGCTGCAGAAGAAATGGGCAGGTAAGGACCTTCCCTACACCTGTCCTGCACAACCCTAGCTATTTTCCCTACTGTCTTTCCCTCTTTGTGCCCCTTTTTCACCACTTTCCTATCAACCCTTTTTCATTTTTTTTAAAGAAATAAGCACAGGGGTAAGTGGGAGTAAGCACTTTTAAGCAGCAGTAGGCGGGCTTAAGCTTGTTTGCATGGGGGTAAGCAAAGCCCTACACAGGTTAAGCAATTGAGAAGCTAAATCATTATAAGAATCTGTAACCAGAAGTTAGCATTGCTTACCTCTGAGCAAACCCACTTACAACTGCTTAAAAGTGCCTTAATCACTCTGTATCCAATGGCCCTTGTTATGCCCAGCAAAAAAAAAAACAGCCTCTGTAAGGCTCAAACACATAACGCGGCACACCATAGTCAACGTGATTTACCACTAAGCCATGTCTGATATACATAACCCTGATGTTTTCACAAACATATCATCTAGCACAGTCATTCAACAGGACAGGAAACGTAAATAAATGTAAACTAGCACCAAAACATGACTGTTTGCATAAAAATCCAGGTTGTAGCAAGACAGGTAAGTGCTTTCACACATTAAATGTGCTTCTTCATGAAGAAGCACATTTAATGTGTGAAAGCGCTTACCTGTCTTGCTACAATAAACCTGGATTTTTATGCAAACAGTCGTGTTTTGGTGCTGGTTTACATTTCTTATTTGTATTTTCTGGCTAACTAGCACCATTTTGTTTCAGTGAGTCCATTTGTTTGCTATTACAGGAAATGTATTTAAACATGTAGCTGTATGTGTGTATGTATGTATATATATATATATATATATATATATATATATATATTTATATATAAATAGATATATAAACATCTATATCTATCTATCTATCTATATATATATATATATATATATATATATATATATATATATATACCTATCTGTCTCTCGCTCTCGCTATATATATATATATATATATATATATATATATATATATATATATATATATATATATATATGTATATATATATATATATATATATATATAAAATATATATACAGATATATATATATACATATGCATACATCTATAGATATATATGTCTACATATATATGTCTGTGTGTGTGTGTGTGTGTGTGTGTGTGTGTGTGTGTATATATATATATATATATATATATATATATATATATATATATATGAATATATATATGTGTAAGTATATATATATATATATATATATATAGATATAAAAGAGAACATAAATACATATATGACCACAGGCACCATTAATGGAGGTGAGGGGGCCCAAGCTAAATATGTCTTGTACGTATTGATATCAAACATGGGCACAAGATGTTAACAGTAATCCATCCCACTTGTATGATTTCAGGCTGTTATCAATAACATATCATGCAGTACAGTCTGGCTACCATAGGGAATGTACAATATGGAAGCAATAAACTTTCCTAAGATACATATACACACACACACATATATATGCAGATATATATATATATATATATATATATATATATATATATATATATATAGGTATAAGGTTCATAGGTAAGCAATAGGCTATCTGCCTGAGGGCATCTATAAGCCTAGCCAGAATGTGTTGGCTTTCACCGTCCCCTTAGATTAGTTCCCTGTGCCTCTGTCCAGTAGAGCCATTAGTTCCCTGTGCCTCTGTCCAGCAGAGCCACTGCAGTGATCCCCGGGGTAAATTTACTGTTTCCCATCCACTCATCAAGGTTTATCTTGAAGAGTGTTAGTGAGGGGCTCTGCCTAATGTAGATTGAAATCCTGTTCCAAAGTATGGGGAGGCTCTGGGACAGAAATCTATCCCTCCAGCACGTCCTATTTATCATTGTAGTGAGGTTTATATGCCTAGAGTGTGTGGCTCTAGGGGATTTGTTTTTTTTTTAAGTTGGAGCATGTCCATCAATTCTGGGTTGGAAATGGCCTTGTATGTCAGGCAATGATCACCTCTGAGTAAGCGGTATGCAACCGAGTACAGCTGGAGTTTCTTCAATTGGGCTGCATATGGCATCTGTTTGAGGCCATTAATCCTCTTGTTGAGGTACTTCTGTGGTCTTTCCAGCTGTTGTAGGTGTCTTGTAAGGTGCATCCCAAATGGGGCATTGTACTCTATGATGGGTCTGATGAGTGATGAGTAGAGGGCCACAATAACCTCTTTTGTTCTAGATGCGAACCCTTTTGTGATTAGGTGGGCCACATAGAAGGATTTTCTAACCACCTTGGCAATATGATTATCAAAGGAGAAATTACTATATGCTTGGGTCCCCAGATCCCTTATTACATTTTCTGTATTTAGGGGACTACCACGCATGTGGTAGTTCATGGTTACTTTGTTTTTTCCAAAGGGGATGACTATGCACTTTTTGGCATTTAGCTTGAGGCCATGATTTTGACACCAGGTATCCATCTCAGTGAGACCTTTCAAGAGCATGTCTATATCAGCTGGAGTGTCAGTTATGGCCCCCAGTTTGCAGTTGTCTGTGAACTTGGTCAGCCATAGTCCTCCTGTGCTTGCCTGTACCTCTGAGAAGTATATACCGAACAGAAGGGTTCTCAGGACTGAACCCTGGGAGAATGCCACTTGTAACCGGTTTAGAGTTGGACCTTGAGCCTGCAACTCATACCGTGTGGGTTCTATCCATGAGCCAATTAGCAACCCATCTCGTGACGTAGGGGGGTTTCAGGCTGGTGAGTTTGTCTATAATACTAGAATGAGGAATAGTGTCAAAAGACTTTGCGAGGTCCAGTTAGGCAGTGTGGACCTCCTTTCCCTCATCTAAAGCCTTGGTAACTGTCTCAAAGAATTCCACCAGGTTTAGGAGACATGATCTGCCCTAAACAAAGCCAAACTGGGTAGGGTCCAATGTTTGGAGGTTCCCAATGTCTCTGTTAATGAGTTCCATGATGATGCGCTCCATAGCCTTGCAGACCAGGCTTGTCAGGCTTATAGGGCGATAGTTCCCAGGGTCTGTTGTGGCTCCACCTTTGTGGAGCAGGATAACTGTTGCTATGCGCCACTCTATGGGTATGTAGCCTGTAGAAAGGCTGAGTTTGAGCAGTGTGTTTAGGTGAGGGGTTAGTTCATTTTGGAGCTTGTGTAAGACACAGCCTGGGACACCATCCGGTCCCATTGAAGCTGTGTTTTTGGCTTTGGATAGGGCTGTTTTAACCTGTGTGTCAGAGACTGCTGGGGCTCTACATTCTTCTGGTATGGTTATGGGCCCTTTAGGGGGTTAGAGGAGGGTGATGTTTGCACTGAACCTGTCTGCCAGAGTGATGGAAATATCAGTCAGTTCAGTGTATTTTGTGCCATTCTGCACTAACTCAGAGCAGATCTGAGAGTTTCCGCTTAGGTTCTTGACATAGCTAAAGAACACTTTGTGGTTATCTTTGGAGTCCTTGGGAATTTTTCTTTCAAAGTTAGCCTTGGATGATTTTATGAGAGATCATACTTTCTTGCTGATACTGATCAGGAATGTCTTTCCTTCTTGGGATTTTACTCTTTTCTGTACTAGTTTCCTCCTTCTATTGCATAGCTTGTTTATGGCAGAGGTCCACCAGACCGGTTTCCTTTTCTTGGTGGAATGAGTCTTGGTTTTGCTTGGGCTAGTATGATCCATGCATTCTTGCAGGTGCTCATAGAGTGCCTTTGTATGGGATTCAGCAGCTTGGACAGAATTGTCCTTTAGCATGAGGGCTGTGAACCTTTCCACCTCGGTCTTAAGTAATGTGAGGTTTGCTTTTGGGGTGGGGGCGGAATGTGGAAATTCAGAGTGATTAGTCTATGGTCTGATCTAACCAGTGAGGAGTTGACCTCCGATGTGGAACACCGGTCGCCTATGTTGGTGATGATCAGGTCCAATATGTTGTCACCTCTGGTGGGGGTGTTGACCAGTTGATCCAGGGCATTCGAGTTTATAAATTCTAGGAAGCATTGGGCAAGGGAGTTAGTACTTGAGTAGTTCTCCCAGTTAATGTTTGGGTAATTGAAATCATCAAAAACAACTAATCAGGATACACCACGAAAACACCTTGTCCAGTAGAAAACTTTATTCCAGAGAATGAATAAAATGAATAAGCGCTTTCGCTTGCAACTAGTTGTTTTTGGTGATTTCATTGGTTTCGTTTGCTACAGGATACTTTAGGGAGTTGTGCGGTAATTGCTTCTTGTTTTTTGTAATTGAAATCACCCAATATTAGGGCATTTGGTAGGACCTTCATATTTTCCAGTGTCTCCAGAAACACGGAATGGGGGTCCTGGATCATGGTGGGTGATCTGTAGCAAGCTACAATTTGAATTGCAGTTTTGCCCATTGTTAGTTGCACATGGATGATCTCTGAGGCATCATGCTGCACCACTAACCTGGAGGTGTGGGTATCCTTGATGAATATGGATGCACCCTCACCTTTTGTGTTTCAGTTTGGGTTCTGTGGCCAAAAAGAATGGTATGAGTTATAGCCTGGTAATGCTGGGGTTCTCTCTGGAGCCTTAAACCAGGTTTCTGTTACTGCACAGATATCAATGTTCTCCATAATGAGGAGTGCCTCGAGTGCATGCATTTTGAGGTTTAGACTTCTGGCGTTGAGTAGCATTACCCTCAGTTTTTGGTTACTTGTGCTATTTACGGTGGTGGGTTTGTCTTTTGAGCCTTGCCTAAAAGAAGGCACTATGGGGGTGAAAAAAGCCTTGGCCAGTATTCAAAAGCCTAAGGATGACAGGTGTAAGCCATCTCTTGCGAAGCAACATAACTTGTTGAGCATGTCATCCCAGGCTGAAAGATACTGGATCCCCTTTGAATGACACCAGAAACTTAGCCAATTGTTGAAATTGATCATTTTTTCTTTATACTGTGGCATCATTCTTGGTGAGGGCAGGATGCTACTTAGGGTCAGGGTCATACTGGCCTGGGCTACGTGATCAAAGAGGTCTTCCATGTCTCTTTTCATGTAGTCCAGGGAGGTACATCTCAGGTCATTCACACCAACATGGACAATGACAGAGTCATATTTGCACTTGTTCTGGAGTGACCTGAGTGCTTGTGTTACGTGGCAGATCCTTGCACCCAACTGGCAGCTAACTGTAACCTTCTCCTTGTCCAACCTAGTTAGTGGGACATCAGTGTGCCTGACTATAGAGTCACCTATTACTAGTGTGTTGGGTATGTTATTTTGCCTTAAGGGCTGTGATTGCGTGGCACACTGATTATATGAAGTATGTGTTTCATGGTTTGTGATGGGGTGTTAAGGTTGCTTGAATGTCTGGTTTGGAGGTCTCTGTTGCTTTTGCAGATTTTTATTTTGAGCCTCCAAGTATGTTTTCATGTATTTATGTGTGTTATTTGCCGGTGTTGGTTTAGTAGGTCTATGTGAGACTGGTGGTCTGTTGCAGGTATTTCCCTTCTCCTCTTGACTGTAGGTTCCAGTCTTGGGTTGAGAGAGCTTTGTCTCCAGTTTGGCTGTATAATTACATCTCTCGCATATATTAGTGTTTGGTGGTAGGAGGAGAGGGTTGTCTGTGTAAATGAGGCAATTGCAACATTGCCTCAAAATGCCCAGATTCACCAGTTGGACTGGAGAGTACACCTGAAACTGCCCTTTGGACATGTCTGAATAGGTAAAGTGAGCTGTTTTACTGATTGGCTGGTAGGGGCGAATAGAGAGCCTTGTCCTTCTGGACAGTATAGGAGGGGTCTAGTGCTAGGGTTAATTAGTGCTTGCCATGAGTTTTGAGCAAGTGCTGGGCTGTGAAATGAATGGTTTGAGTGCTTAAGTTGAAAGTTTGTTTAGTTCCAAGGGAAAAAATTGAAGAGTAGACTTTGTTTGCGCCGGGAATAGTTGAACCCTAGCTAACTGGTGCTGTCCGGCACGCAAAACCGTGCAGATGTGGTTTTTATAGCAGGGAAATGAAAGAGATAGAAATTAGCCCAAAATGGCCAATAAACTACTAACTTCTGGGCTGAAACCACTCCTCCAGGGACAGATAGGCTGCTCAAAGCTCCCCTCTCTCACAGGTGAACAGAGAAACTTCCTTCTATCCAAGTAAGGTATGGGCAACACAGAAACTTGTAACACAGCCCTGAATTCAGCAATAACTTGAAAACTGGACTATACTAGTTCAGAAAGGTGGAAACCAAGTATCTATATATATATATATATATATATATATTTTTTTTCAGAAACTAAAGCAGATACAATCAAAAAACCCCCACTTTAAATGCACAGAAATGGCTATCGCACTTTAGTGTGTAGCCTATAACAGTTAAACAAATTACTTAAACACAAAAATGACTTAGTTCAAATGCAGGCAGCAAATAAGTACAATATGTAGCAGAAACAAGCTTTTTAAATCACAGAAATGCTAAAAATTCAGTGTTTTAGGAGGAATTAGTTAAAGACAGCAAGAAAATGCAGAAAAAATATACTTAATCACTCCAAAGTTTCTCTTTTGTCTCTCTACTGCTGTAGAACTCTGCAGGACACCTGGCAGGCACTTGCTGAGCTGAATGCAAGCTCAAAAAAATGTGCAAATGCAGTTTTTATAGCAGGGAAATGAAAGAGATACAAAATCAGCCCAAAATGGCCAATAAACTACTAACTTCTGGGATACAGCAAACAAGGGGCACAAATTTCAGAAAGAAACAGTTCAAATAAGCAGGCACAATAAGCCTTTAACCAGAAATTCCCAGCTCAGAAGGGCAGAATCTAGCCTCTCCTCCCACAAGAGTGTAGACCACAAACCTTCTTAATGTAAAATAACTGGCCTGAAGCCCAAGTGCTTAAACCAGAAGTAATGCACTTTTAGAATGACAGACACTGAGCCTTCAGTCAGAAATCTCTTAGAAGGATGTGAGTTACATGTCCTGCCACAACAATGCAGTCCACAAACCTTCTTAATGTAAAACAACTGTTCTGAAGCCCAAGTGCTTAAACCAAAAGGCTTAGAATAACAGTTACAATTTAATCAGGCTACTATCAAGCAGTAATAACTGCAGCAGAATAATACAATTGTGTAGTTTTAAGAAGAAGCACAAGCACATAGATATATATATGTAACTACACATACACACTCAGAGATATTTAAAGGAAGATACATATTTAGAGGGTGCACACCATACTGAGCAGCCAGTATTCCTACAGTTACCACCTTATCAATTGGACAGTGTATGAGTCACCCATACAAAAGACAATTGTTGCCTGAAACATATACCCACAGAGAGGTCGAAGGATATTTATGTATTTAACATTTGTTATCCAGGAAAGTCCGACTTGGAACAAAGCTAATTTTCAGCAGAGGCCTGGGGAGAAAGGCTCAAGATGCATGTCTTTGTAACATGGGAGGAAACCAGAGCACCCAGAGGATAACAATCAATCAACAGTAAGTAATGCAGATGTATAGTCCAGCAGCATCTAACTACACTCTGTATGCAATCCCTAGGGTGAAAAGACTTCAGTTGACACAATGGGATGTATGTGTTACATAACAAGGCATAACTGAAACCATCACAATCACACTGACAAACAGAACAGTCTGTATGGCATAAAGCAGTAGGCCAGCAGTTTCCCAAGATGAAATGTATGGTAATGTACATCCATATACCTTAAGGCAGCATACTCCTGATATCCCTCACATGTTGTAACAACCTAGGTGATTTATGGTGCATACCCTCCCATAGACTGATTTACAGGGGCATATAACACTGTTACATACACTGACCTCTGGACGGCTGAAGGGCACACATGTATTGTGCAGATGAAGCCCAAACATATATGGACCCAACCCCACAATATGTGTGGGGGCCACAAGAGCACTGGAATGATGGCAGGAATGGCAGCATGACATAGTCACATGCCACTACATAACAACCCCTGACAGCATGTCATATGGACAAAGCCTGGTATGTAGGTGGAGGACAGAGGCCAGAACACAGGCCCATATGTGAAATAGTGTTGCCATACACTAAGCAAGTTGCTGGTGTTACAGGAGAGTCTGCAACATACCCTTAGTCAGGAATATGAAGTCAGAAACACAAATGGATGTAGCCATGTACTGATAGCACTCAACACACACACTGCCAGTGATACACCTGACACAAGACCTGTGTGGTGGACAGACAAAACATAACAGGCACACCTCTGGCCATCAAGTGGATAGGCCCTCAGTTGAGAGCTATGCAGACAGACTGAATTCCATGTTAAACTAGTATGTACACACAAACCCTGTAACAGTGGTGCTATACAATGCATTCAACAACACTACTCACACTCTGTAGTTCTGGAACCTTATACAAACATGTAGCTGGCCTGAGTCTGCAAGTTCTCTTGTAAGGGGTATTGCTACCTGCTATCTGTAACACTGCTGCCCACACACAGGAAGGATGTCCACCATTCAGGAAAGGTAAAGGGACCACGCCCACATGATGTAGGGATTTATAGTAGTGTGTTGCCATTACAGTGGTAATTGGAAGTGCTACACAGCATGCTGCATACAGGTAGCAAGTGGAGGACACTGACTGGTGCAGAGGCCATCACCTGATCATGTGCATCACCTACAAAAGCCATGCTGCAATCTATTCAAAGCAATTCAATCCATTTACTGGAGAGAGAGAGTGAGTGAAAGTGAAAGTGAAGCAAACAAACAATCAAACAAACTAAGAAAGAAAGTAGGCTAAAGGCTAAGCCAAAGGAGAAAAAAAAACTCCTTACAAGAAAACTATCCAGAACAGACTTCATTCCTACAACAGGTATGTGAAGTATATATGCATGTAATTGACTGTAGTACTTGTTTCATAATAATGGGGTAAATGATGTGGAATTATTTATATGTGCCATCAGGTATTGTTGTTGTAATGATGTTCAGCTGAACAAATGCTATGGACAATAGAGTCTATCCCTGTAGGTAGTGGGCCATACCCATCAACTGTGCAGAGCAGCACTGACTGACAAGATGTAAGCCATCATAGCATGTGTTGTGTAATGGAAAACATGTATATTACTGTGGCTAATAGTTGGTGGTGGAAGTAATGCCATAATGACGGACATGTGGATTCCAGAGCCCACCACTTGCAGGACACTCAAGTTAACATGGAATGTAGCATGCTGAAATGCCATAGGTGTGTAATAGGCTTACCTGCAATCTGTCCCTATATATACCCCCCTAATGTTAGACTGTGTCCATATGTGGCATCTGTCTGTGTTGTAGCAAGGCAGAACAGTGCAGCTGTATAGGAAGGAGAGTTAGAGATTGTGGACCTGATGTCTTTATGTACCCCAAATATATAGGTATGTATATGTGAGTATATATATATATATATATATATATATATATATATATATATATATGTGTGTGTGTGTGTGTGTGTGTGTGTGTGTGTGTGTGTGTCTACAGATATACAGACACCCACATGTATACATATATATATATATATATATATATATATATATATATATATATAAACACATATATACAACATAATATATATCTACACACACACACATATATATATATATATATATATATATATATATATATGTGTGTGTATGTCTACATATATAAAAACACACACATATGTATATAAATACATGTCCCCTATATGTCCATCACAGTGCTGCACGCTATGTGTGAGGGAACATCAAACATATCAATACACACACACACACACACACACATATATATATATATATATATATATATATATATATATATATATATATATATATATATATGTATACAGCTGTAAGTGTGTGCAACATGGATGGTTATGTCACATGTGAACCCCTTATTGGGATCACATTGCCCTTGTCTGTGAAGGTGGGAATGGGAATTTGGTAAAGGATAGCAGGTATATTTGTGGAGGTGGGTTGGTAGATAGAGAGGACAGCCTACAGGGGTGGTATATGGCACGTGGAGGGTAGAAACTCTGGATGGTGGGTGTGGTCTGTGATGTGAAAGCCTCATGAGCCACCATATGAAAACAATGGGAACAAGGCCCCCACCCATTGCTAGTCACAACATGTTGTTGTGTCACTGTTATAGAACATATGTGGGTAGTAATAGTCCACACAATCCCAGATCATGTCCGGCAGCATGCATAGATATCCCCAATAACACATAACGACAGATGTGCAGCAATCACATAGCAAACAGACCGCATGCATATATGGAACCATAGTGGCCCTTACAATGGCATGCAGGTGACATTGTCTGTAACAGGCCAGCAATGTTAGTGTCCCCACA
This sequence comes from Protopterus annectens, assembly GCF_019279795.1. Classification (NCBI taxonomy): domain Eukaryota; kingdom Metazoa; phylum Chordata; order Ceratodontiformes; family Protopteridae; genus Protopterus; species Protopterus annectens. Next base: position 333,366,804 of record NC_056727.1, on the reverse strand, counting down.
GGCAACATGGCTACAAACACATACCACAACGCATGGTACAATATGATATATGTCCCAATGATAGGTAAGCTGTAGCCATACCTATTGAGTTGTGTGAACAGTTTGTTGTCATAGATATGGTGGGGGGGAAGACAGAGATGTGTATTAAGAACTATGGTAACCTTGCTGTATGAGTTGCTCAGACCTTTTTCCATCTTTATGTCTTTCAGGCAAGATGTCCCACGGATGGTTACTGGTGTATTCAGCAGATGAAAATGAGGTAATTGTGAACCACCTGGTACAGCATTACCAGGTGCTCTTTGGCAGGACAGCCCATGAGCAGCAGGAGAGGACCGCTCTGTGGAACAATCTAGTCCTCAGAGTCAATGATGTCGGCCTGCATAACCGTAGTTATGAGCAGATCCAGCATCATTGTAGTGACCTGCTTTGCAATGCCCGTTGGCATGCTGCTGAAGTCCGGGGGGATCATCTCACAATGGGGGGGGGTCATGCCATCCACCCTTTCCTGACATGTGATGAGGAGCTCCTTGCCAGCCTCATGGCACCTGCCTGTCAACACACTCAACATCTGGCAGAGACCATAGTGGTGGTGGGCGCTACCCTCACACCGGCTGAGGAGCATGCAGGTAAGGCCACAGGGCACATCAGTAGACCACTGTTGTGTATGCATCTGCATCTGTACGGGTAGATTATGCATATGTGAGATGTCATATGTATAGTCTGTTGCTGCGTAGTAGTAATAAACAGATGTGCATGAGCTGTAGTATTGTGTACTTGTACTGTTGATGTACTGTAATGCTGAACCCACCCTTTAGCAATGCCACAGCTGTAGTTACTGACATCACATCTCTCACACACTTATGTCGGTCCCTCTGGTATATCACCAAGGCAGCAGCCTTTAGCTGGTGAGTATGGTTTATGTTCATGCTTGCCAATATACACAGGTCATGTAATGGCTATGGTATATTCCATGCACACATCTAACACACTACCCATTAATGCATGCCATACATGTTCATGTATTGTTGCTGTTAATTGCATTGCATCACAGTGGTGACTATGATGGTGTATCTGAAGGGTATGTCAGACACCTGCAAGATAACTAACATCCTGTCATTGCAAAATGTGTCCACAGGGATGAACATAATGGTGGAACAGTAGGGACATGTGTGAAACATCACCCTTATACAGTGCTACAACAATGTATATATCAGTATTACAATGGCAACTGTTACAGATCTACACTACAGTGTATTATAATACTGTGGTCCATAACCCTTAACACTTGCAATGTGGTCCCAATATGAGCACAGAGCGTGTAATATGGAATCCTAGGTTAGGGCAGCAAATATGGGGAATACATACCTTCACAAACACTGGAAGCATATGTGTGCACATACTCCAGATAAAATATAGTGGAGGCAGCTGTTGAGGTACTGACAGCATGCATTTGTCATAGAAATGCACCTTTCAGTAAGTACACATCCCCGATGTCACACCACGTATTGGTCTGCTATCCAAGACATTTGGCCATCAAATGTGCACATTTACCTGCAACAGAGGCAGGCGTGGCTTGTACATATCTTGCATGACATGGTGTGGGCCCCATACCCAACAGGTAGCACCCATGAGCTGCACATGTAGCCATACCTCACTGTTGTACATGCTATGGCAAACAGTGCAGACAGTCATGTATGTGGCAAGGATGTATGGGGCAGGAATGATGTAGGAAATAAACACATGGACATCCAAGACAAATGATGTCACATGTAGCACACTAGTCATGCAGGCTGCCCACTAACGTACCACAACACTGAGGGGGTAGCAGGAATGTCCAGCAAGTACTGGCTGTGTGGTACCCGTGTCAGCAATTGCCTGGACTCTGCAAGTGTGTGGCTTATGGGTTAGGGTAATCAGATGAGACAGTTGTACCACAGGAAACATCAGCCAGGCCCCTCTACAGGTATTGTATACATAACAGAAGAGGTTCCCAACAGTCATGCATTACAATGTGTACTGATGTACCATGACCACATTGGAAACCTACAGACGGTATCATGTAAGATACAAGTGCTGCACAACCAATGCCTCACCCCATCTCAGGCACACCATCCCCATCTGTACTGTGCCAGTGTGCATCTGTATGTTTGCCAGTCATTAGCTGGGACTAGGCTGTAACATGTGGTGTTCATTGTTTAGGACACTGCAAACTGACACATGTGTAGGCTGTAGTTGTCAAGCATCTGCAAAAAGGCTGAAGGTGGCGAGGAGTATCATCATAACACACCAATGCACTGCAGCAGGGATCCTAAGGATGCTACGAATGGCTGTATCTGCACAGGTTCAGGAACTGTGGCAGACATAATCCTGACTCCACAGCAATAGTGACGGCAGTGTGTGAACTACAAGGGATGTGCACATGAGTTGACCTTGCAATCATGCAGAGTTGGGGGACATGTGTAGGGCAGACTGACCATATACTGGCAAATGCAGATGGCCCATGCTAGTACACCCCTGCCAGGAAAAGTGACTGATGTAGTACACATAATAGGTGCAACAACTGTCATGATAAGGGCATGCACACATACGTGTATGAATCGTGGTCAACATCTGCACACCTAACACATTTGTTAGACACTGCGTGTGAATGTACAGTACATATGTCACATATCAGGCTCATGTAATGTTAACATATGTGGTGATGTGCTCCCATGGCATATCAAGGAAGAGTGGGTCATATCAATAAGGGTGTGTACACTCCTCACAGCCATAGTAAGGTTTTATGGTTGTCAGTGTAATAGTATTGTATTGGTCATACATGCACTGCTGTAGTTGAGATTTGTAAATCAGACATCAGGCATTCACAAATGACATCTATCCACATATCATCACAGGTATGTGTCGGACAAACATATAGGGTCTGTGAGAATTAGACCAGACATAACTGACACAGTAATACACATTCAGCAATGGTTTGCACACCTGTGAGGTATGGTGCACAGTACATGGCATGGTGCAGAGCAGGTGCACAGCAATACTCTGTACATGAGTGCAGTGTTTTACAGGGGAAGGGGCATCACCTACTAACACAGCCCATGCATCACACACATGTATACTGCTGCTAGCATGGATTGACTATAGCTGCACTGCATGCTGTTGAGCACCATAAGTTATGCATGTTGACAGATGGGTAATGAGAGGACTGTGTGTACTATCTTTGTGCAACCTCACCTGTAGGTATGTGCATGTGTGTGTGTGTGTGTGTGTGTGTGTGTGTGTGTGTGTGTGTGTGTGTGTGTGTGTGTGTGTGTGTGTGTGTGTGTGTGTTATTTTGTCTGTAAGTGCAATCTGATGGAGTGGAGGGGGGTTGATGCATGTAGGATGTGTGTGTGCATGTGTGTGTGTTTGTCTGGGTGTCCATGTGTGCACATGTACAATTGTGGGGTTGTTCATACATCAGTACTTCCCTTTGGAATCATGCAGTACATGAACATGGACTGACACATGAGACACCAGGAATGCTTGTCTGATATGTAATCACAGGGCAGCTGATAGTATAATAAGGTCTGTAGCATGGAACATCCATTGGGAGGGAAACTAGATACCAGGTATACCCTTAAAATTGCAATCAGCAGAAAGGTAAACTACTTGCATGTATGCAGTACTACAGATGCATTGGGGAATTACTAGACAACACCAGGGAGTGTATCCATATATTACTGCTGTCCACATGACAAGTTGATTGAGAAGCAGACCTGGCATGTTCTGAGCAATAGTTACATATGACACTCCAGTGCCTGACATTATGGAGTGAACTTAGTAGCCCCTAACATATGGGGGCCATGATCATGATGTCCGGACATACCCAGGGTGAACACTGGATGACAGCAGTGAGGCCTTGTAAAACCTACTCCACTCAAGTCAAGTAAGCCTTGTGTTGTGATTACTTGTCTAGGCATTTAGAGGAATGATACATTAATGAGTGGTATTAATGAGTGTATGTTACCAAGTGTGATGCAGGATGGGGACCTTACGTGAAAAAATGTGGGACTGTCTGTAAACTCAGGGACAGGTATGTATTATGGTGGAATATCAGGGTGCATGTGAGTGTGTGTGTTTATGTGTGTACTGTTATGCAATGATGTACATGTCTTAAAGTGTATGCTCTCTCATCTGTAAGCAACAACTTCCATGAACTTGCAGGTGCCCTCCATGGTTATACCGAGGTCATGGATATACGGTTGGGTGAAATGGTGGGCCAAATCAACTCTGGATTGTCCATGCTTGAACATGTCATGGGAGTGGGGTGATGGCTGCGTGGCTGTAGGCCAGCAACACCAACAGTTGGTGGTCGACATCAATGTGCTAGGACACCAAGGTGCTCCTGTAGTGGCAGTACCAGCCCCAGCACTGCAGGAGGGGCACTGTCCACACCATACCACAGCAGGCCACATGCACGTGGCCCTGCCCAATCCCAGGGGGGACCTGGTTCCAATGGACATTTGTCATCATCAGGGGAGAGTAGCACATTGAGGCCTGTACCTGGACATGCCCATGGAACCCCTGGCAGGCAAAGTCCACGTGTCTATGGCTGGAGGTGGTGAACTGCACACCCTACCAGATATGCTCTGCAGCTGTCCAAGAAACACCTATATAGGGCAGCCACATGGCAGAACTGTGTGCATGCATTTCCACACACTATACAAACCCACCTAGGGCAACCCCATACCTACACACAGCACATCACCACACCCATATCAGCTAATTACACCCCCCACCCACACACATGGTGTCAAATGTATGGCCCACCCTTGGTCTCTGGTAAACCAACAACACACCCTGTGCATATGATGATACCTGTGCCACATCCCTGTCATCCATAACATCAATGCAAAGACAAGCTAATATGGTTTTGGTGCACATGGGGACTATACTACAGTGTACCAATATACTGCTGTGTAACATGATGTCAGCAGTAATGTTTAATGCTTACATGTCAGGTAGTGTAGCTGCCCAACCATGATGGATTATAGCTGGTAGTAGAACCGAGTGATTGTGGTCTCCATAATGTTATCCATTTGTGTTGTAGGTGTACATGTGTCAGCAGGAGGATGGTCTGCAGTCATATTCCACCAGGGGTATGGCACTGTGGTGACACCATGGCTGTGACATATCCTGGGTACAGTTGAACACATGTCACAGGTCTGTAAAACAGTTACTGCCTGTGCCACATGGACAGGCGACCCCCTGGGACATGTATAATCAGCAACCTGATGTAGATCCATCCACATACATGCACACTCTAACTTGGCAACACTGGGACTAGACCCCTACCTAGGTATGTAGTGCTACTGATGTGTGTGGCTTTCATTGCACACACTACACAGCGTTTAGAATGAGGTGTGTTCCAGGTTACATACAGAACATCCCCAGGCATGTACAGTATGGTAATGAGGAATGTAATGGTTGTATATAGACAATACATAGTGTGACATAGCATCACATACACATTAACAGACACATAACAGGCAGACACACATTTGAGAGACCTGAGCCTATCGATGCTAACTTGTCAGTGTGTCCAATGTGTTACAGGTAGGCTGCACACAGCACATACATAACTGGGCTGGATTGTGTTATCAGTTACCTGTATGGTTGATGGTGACAGTGGTCACCATACCAGAGGTACATGGGACATGCACTCGGGGTACCATGGTGTAATGACAGCGTACACAGCACCCACACCCCACTGTGGATATTGTATACACTGGAACCCATGATGACACTCTGACATACCCACCATCACATATTGCCCATGACTGTGATAGAACCCATTGTCCATGCCAACAGTGGCACTTCAGGGATATGCATCTAATGCACATGCCACAGGCATAGTAGGGTGATGCACTGTCATGCCTCACCTATGGGCAGCAACATAACTATCTGTAATACTGTGTGGCAGTGCTTATTATAATAGGAGTATGTGGCCTCAGAATGCTGCACCCTACAGATATACACACATGCACACATACACACACTTGTCAGAACTCAGTGGGTATCCCATGCCTATCAACCCATTTGTACAACACTGTTGTTCTGGTACTGCAAGGCTCAAGTAGCCGTTAGAGAGAGGAGTGTAACAGGGTGCATGTAATGTCCAGTACAGCAGCAACCACATCTAAATATGGCAATGGGTGTTGCATTGGGTGTGAAGGCCCTCATATAGGTGTATTAACACACAGACACTGATATCCTCAGTAATCCACACATACACATTTGTCAGTACTGGAGTGCATCCCTGCAGATGATCATAGGTGTGTACCTGGTTATTGTCTATGGAGAGATGGGAAGTGTAGGGGATGTGTGTACAGTGGTATCATGCCACCTGCCATGTGCCACCAAGAAATCTATCGACAAACACCTCTGTCATGACCCTCAGGGTGAGAGTGACATGCATCAGCCAATCATCTGGGTGCCTCCTGCAAATGGCCACTGAGGTGATCCAGTTGACATGTATGCAACATGTATTACAACACATGGTTAGTGACTGTGATGGAGACCTGTACCCAAGCATGTTCTGTTGACTGTGGTAGTGTAGCGGAGGTACTCGTGGCATGTGGTGCATAGAGAGTGTTGTGTCCTGTCTCTGCCAGTTATAACACAGCTGGGCAGACATATCAGTGTTCTCTGTTTATTTGCTAAGTTTTTCTGCATAGCTGCCTAGCTTGAGAATTTTCTGGCTTGTTAAACTTGATTTCTGTATTAGTAGCTGTATTTAGAGCACAACCAAAAGCTGTTTGCTGAATTTCCTGTTTGCACTTAATTTTAAATCGTTTTTTTCTTAAAACTTGCATATTTTCTGTCCTTGACCTAGCACTCTTGTGTGGGGTCATTTACTGCACTGTTATAACTTGATATTACTTGTGAACCTCTGCTATCTCTGTAAAAAACAAAAACAAAAAAAAAATCTTGCTTTTCCCACTTTTCTGAGAGTTAAAAAGTTCAGTTACAGGCTTGCTGTTCCTGAACTGTTTGAAAGTTTCTGTGAGGCCATTTTGCTTGGGCTGGAGGAGGGTCTCTCTGTTGATCAGTGGCAGTGACTAACATTGAGCAGCTTCCCTGCCCCCCGTAGAGGTGGTTACTGACTTGAAAGTGTAGTTTTAGTTGCCACTAGGCGTCATTTCCATAACTCCTTCATCTTCCTCTCTTAAAACCTTGTTGCCTCGTGGTTTTGGCGTCTTTTCAGGCTTGTTGGCTGTTGGTGAAGCACCCTCCAAGAGGAAAAACGCTGAGAGAAGAAGGGAGCCACTTTTCAGATTTTAAGTATTTTTTCTCTGTTTATTTGCTAAGTTTTTCTGCATAGCTGCCTAGCTTGAGCATTTTCTGGCTTGTTAAACTTGATTTCTGTATTAGTAGCTGTATTTAGAGCACAACCAAAAGCTGTTTGCTGAATTTCCTGTTTGCACTTAATTTTAAATCGTTTTTCTTAAAACTTGCATATTTTCTGTCCTTGACCTAGCACTCTTGTGTGGGGTCATTTACTGCACTGTTATAACTTGATATTACTTGTGAACCTCTGCTATCTCTGAAAAAACAAAAACAAAAAAATCTTGCTTTTTCCCACTTTTCTGAGAGTTAAAAAAGTTCATTTACAGGCTTGCTGTTCCTGAACTGTTTGAAAGTTTCTGTGAGGCCATTTTTGCTTGGGCTGGAGGAGGGTCTCTCTGTTGATCAGTGGCAGTGACTAACATTGAGCAGCTTCCCTGCCCCCCGTAGAGGTGGTTACTGACTTGAAACTGTAGTTTTATTTTCCCTTTTGGGTCTATTCCTGCTTCTTTCCAGCCCCTGCTATCAAGCACGCTTTAACGTGCTTTAGCGAGATTTAGCACGGAGTTGCCACTAGAGCAGCATCGGGCAGCGCCGGTTAAACAAGGTTAAACTCTTTCTGGCTCCAGAAAGTCTGTTCTTCAATTTTTCCCTTAGAACTGCTCTGTTAGGAACCTAAACAGTTTACACCTACACTAAAAAGTGCAGCACTTGTTCCAAATAGCTTTTTCTTCTCAAAAAGCTCAGCACTTGTCTTATAAGCATATTTCTTGTCTTATAAGCATTCTCTTTGCAGGTCAAGCACTCCTATATTATACAAATCTCTCACTAGCAAAACCCCCCAGAAGTGCCCACTTCCCTGCTAAGCCCACTACTTTTCTGTCTCATACCAACACATAATTCTTTCTAGCATGTCGAAGGGTCAGATGCTGGCGTCCTCTCCTGCCCAGTTGGTGAATCTGGGAATTCTGAGACAATGTTACAATTGCCTCATGTACACGGACAACCCTCTCCTCCTCCCACGTAACACTAACACTTGTGAGAGATGCAGCTATTTAGCCAGACTGGAGGCTGAGCTCTCTCAACTCAGGACTGGCAAGACCAGGCAAGAGGAGAAGGCAACTACACACACCACAATACCAGTCTCACATAACTCAACCACACCACTGAATCAAACACATAAACACACTAAGACATACTCGAGGCTCTGAGTAAAATTTACCTAAACAGCAGAGGCCTCCAAAGCAGATACCCAAGCAACTGCAAACTCAATACACCACACAAACAACACATAAACAACAAAATCAGTGTGCAAAGCAGTCACTGCCCTTAAGGCCAAATACAACACCAAACATACTTGTCATAGGTGACTCCATAGTCAGACACACTGACGTCCCTCACCAGACTGAGTAAGGAGAAGGTCACAGTAAGCTGCCTGTCGGGCTAGAATCCGCCACATAACACAAGCACTCAGGTCTCTCAACAGCAGGTACAAGTGACTCAGTCATTGTCCACGCTGGTGTCAATGACCTGAGACGTACTCCTGGACTACATGAAAAGAGATATTGAGGAGCTCTCTCATTATGTAGCCCAGGCAGGTATGACCCTGACCTTGAGCAGTATCCTACCTTCACCTAGAATGATGCCACAATACAGTGATAAGATGATCAGCTTTAATAATTGGCTTAAATTCTGGTGTCATTCAAAGGGATCCAATGTCTGTCTGCCTGGGATGACATGCTGGACAAGCCACGCTGTTCGCAAGGGACGGCTTGCACCTGTCACCCTAGGCTTCCGGATATTGGCAAAGGCTCTTGCCACCCCATAGTACCTTTTTAGGCAAGGCACAAATTCTAAACCTACCACCCTAGAACACAAAAAAGTAAAAAAACTAAAGGTAATGCTGCTCAATGCCAGAAGTCTCAATCTCAAGATGCACGCACTCGAGGCCCTTCTCAGTATGGAGAACATCGATGTCTGTGCTGTGACAGAAACCTGGTTCAAGGCTCCTGAGAGCACCCCAGCACTAGCAGGTTTCACCTCATATCATGCGTTCCCCAAAATCCGGACAACACCAAGAAAGGAGGGGGGGTGTCCATATTCATAAAGGACACCCACACCTCAAGGTTGGTGGCAACGCACGATGCATCGGAGACCATCCAGGTGCAATTATCCATAGGCAAGACTGCTCTGCAATTTGTAGCATGTTACAGGCCACCCTCTCAAACTCAGGAACCTCACATGGCCTTCCTGAAAACAATGGAGGGGATAAATGTATCTCCAAACACCATCATACTAGGTTACTTCAACTACCCTAATATAGACTGGGAACACTACTCAAGCCCAAACACTCTAGCCCAAAGGTTCCTGGAGTTCATAAACTCAAATGCCATGGAACAACTAGTCACCATCCCCACAAGAGGAGAAAACATACTTGATCTTATCATCACGAACATGGGATCACAATGTTCAACACCGAAGTATACCCTCACTGGTGAGATCAGATCATAAACTAATCTCGCTGGAGGTCCTCATCCCGCCCCCACCTGAAATAAAAAAAGACCACAGTGAAAACTTCTCAAAAGCCGACTTCACACTTCTAAAAACTAGTGTGGTCTCCTTTAAGGCCCGTGAGCCAGTGGTAAACATTACTCAAACCGCTGAATCACTTACAAATGCCTCCTACCAGCACCTACAGGACTGCATGGATCAGGCAATCCCAAACAAAACTAAGACTCTTTGTACCAAAGGCAAGCGTCCAGTCTGGTGGACCCCAGCCATAAACAAGCTCTACAACAAAAGGAGGAAGCTACTACAAGATAGAGCAAAATCCTTGAAAGGTAAGATACCTTTGATCATTATAAGTAAAAAACTAAGAGCTCTCATAAAATCATCCAAGGCAAATTTTGAGAGAAAAATCGCCAAGGACTCAAAAGACAATCATAAGGCCTTCTTTAGCTATGTTAGAAACCTAGGAGGAAACTCCCAGATATGCTCAGAATTAGTTCAAAATGATGTGAAGATTACTGAACCTACACACATTGCCAACATACTGGCTGATAGGTTCAGTGCAAACTTCTCCCCCTCCCCAAAAGGAGAGATATCTATACCAGAGGATTGTAGCCCCCAAACATCTCCAACGCCCAGGTGAGAACTGCTCTCTCCAAAGCAAAACACAGCATCCATGGGACGGATGATGTCCCCGGCTGTGTGCTCCACGAACTCAATGAGGAATTAAACCTGCAGTTAGGACAGCTGTTTAATCTTAGCCTCACCTCAGGATAGGTACCCAAGGAGTGGCGCACGGCGACTGTGGTCCTACTTCACAAGGGCGGTGCCTCCACCGACCCTGGAAATTACCGTCCCATTAGCTTGACAAGCCTTATCTGCAAAGCCATGGAGAGGATCATAATGGAACTCATAAATAAAGACATAGGGAACTTGCAGACTTTGGATCCAACCCAGTTTGGCTTTGTCAAAGGCAGATCATGCCTTTTAAACTTGGTTGACTTTTTCGAGACAGTCACCAAGACCATTGATGAGGGAAAGGCAGTCCATACAGCCTACCTTGACCTGGCAAAGGCCTTCGACACAATACCCCACTCAGGTATCATCGAAAAACTCATCAGCTTGAATGTAAACCCATACATCACAAGATGGGTTGCAAACTGGCTAAGTGACAGAACCCACAGGGTCAGAGTTGCTGGAGCCATGTCAGACTCAAAGCCTGTCACAAGTGGTGCCCCACAGGGCTCAGTCCTGGGTCCACTCTTGTTCGGCATCTACTTTTCGGAAGTACAAGCAAACACAGGAGGGTTATGGCTGACAAAGTTTGCAGATGACTGCAAACTGGGTGCCATAGTCGAAAACACATCTGACACAGATATCCTTCAGGAGGGCCTCACAGAAACGGATAACTGGTGCCAGAGCCATGGCCAAAGTTAAATGCCAAGAAATGCATAGTCATACCCTTCGGGAAAAACAAGGTTACCCCTAGCTACCATATAGGTGGCAATCCACTGAGCACAGAAGAAGTCATCAGGGATCTGGGGACCCAGGTTGACAGTAGCCTTTCGTTTGACACTCATGTTGCTAAAGTGGTTAGGAAAACCTTCTACATTGCCCACCTGATCATGAAGGGATTCACATCTAGATCAAGGGAGGTCATCGTCCCCCTGTACTCATCACTCATTAGACCTATGATTAAGTACAATGCCCCATTCGGAATGTATCTGACCCGACACCTGCAGCAGTTGGAAAGGCCCCAAAAGTTCCTCACCAAAAGGATAAAGGGTCTCAAAAATATGTCTTATGCTGCCCGACTGAAAGAACTCCAGCTCTATTCAGTCTCATACCGCTGCTCAGAGGTGACCTGTGCCTGACATATAAGGCCATGTCAAACCCTGATTTGATGAATATGCTTCACCTCAAAAAATCTAGATCCCTCAGAACCACAAGGGCGGGAGACTTAAACCTTGACATGGTTATTAATAGAATGTGCTGGAGGGACAGATTCATCACCCAGAGACTCCCTATGCTGTGGAACAAAATCCCGGTACATGTGAGGCAGAGCACCTCGCTGGCTTTGTTCAAGAGGAATCTTGACCAATGGATGGGGGATCGCAGATATACCCCAGGGATTACTTCAGTGTCACTGCTTGACAGAGGCACAGCAAAATAATAGGCATAGTTTTATTCAAACTAAAGGGGTGGCGAAAGCCAAATAACTATGGGCTAGGCTTATAAATGCCCTTGGGCAGATAGCCTAGTATGAACCTATGAACCTATGAACCTATAGGTTGCCTGTACATATCCAAGCTGGATACCTGCCATCTGTACATCTGTACAGGGGCTGATAGACATCATCTTGGCAATAGCTCTGCAGTGGGATGAATGTGACGACAGATAGACAACTGAAACCACCATGTATGCCATTACTACATGTTGGAAGCCCTCACTGACATGTGCTGTACAGACAGTAGTCTACAGTTACTTTCCGCATATCAGATCATTATCCAGTAGGGGATATATACTGTGACACAGCTCACACAGCAGGAACATGACAGTGAGGCCTCAGAGTCCAGCTATGCATGCAGGGGTGCTTGTTGCCAGTACTACATTAAGCAATCTACTCTTGCCTGGGAAAGCACTGTCAACAGTAGTAACGACATGATACACTACATGCCAGTGTGATAGCATATAACCTGAGTTACTACCCTTGTATGTAACATATTCACACAGATAAGAGTAATGTACATGTCTTATATATTCAAGTGTCCTAGACATGACACTCACACCCCTTTCTTCTGTAATGATGGCACATAGATGCAGGTTTTGTACATAGCATTGCATACACTTATTACAGATGTCATTACCCTGCTATGTTATCAGACTGGGATATGAGCACTGGTTACCTGGGCTATGCCATGCTTAGCAGGTGTCAGCATTGCTGCAATATAACAGCTGAGCACATTTGCGCACTGGTAAGCGAAGCCTACATGGTGTAAGCACCCATACATTTAACCATACATTAGTACTGCTTAGCATTGCGCAAACCCACACAAACACACTTAAAGCTGCTCAAAAGTGCCTTAACCACTCTGTATCAAGCAACCCTTGTTCTGCCCAGCAACAAAATAAACAGCCCTTACAGATCTTGAACCCAGGACCCTGTACACTACAGCCACAACAGTTAACCACTACACCATGACAGCTGTGAAGACAGCTGTTGTTTTCCCAATATATCTGTCAGTACACATATTGCATAGTATTGAACAATTGCTGTGACTTCCACAATTGTGTTGTACTTGTTAGTGATATTACTGTTGCATCACATATGTTGTTATATCTAAATATACACATATCAGATACATATGGTGTGATATATCTGGGAAGGTATACACAACAGTAATGTTTACACATGACAAGGATATGGATATATATGTCGATATATATATATGTAGATATCCATAACTATATATGCATATATATCTATATATCTGTATATGTGTAGACATATATAGCTGTGTATATGTATATATATATATATATATATATATATATATGTTTGTATATGTATATATATATATATATATGTGTGTATATATATATATATATATATATATATATATATATGTACATATATGTACATATATATATATATATATATATATATATATATATATATATATATGTATGTAGATATGTATATGTCTATATTTCTATAAAAATATTTGGATATATATATATATATATATATATATATATATATATATATTTATATATGTTTACTATATGTCCAGAACATAGAGTGGAGTCTTACCTCAGCACCAGTAGTCTCAATCTCTTAGTGCAAGGGGATGTCATGTATGTATTGCAGGTATATATGTAGACTGTTGCTACTGTAATAGGGATATTAACAGACATGTTGTGTGTGGGAGGTCACATCTGCTTTTGACATGTCAAGCAGAGTGCCTCTTTGGTCCTCTTCAAAAGGAACCTTGACGATTGAATGGGAGAAAGGCAATTCACCCCGGGGATCATGCCAGTCACCCTGCTAGACAATGGTCCAGGGAAGTAAATAATGTGGGAAGAAATAGCCAGGGAATTGTTATTGCTAGGCTTGTATAGGCCCTAGGGCTGATAGCCTAGTACCAACCTATGAACTTATGAACCTATGTACGCCATCGGTTACTGACAGACATCCTAAGGACGACATAGTACAGTACCACTGATAGGACAGTAATGATCCTGTGGATTCCAGCAGATATGTGACCAATATATGTGGACAGTCTGGCACTTTCTGGTCAGTCCAGAGTTGTACACAGATCCCCTTCATTCGAGACATGAGAACCAAGCCTGACAATGTGGATAACAGCCATGTACATAGGTATATCACGTAAATACTGGGCTACATATGCCCACACAGTTTATGAATTCACACTCCTGTCTGTCCTGACACATAATAACTGGTGGTGCAGAGGTCACATGGCCACATACTACCCAGTAGTTAGTGACATACATCTGTACAGAATCCCACTGCTTCGTCAGAAATACACAACAGTTATGGTGGCCTGGCAGTAATGTGTCTTGCAAATATCTGGACATAACAGCACACTGGGTAATTATACTAAGCTGCTAGGCATGTAACAAAGCACTGTGCAAACTACAGGCAGACTGCCACAACATTGGACTACATCTTGTATGGGGGAATACACATGTACCTGCAAATATAGCAGGCTCTACAGGCATGTCATAGCACAGAGTAACAGACACCTGTGAGAAAGTGCATACCCACAACCAATGTGAACACAGTCACATATGGTACGCAAGCTTAATATGACACTATATGGACTGTCTGAGAAACACCATCCTCATATGTGCCACTCACACACTAACCCTACATAAAATGGGTCATGACACAGTGCGGTCCAATGTTTGTCTGTGGTATGGGACTCGTGTTTGTTTCGCCCTACAAACATGTGAGCCAAAGGGTACCATACACTGGAGCAGCATGAAACATCAGATAGAACAGGACCAAGAACAATGGCATCTACCACAGTCTGTGCACAAGCCAAGGTACATATTTGTAATACACATACTGTTGACAATCACCATAAGTACACAGACCCCAGTACTGTACACACAACCACAGAATGCCCAGGTTATGTCCTCAGAAATAACCCCTACTATACTTAACATGTCTAGCAGTCTGATATCTGACTGGCTGGTTATCAGGTATGATGTCAATAAATAATGGTGTACAGAACATATGCACCTCTTACTGCATAGCATATGTACAAAGGTTGACAGACTTGTGGCTGGAGCTACAAACACTGGGCCAATATTGGCATGTTGCTGTGATACCCTCATACATTTACTGTTGTAACAGGGTGTGTTGTGACATATGTTCTATGTGGGATATGAAGTCAGTAACTCTTATGGCTGTCACCATGTACTGACTGCATTCCTCAGACTACGCTTCTGCAGTTTTAAGATAGGTGATCTGTGAGTAACACAAAAAACATAAGACTCCAAACACTGCCCAGTCTGCAGATAACCCTACAGGTGGGAGTTTCCTCAAACACATTACACTGTCATGACAGGTATTAAATCATGTAGACCAGCCATATCTACACACAGCCTGTTAAACCAACATTACTCCAAATGCAGAAGAGCAACACTTACATTCTATAGTCATGGCTGGCACATCCCCTCTTGTTTGTTGGCCTGTCTCCACAGTGTATGTTGTTAGAGGTAAATCCCAATACCATCTGTGATGCTGTTTGCCAAACACCAACATGAGGTCCTGCTCACAGTGAATGAAAAGGCCCAACACCCACATGATGTTCCTAGATATTGGAGTGTGTTTCCATGCAAATGGCTATGGGAATGTTACCACAGCTGTTCCACATGCAATCAGCTAGAGGGGGACTGTAATTCATGCAGAGGCCATCAAATGATCATGAGCATCACTTACAAAATATAAGCTGCTGCCTAAGCAAAGCAGGTGTACTTCTCCACATCCACCAGAGAGGGAGTGAGAGAGACAGACAGAGACAAAGTAAGACAGGTAGGAGGTGGGAGAGTAAAACCTAAGCATAAGGCTGTTTGTGTTACACACTTACCAATATGGGGTTTCATTCCCCTGACTCACTATGTATTGCTATCACATGTCTTTGCAGTTATTGCATGCACCACAAAACTTACATGCTGGGGTGCTTTCCAAAGGTATATCTGATGGTGAGTGGCATCTGCAACAGTGATATAGGAGTGATAAGGTAGGTGTAGTACACATGCCTGTTCACGTGAACAGGTGTCAATGTTGACACAGCCACACTCTCTCAGGGACTCACACATTAACACAGTTGGCAGGGTCAGGAATAGACTTCCTAACTAGCTAGTTTGCCACAATACAGTAATACTCAGGTATCACATGCACCACAGGGGTTTTCCGGATGATATATGGGCAAAAGGTATATGAAGGTATCTGACATCAGATGGCATGCTTCAGTAGGCTAATGGGAGGTGTAGTGAATGTGAATGGGGTCAACATTATTATACTCCACACACACAGACACAGGGTGCCAGTACTGAGATGCATGGGTGCATTGCTTCACAAGTGTGTAGTGGTTGACTGTGCCAGAAGGCTGTACAAGGCTAGGTGAAGGGTATACCTTGGCATCAAGCCACTTGACAATGCTCTGCAGTCTGGTTTAGAGGGTTAGTGTCTGGATTGGCCCACACAGGTTGGTATTGTATTCACCATCCAGTCATCTGGGTTACTATTGTGAGTGACCAGTGCTGTGCAATGCTTGCCATGCATGTGTTCTATAGTCCATGACATGGACAGTGTCTGGGATATGCACACATCCCACATGCATGTTCTGTGACACATGGAACTGTACCTGGGGTGTTTGGGCCATGTTGTGTACACAGATTGTTATCAGCAGATGTGCCATTCCTGGCAATGGACACCAGGTTGACCGTGCACCTACATTCACAGCATGATGCAGGTATTCTCTGGTGTCAGTGGCATCTGTCCATACAGAGCCTGTGTTTAAGGCATGGTATGTCCTTTGTGGGTCACATTTGATGACACTACAATTGTTGAAGATGTCCATTGGGGAACATAGTAAAGGTGCACTGTCTGCAATTATGTGCTTATTGTAGTGATGGGACAGGGTGCCATGCCCTCTGTAGTCCACTGCAAACACTCCATGGTTACTATCTGTGGCCAATATGCAGGGAACTACCAACAAAGTGGTTGTTGCCTATCCAAATGTGTTTGTGCATGAGACATGGGTTGAGAGTGTTCTCTGGGTAATACAAGGGTTGCTGAATTTGTTCACCAGGCTTTGATGTCACATGTAGGGGTATGGATTGGCAACCCCAGCCTCTTTGATGTTTAACATCTGTTATCCTTGTAAGGTGGACATTGTGTCATATAATAGGCCCACCATATAAGAAACTTGCAAAACCCACTCCCCAATGAGTTCAGTTGTTACACACTCACAGCCACCTCCACACATTATATGAATGACAAACACAGACACACACACACACTCACACACCGAGTCTCACAGTTGTCATGTCTAGGATTGGAACTCCTATCTAACTATTACATTACACTAGAGTATTATTACACAGTTATAGCACACTCCATACTGGTTACTGGACTACTCCTTCCCCAAAGGTGTATTTCAAGTTGATTGACATCAGCAGGCTTGCCAAAGAAGGACAATGGAGGTTGTATTGACTGTGAATGGCCTCAAAATCATTGTTCCCTACACAGACAAACAAACACACATACACAAACATCCACACTTGCCATGTCTGGGAATAGAGCCCCTACCGAACTAGTATATCACACTACAGCATCACCCTGTTATAGGATGCACCACAGAGATTACTGGGCTACTCTTTCCCCAAAGGTGTATTTCAAAGTGAATGACATCAGCAACCTTGCCAAGGTTGGGCAATGGAAGGTGCAGTTCATAGGGTCATACATTGATACTAGGCTATCGGCCCTAGGCCCTGTACATGCATAGACATGACATTTCTCTGGCTATGACTTCCCACAATATATACTTCCCTGCACCCCTGTCTAGCAGGGCAATGTCCTATCTCCCTTCCAATTGTCCAGGTTCCTTTTGAAGAGGTCCAAAGGGGCACTCTGATTGACATGTGTGGGCAGTGTATTCCAGAGTCTGGGGAGTCTCTGGGTCAGGAGCACATGCCTCCTGCATGTATTGTTCATTGTGAGTACAGGATTTGGATCCCTGGACCATGTGGCTGTGAGGGTTTGGAATTCTCTAAGTGTAGCATGTCCAACAGCTGTGTGTTTGACATGGCATGTTATGTTAAGCAGAAATCACCTATGAGAACACAATACATGACAGAGTATTGCTGGCTGATTTTCATATGGTCAGCATAGGGCATCTGGTTTAGGCCTGTGGTCATTTTATGTGGTATGTCTGCAGCCTCTCTACTTGTTGCAGATATCTTGTGAGGTACATACGTGACATGCCCTTGTAGTCTGTACTGGGCTTACTGAGAGATGCATACAGTGGGACAATGGGCTCATTTTCCTGCATGTAATGCCCTTAGTGGGAGGTGTGCCACATAGGTGGGTTTCCTGGCTGTTGTGGTGATGTGGTTATCGAAGGTGAGACCACTGACCACCTGTGTCCTTAAGTCTGTTATCACACTTTAGGTGCTTAGTGTACTGCCACCTATGTGGTGCTTCACAGGTACATGTCCCTTCCCAATGGGGATAGCTATATATTTCTTGGCATTAATCTTGAGGCAATGGCTCAGGCACCAAGCATGTCTATCTGTAAGGCCCTTCTGTAGAATATCCAGATAATGAGGGGATTCAATATTGGCTCCCAGTGTGCAGTCATCTGCGACCTTTGTTTGCCAGTGTCCCTTACTGTTAGACTGTACTTCAGAGCAGTAGATGCTGAACAAGGGCAGTGCCAGAACTGAACCCTAAGGTACTCCAACTGTCACTTGTCTGGGGCTTGTGGTAGTGACACCTACATTTACAGTGTGGGTTGTGTCAGTACAGCGGTTGGCAGCCCATTAGGTGACATTTGGAGTAATGGCCAGCATGATACATTTATCTATGATTCCGGACTGGGGGATGGTTTTGAAGGGCTTGGAGAGGTCCAGATAGGCTGTGTGAGCCACCTTACCCCCATCCACGGCTCTGAAATGGTTTCACAATTGTAATTCAGGTTGAGGTGACATGATTGGCCCTTCATGAACCAAACCTGTTTAGGGTCCAGTGTTTGCACGTTGCCAATACCTTTGTTTTAATTTCCATGATAATACATTCCATGGCCTTGCAGAGAAAGCATGTCATACTGCTAGGGCTGTAGTTCCCAGAATCCAAGGTGGATCCCCCTTGTAGACTGGGATAACTATAGCTGTGTGCCACACAGTGGGCACAAAGCCTAAGGTGTGGTTATAATTAGACATGGCATGTAGGTGAGGTGCATGTGCAGTTTGTAGCTCATGTAGAACACAGCCCAGGATGTTGACTGGTCCCATGGCTGCTGTTTTCATAGCTCTGTAGAGTGTGTTTTGTACCTATGTGGCCATTATTACTGGCATATGGCAATCTGTCCATATTGACATGGGCCCTGTGGGGGTTGGGAGGGGGTGCAGTTGGCACTGAATCAATCTGCCAGGATATTGGCAATATCCCTGGGAGGAGTAGATTTAGTACCATCCTGTTGTAGCCCACAGTAGTTCTGAGCAGTGCCATTTAGATTCCTCACATAGCTATGGAACGGCTTGCAGTTGTCTTTGGCATCTGTGGCTATATTATGTTCATAACTAGCCTTGGTGGATGTTATGAAGGGTCTCTGTCTTCTACTGTAGCTGGTAATGGAGTATTTTGCATCCTGGAAAGTCCCCCATTTCTGCAAGAGTTTCCTCCTTTTGTTGTACAGTATGTTTATGGCAGGGGGCCACCACATTGGCATCCTTTTCTTGGATGGTGCGTATCTTGGTTCACTATTGGATGGCACGATTAATGCATGAGTGGATGTGCTCGTACAGTGCCTTCATGTATGATTCAGCAGTTGCCCTTTAAGTTCCCTTCTGCATGGGTGTCATGATGTTAGTCACGTCTGAGATGTGTAGCATAACATTGGCTTTGGAGATGTGTGTTAAAGAGGTGTCCTTACTGGGGTGTAGGGGAGGGATGTTGATGTTAAAGGTGATTAGCTCATGGGCATACCTGACCACCCATGGGGTGACCATAGGTGTGGAGCATTTATGTCCAATGTTGGTAATGATCAGGTCTAGGATATTGGTGGGGACTATGGGTTACATGATCCAGGGCATTGGGAATTATGACTTCCAAGAACCATTGGGCACACGTGTTGGTACACACGTAGTTTTCCCAGTTAATGGCAGGGTAGTGTAACTCACCCAGTATTAGGGTGTTTGTTTGTATCATGATATTTCACAGTATGTATCAAAGGCTGTAGTGGGTATCATGGGGCATGATGGGATATCTGTAGCAAGCTATACAATTTGGAGTTCAGTCTAACCTACTGTTAGTTGCACTGGGGGCATTTCAGACACATTCTGTTTGGCAAGTAGCCTGGTGGGGTGAATATCCTTGGTGAATATGGACACTCCACTTTTATTGTTTTGGTCCTGGTTTGGTGGCCAACAGGTGTGGTGAGAGCTGTACCTGGTATTGCAGGGGTGCTCTCTGGAGGCATGGATCAGGTCTCTCTGTTACTGCAGTTATCAGTGTTCTCCATTTGTAGGTGTGCTTAGTGACTGTGAATGGCCAAAAAAAATTGCTCCCTACACACACATACTACCCAACACACACACACAGAGTTTCACACTCCTACCTAACTAGTTTATCACACTACAGCATTATGCAGTTATAGGATGCACCACAGAGATTATTGGGCTACTCCTTCCCCAAAGGTGTATTTCGAAGTGAATGACATCAACAGGCTTGCCAAAGAAGGGCATTGGAGGTTGCAGTGACTGTGAACGGCCTCAAAAGTATTGCTCCTTACACAGACACAAACACTTACCATGTCTGAGAATAGAACTCCTACTTAAATTAATCATACTACAGCATTATGCAGTTATAATGCGCACCGCAGAGATTACTGGGCTACACTTTCCCCAAAGGGGAATTTCAAAGTGAATGACATCAGCAGGCTTGCCAAAGAAGGGCACGGGAGGTTGTAGTGAATGTGAATAGCCTCAAAAGCAGATACGCCACAGAGCTTACTGGGGCACTCTTTCCCCAAAGGTGTATTTCAAGGTGAAGTCATTTGCAGGCTTGCCATAGTAGGGCAATGAAGAGTGCAGTGTGTGTGCATGGGCCATAACCCATTCATCTAGAGGAAGACACACCACACTCAGGCACACACAGGTTTATATTCCACAGGTACATGTATACAACTGCTAGATGAGTACTGACTTGTACAGTCATGTTGCACAGTTAGCACTAGCACCACAGACACTATAATGTTGAGGGATTCCAGAGGCATAAGTCTATGGTGATTGATATTTACACATCATGTGGTTTTAGCCAATTGGATGTGTGCTGGGTGGGACAGACCTCATGATGGAAGGCTCTTTGTCACTGTCACTCTCTTCCACACATCCTTGTATATGTACCTTTGGCCTATTATAGTGTGTTGTCCTTGGAAACATGTGTGTATTTCTTATCCAATATGTGTGCAAAGCATGACTGGTGCATACTGAGGTGTGTATTCACTAACATCTGTGACTGTCAGATATGTATGTTCCACTGTTGTTGCCAGACATGGGCTTCATTTCTTTAAGTGTGGGAGCATGCCCAGTATGACCTTCTGTATTGAATGTGTGAAGATTGTACTCTAGTGCAGACTTTTGTGTTCTACACCTACAGGTAGCAAACTGTTTCTGCCAGATATCTGTAGATCAGTTGACAATATGGGGTCAAAATTGGCAAAGGATAGGGGGATACCATAAGTAATTGTGTCTGCGCTGCTTCTGCTACATGGTCCTGGTGTTAGCAGAGATATTCAGAGATATGTACTGTTAAATACTGTGATGTTTTATGTAATCAAGTACTGTCAGGTAGACATATTTGCTTGCAGTGATATCCTGGGGAACACAGGGTGACTGCAGCTTTGTCCAGTATTGTGGTGAGAAGCCTGTATATTCTTGTATACTCATGCCATTCTGGAGGGGAAGATGCAGACACTTGCTGCTGGGTGTGTGTATATGGTTGAGCACCTTGGTACAGTGGTGGCAGAGGATCCCATGCTTGTACATCCATCGACATGACAGTATGGACATAGCTTGCTGTGGCGATACCTCAGCTGCACAGATTCACACAGGTTACCCAGAGGCAGGGGGTTATAATTCTGGAAATTACCCCTACACATTGTGGTTTATGAGCATGTTTGTAGCCACTCATTCTTGTGTTTGCAGCCAGGGATAGTATGTGCACATGGCTGAGTTTCGGACTTCATGCACTCCATGCCTCCCATGCTCCCACCCCCCCATTATTCTATCCTCTTCCATACATTGTGCGGACATTCTCTGATATTTTCCCTATAGTTATCATCTCATCACAGCAGTGATTTGGTGTTGGTCCACCATTCATGCAGTGGGATATGGTGGAAATGTTACTGTGATTTTTCCACATGGCCTTGCATTTGTGTTCTGTGGACTGTGTTATGTTGTTATTTGGGAGTCCATGACATAACATGCATTGACAGTATGGGTGAAGCACAGGCCTTTGGCAGTGGTCTGTAGGCCATTCGGTAGTGATGCAGGCCAGCTGTAGCAGGCCATTGCATTCTGTCAGTCCTACAGTCCCAGATTGCGATACACTATATTCCCTTTGGGTGACAGGGTAGATGTGCAAGGAATTCATGCCAATACTTTCTGTCAGTATTGGTCCAGTGGTGTGGATGCTGGCAGGGTGCTGCTTACAGCTAGGAACACACCTGCATGGGACACCTGCTCTTCATGCTACATTCTTTCGCTATTGCCATACACAGGTGGGGGTCATATTGTACTCGTTCCCAACAGCAGGGTTAAGACCAGAGAGGTACCTGTGGGTGGTGGTGGGATAAGCTGGGTGCATGTGTGCTATGCCCACTACTTGCATCTGACTCGCAGATATGCATGGGGCATTCCATGTATGCTGACTTGTGCAGGGACATCAGCTGTTTCTCAATACATCATTCCTATGACCTTTGTGGTCTTCCAGTGTTTGGCCAAATGACATTGGTATTCCCTACTACAAGACCAGATAATGTGCTTCACACCTGTATGTACAATTCCAAGGGTGTGTCCATTTGACAGTTACATATTATATGCTGTCTGTCTGGGGTACTTCCCCCTGTGTACTGCTTGTATATCTGGGCCGACAGTCATGCCATGTCCATCTTTCAGTTGGTGACACATATTACTTCCAAACATTTACTATGGCTTACTGCTGGACTGTGTTATTTTGGAAAGCATTGTGTTTGGCACTGCAGTTGTGAGAACTTGGCCATGTCATTGGCAGTACTGGGTAATGACCACTAGGACATACCTCACCATGCGTACATACTGACCACTCTCACACAATATACAACACACACCAACTTAACACACGCAGACCTGCATATTGTACACATGCTACAATCTATCCTGCTACCTTGGCCAACTCAGGTAATCTGTGCTCCACTGTTATTATACCTACACGTACATGTAACTACATTTCTACATAGGATGGGGGGGCACACCTGTGTGTTACTACGTGTCTACATAGGATTGGGAGGCACACCTTATTGTTACTACATTTCTATATAGGATTGGGGGCACACCTGCTGTTAGTACGTGTCTACATAGGATTGTGGGGGTACACCTGACTGTTATTGCATTTCTACATAGGATTGGGGGGGGAGCACACCTGACTGTTACTACGTGTCTACATAGGATTGGGAGGGCACACCTGACACTTGTACATATTTGCTATGACTGTACTGGTATGTCAGGTACTCCATTTCATTCTGTATTCTAACCTATCATGCTGACTACAGCCATATCAGTGTACTACATGTCTTAGGTTTGACTGACCTACATTTCAGTTTCTGACTTCTTACCCTTCAGAACTAACATCTCACTGCCTTACCTGTTGTAGTCTGTCTCTGTAGACCTGGGGAGGAGAGGTTGCCCATAGCCATCAATCAGAGGCCTTAGCACAGCCTTTGTTTGGGTTTGTCTATACCTGTCCTGCTGGCTGAGACTGTTGTTGGGTATGTGAGCCTCCGTGACTGGCATGTGTGTATCATATGGACACGTGGCCCAGTACATTTCCTGCAGTGGGTTTTGTCACCTTGTCTAGTACTGGCTACTATGGTGACTCCAGTATTTGTTACAGATCTCATGCTGCCACTATAGGTGTCTACTATCTGCTGGCATCCCATTCAGCCACTCGATTCCCTTGCATGCTCACATCCATACCATAGATACAGATAACAACACATACTTCTCCATTCGGCAATTGGTAGGAAGAGTGACTTACCTTGTGGCTGTGCCATTATTGAGGATGGTGCTGGAGGTCTGCCTATGTCGGATGCACATAGTACACTCCCCATATATGGTAAGGCACAGGTAGTGTCATGTTTGGCATCCCTTTTACTGTATGTGTGAGTCAGAGAGAGGTGTCATTCTTTGGGTCCCTACTGTGGCAGTGTATGTGCTATGCATTGTCTCTTTGTCAAGGCCAGGGCATACTGGGCATGCCTCCTTCTGCCTACTGGGGCAGGCTCAGATTGATCCTCCTCTGAGTCACTCTGTGCCTGTGCAAGTCTTGGCAGTGGTGGGGTCTGTGTGGCCCTGCCCCATGCTATTCCTGCTGCAACTGTTTCCACAGGATCATATTGTGTAGCATGGCACATACGACGACAATTTGGGTACATGTAGCTGGTGACTACTGCAAGGCTCCACTGGATGTATCCAGGCACTGAAACCATGACTTGAGCATTCCAAACACACAGTCTATTATTATTCTGGTCTGTGCATGTGCCTCATTATGGAGTTCTTGTTCAGGTGTGTGTGCATTTCTGATGGGTGTCATCAGCCGCTGTTCCAGTGCATAACCAGCATCCCCCACTAGGTGACCTTAAAGGATGTCCTCTTTGGAAAATCTCTGGTACAGCTGCATCAGATGCCAGCTGTGGGAGTCATGATAGCTTCCAGGGCAGCCAGCACACACATTCATTATATTGCCCTGGGCATTACACATGACCTGGCAGTTGATGGAGGGGAAAGCCCTTGCAGTTGATGTAGACCCTACCCTGCTCACTGGGTGGTACTTTGATGCATATGTGCGTGCAGTCTATAGCACCCACTACCTCAGGCTATTCTGCTATTTGGTGGAAGAGATGCATATTGCTGGCCAACACCTCATGGGTGTTGGGAAAATATACGTGCTCACCGGCATGTGCTGACATGGCATCCAGGAACTGGTGGAGTACCCTGGATGCTGATGCCTGTGAGATTCCATAATATCCCCAGGTGGCCTTTGGAAGGTACCTGTGGCTAGTATTCTTAGGCCTACACATACCTTGGTATCCACTGGGATGGGTTCCCCTCTGTTAGTTCTGTGTGTCAGGTGTGGCCCCTCAGCTCAACAATTTGCTGCAGGAGGTCCCTGTCCACCCTGTAGCGCTCCACTGTCTCCAGCTTATGTAGCCCCTGGTAGGTTACTGTGAGTCTGTACACTCTTCTCCACCTCCTCACTGTGAGTTGATCAACAGCATTCTCATCCTCACCACCCTCAGCCTCTTCCACATGTTGATGTATGATAGCTGCTGCAGCCCCTATCATTTTGTTGCTTTAGTTTGTTAAAATTTCCCCACTTGTATACACTGATGTATACAAGTATACAGTATGAGCATTTCTCCCCGGGCCTCTGCTGAAAACAGGATCTGTGGAACCTAGTTGGACTTTCCTGGTCAACAAATGTTAAATAAAATAAATAAAATAAATAAATAAATGTGTAGAGTATGTGAGAAAAAACAGAGAGAAAGGTGTTTGCATAGTTTATAGTAGTGTTCTGGGCTGGACTGGGCTGCTGCCTGTGTAATTGGCTGATTCTGATACCTTTTACCTACCAGCTATGCTAGTTCTTATTGATTACCTTCCTACTGCTGTTTTTCCTTCCCATTGCCTTCCTGTTTAAGCCTGGGGCATGCCTTACAAAGACAGTGCTCAAATGTGCACAGAGTTGCTATTTCCTGGTTAACTTTTTTTTCCCTTTAAAACATGGTGCGTGGCACGCACACCCACTTAGGCAATGTAAAGAGTGCTAGGCAGCCTCAGACCACACCCCCTTGCTTAGCTCTGCTAAGCTAAGGGTAAACCCTAGCCACAGAGCTCTAATAGGCTTACAGTATCCCTGACACATGCACCTATGATGTCAGCTAATTATTAGGCTTGAACCATGCTATTCCTGCACTTACACTGCTGGGTGATGGCTAGCATTGAGGGGAAATCTGGGATTCAGTATAATTCCCCTCATTTGCATAAGATTGCCTGCTAATGCATAGTTAAAGGTCCCACACTGAGCCTTCCCCCTTAGCAACCACTATTCACTATCCTTGTTGTCTTCTGCCTGCCATAGACTACAATGGCAAAATAGTGATTTTGGTTAGAATGCTTATTTCAGGTTATTTTTTTATATTTTCAGCCTGATCCTGTTTGCGCGCCACTGCCCTGTGCTTAAACAGCTGAAATTGGCAAAAAAATAAATAAATGTTATTTCTTTTCCCAACTGTTTTCCATGCCAATGGTGATATATTTGGCAATTGGCATGCTTTACACATACTATACACCCATTATTTGGAGCTGTCATGGCTCCGTTTTGTAGTTTGCAGAAATGTACTAGATTACTAACCGAGTTCATTTCTGCACACTACACTAGTTTTGCTCGGCCAGCTGACAGCTTTCTGGATCACAAATTCACCTTATTTGCATGGTATCACCTACAAATTGGGTAATTTGCATACAGAAGCTGTGTTCATGCAGGAATAGTGCATGACCGCTCATGCACATCCCTGGAGCTTATTCCTGGATCGCACAGCAGCCATATTGCCTCCAGGAGCTCCTGCACTTTTCCTGCATGCTGTGCAGGGCTTGCTGAATACAGGGGTACATTTATACCTGCAATATTTACATGGCATCCCCTTGCACTAAGAGGTTGTGACTGTTGGTGCTGAGGTATGACTCCATTACATGTTATGGACATATGTTTTATAGATATATATATATATATATATATATATATATATATATATATATATATATATATATATATAGATATATATATATATATATGTATATACACGCACACATTTATTACATGTATATATATATATATATATATATATATATATATATATAAATATACAGATAGATCTATATATGTCCATATATATATATATATATATATATATATATATATATATATATATATATATATATATATATATATATATATATATAAAATGCAATATACAGATGTATAGCAATACATATATATAAATATATATGTGTAGGTACATGTATACCTATATCTACATATGTGTATATATATATATATATATATATATATATATATATATATATATATATATATATATATATATATATATATATATATATATACACACCCATATCCTTGTTATGTGTAAACATGACTGTTGCATATACCTTCCCAGATGTATCACACCGTATTTATCTGATATGTGTATATTTAGATACAACAACATACTTGATTCAACACTAATATCACTAACAAGTACTACACAAATGTAGAAGTCAGAGCAGTTGTTCACCACTATTCCATGTGTGTACTGACAGATATATTGGAAAAAACAACAAATGTCTGTAGTTGTGATGGTGTAGTGATTAACTCCTCTGATTATAATGTAGAGCGTCCTGGGTTCAGGACCTGCAAGGGTTGTTTATTTTGTTGCTAGGCAGAACAAGGGCTGTTGGAGTCAGAGTGGTTAAGGCATTTTTGAGCAGCTTTAAGTGGGTTTGCGTGGGTTTGTATGATGGTAAGCGGTGCTAACGTATGGTCAAATGAAAAGACGTTTACACCGTGTAAGCTTCGCTTACCACTGCGTAAATCTACTTAGCATTTATATTAAAGCAATTCTGAAACCTGCTAAGTTTGGCTTAGCCCTGGTAACCAGTGATCCCATTCCAGTCTGATAAAATAGCAGGGTAATGACATTTTTAATAAGTGTATTACATTCCATGTACACAACATGCGTCTATGTGCTGTCATTGCAGTAGCAAGGGGTGTGAGTCTACTGTCTGGGACACCTGAATATATATGCTTGTACAACACTCTTTTCCATTTGAATGTGTTACATACATGGTTAGTATCACAGGTTATATGCAGTCACACTGGCATATAGTGTATCATTACATTACTACTGTTGACAGTGCTTTCCCACATAAGAGTAGATTGCAGATTGTAGTACTGGAACCAAACACCCCTGCATGCAAAGATGGACTCTGAGTCCTCACTGTCATGTTCTTGGTGTGTGAGCTGTGTGTCATTAAGTATTTCCTACTGGATATTGATCTGACGTGGATATTAACTGTAGACTACTGTGTGTATAGGACATATCATTAAGGGCTGCTGTCATGTAATAATGGCATACCTATCAGTGTCAGACATCTATCCATCAACACAGTCATCCTAATGCATAACCAGTTGGCTAGCTGATGTTTGTCTGTCCTTTGTACAGATGTGCAGATGTCAGGTATCCATCTTGGCTGCTTGCAGACAATATATGCTTGAGTGACACTGACGTCTGCCCAGCTGTGTTATGAATTCCACAGCTAGGAATCCCCACCCTGTATGCACCACATGCCATGAATACCTCATATACACTACCACAGTCAACAGAACATGTTTGGGTACAGGTCTCCAAGACAGATACTGACCATGTTATGTAATACATGTTGCATACATGTCAATTGGAGCACCTCACTGGTCCTCTGCAAGAGGCAACCAGATGATTGGATTTTGCATTTAACTCTCACCTTGAGGATCACTCCTGTGGCATCAGTTGATAGCCTGCTGGCAAATGGCACATGGCATGATACCACTGTACCCACATCCCCTACTCTTCCCATCGCTCCATGGACAATATCCTGGTACACACCTATGAACACCTAGACCTATGGAACCCAGTACTGACAAATGTGTCAGTGTACATTACTGAGAATGAGAATGTTTGTGTGTTTGTAAACCTATAGCTGATAATACCCTGAGGCCCTTCACACCCACCTCACCCCCCATTGCCATAGTTAGATATGGCTGCTGCTGTAATGCACATTACATGTACCTTGTTACACTCTTCACCCTATGGGCTACCTGGAGCTTGCAGTGCCAGCACAATACTGTTGTACAAATGGGTAGATAGGCATGGGTTACTGTCTGAGGTCTGGCAAGTGTGTGTATGTGTGCAAGTGTGTATATTTGTAGGATACAGCATTCTGAAGCCACATTCTCCTAATACAATATACCTTGCCACACAGTATAAGGGATAGTGATATTGCTGACCATAGGAGAGCAGTGACAACGCATCACCCTACTATCCCTGTGGCATGCACAATAGATGCATATCCCTGTAGTAGCACTCTTGAAATAGACAAGGGGTTGTATTGCAGTCATGGTCAATGTGTGATGGTGGATATGTCAGAGTATTATCATGGGTTTCAGTGAGTACAATATCCAATGTGGGATGTGGATGCTAGGTATACTGTCTTTACACTGTGGTACCCCCAGTACATGTCCCAAGATCCACTGTATGGGGATCACTGTCACCATCAACCATACAGGTAACTGATTACACTATTCAGCCCAATGATGCATGTGCTGTGTGCAACTTATCTGTAGCAGAATGCACAAACTGACAAGGTAGTTAGCACTGATAAACCCAGGTCTCTCAGATGTGTGTATGACTGTTATGTGTTTGTCAGTGTGGATATGACAGTATGTCACACTATGTATCATTCATAAACAAACAGTACATCCCCCGTTACCATACTGTACAAGGCCTGGTGATGTTCTTCACTTAACATGTAACCTGGAACACACCTCATCCTAAAAGCTGTGTGGTGTGTGAAATTAAGGCCACACACATTAGTAGCACTACATATCTAGGTAGGGGTTCTAATTCCAGTATTGCCAAGTAAGAGTGTGTGTGTATGTGAAGGGATCTACTTAAGTTTGCAGAATATACATGTCCCAGGAGGTCATCTGTCCGAGACCTGACTGGAAAATGCTAACATTTCACAGGTATCATCCTGTGGAAATTCATTCCATCAAAACTAGTAGTAGATGTATAACTGCCCTCTTCCCCATTGTGTAGCTGTACAGCTATACTGGGGTTGGTATATATAGCTGGGTGTGAATCTTGGAGACACAGCCACCATCATTGTGGTTATTGTTGAGTGTATCCCCCCGCTTAGTTGACTGTAATACTGTACAGTTCATGTTAACAGGTTAAGCAGTTGTCAATCACACTATCTGCGGTTCAACACCAAAGCTTCTGTGTGTGTGTGTGTTATACACAAACATGTGGTGTGAACCACCCAGTACACTTACCATTGTCCACTGTAGAAGGGCTGCTGACATCAGCCACCATGCACTCACCTGTATACACTCCTCAGACCTATCAGGTATATGGCACATGCAGTAACTGTTATACAAACCTGTGACTTGTGTTCAGCTGTACCCAGGATATGGCACAGTCAAGGTGTCACCACAGTGACATACCCCTTGTAGAAAACAACAGCAGACCAACATCCTCCTGACACATAGACACCTTCAACACAAACGGAATACATTATGGAGACCACAATCACTCAGTGTTAATAACAGCTATAATGCATCATGGCTGGACAGCTGCACATCCTGACATGTAAGTATTAAACTTTAGTGCTGAAAACATGTCACACAGCAGTACATTTGTACACAGTAGTGCAGTCACCATGTGCATCAAAACCATATTAGCTTGTCCCTGCATCGATGTTATGGATGACATAGATTTGGCACAGGTATCATCATAAGCACAGGGTGTGTTGTGGGTTTGCCAGAGACCTAGGTTGAGCCATTTATTTGACATCATGTGTGTGTGTTAGGGGGTTTCGTTATTAATTGGGCTGTGCAGATGTGGTATGTGTAGATATGGGTTGCCCTAGCTGTGTTGGTGATGTGTGTATGTATGCATGCATGCACACAGTTCTGCCATGTGGCTGCCCTATACACGGGTTTGTTGGACAGCTACAGACCATACCTGGCAGGGTGTGCAGTTCAACGTCTCAGGCCAAGGACACAAGAACTGTGTCTGACAGGGGTTCTACGGGCACCACCAGGTACAAGCCATGATATGGTACTCACTCCTGATGAAGACATATGTCCACTGGATCTGGGTCCCTCTTGAGACCAGCCAGGGCCACATGCACTCCCTTAACATGATAGTTTGTTGCACCAACTGTTAAGTGTACTACAGCAGTCACTATTCCTGGAAGGAGTATACTAGCATGGGCCATCTGCATTTGCCAGTATTTTGTCACTATGCCCTACAAATGTCCCCCAGCTCTACAAGATTGCAAGGTCAACTCATGTGCACAACCCTTGGAGGTCACACAGTGCATTCACTATTGCTGTAGAGTTAGGGTTATGTCTGTCACAATTCATGACCTTGACTGTGTGCAGATACAGCCATTCTTAGCGAGCATTTCATGTCTGCTTCAGTTCACTGTTGTGTTTCAGGATGACCCCCCCACACACAATTTTCAGCCTTTTTGCAGATGCTTGACAACTATGGGCTACACATGAGTGTCATTTTGCAGTGTCCCGAATTCAGAACACCATGTATACTGGCCTAGTTCCTGCTAATGAATGTCAAACATACAGGTGTACACTGGCACCAGCAAGGTACAGATGGGGATGGTAGGCCTGAGGTGGAGTGAGGTGTTGCTTGTACAGAACATGTATTTTAATTGATACTGTCTGTAGGTTTCAAAATTGGCATTGGTACACCATTACACATTGCAACACATGCCTTTGGGGGACTTTTGATGTTATGCATATGCTACCTGTACAGGCCCTGGCTGGTGTTTCCTGTGGAGCAGCTGTCCCATCTGATTACCCTAACCCATGGGCCACACTTATGCAGAGTCCAGGCGATTGTTGACACAGGTACTGCACAGCCAGTACTTGTTAGAATTTCCTGCAACTCCCTCAGTGTTGCGGCATGTTACTAGGTAGCCTGCATGACCAGTTTGCAACATGTGTCATCATCTGTCTTGGATGGCCATCTGTTTGTTTTCTACATTAATGTTGTCCCATACATCCTCATCACATACATGATTGTCTGCACTGTTTGCCGTGGTATATGCAATGGTGAGGTAAGGCTACATGTCCCACTCCTGCATGCTATCTGTTGGGTATGGGATCCATTCCATGGCTTGTAAGATGTGTGCAAGCCACGGCTGCCTCTGTTGCAGGTGAGTGGGCAAATTTGATGGACATACGTCTTGGAGAGCAGACCATTTCTTGGTGTGACATTGAGGACCTGTACTTGCTGGAAGGTGCATACTCATGGAGAGTGAATGCTGTCAGTACCTCAAAAGCTGCTTCCACAATATGTTATTTGGAGTGTATGCACACATATGCTTCCAGTGTTTGTTAAGGTACGTATTCCCCATATTTGCTGTCCTAACAAAGGATTCCATATTTCATTGCTCATGTTAGGACCACATTACAGGTTGTAAGGGTTGTGGAATGTGATATTGTGATATGCCGTTGTGTAGATCTGTAACAGTTGCCATTGTAGTAGCGGTATATACACTGTTGTAGCACTGTATAAGGGTGATGTTTCAGACATGTTCCTACTGTAGGCCATTTGTCCCACCATTATGTTCATCTCTGTGCACACATCTTGCAATGACAGGTTGTTGTTAGTTATATTGCAGGACTTTTACATACCCTTCAGATATGCTATTATGGTGACCACTTTGATGCAGTGCAGTTAACAGTATGCATTATGGGTAGGTGTGTTAAATGTGTGCATGGCAAATACCATGGCCATAACATGGCCGGTATATTGGCAAACCTGAACAAACAACACCATAATCACTAGAAACAGGCTGCAACCCCAGAGGTATACCAGAGGGACCTACATAGTTGTGTGAGAGATGTGATGTCAGTAGCCACACCTGTGGCACTGGTACAGGGTTGGAGCAGCATTTCAGTACATCAACAGTACAAACCCACAATACTACAGATTATGCACATCTGTTTATTACTACAATGCAGCAACAGACTATATATATTTTATCTCATATGAATTATTAAACTGTTTAAATGCAGATGGATAAGCAACAGTGGTCTACTGATGTGCCCTGGGGCCTTATCTGTGCGGTCCTCATCCATTGTGTGGGTAGTACCCACCTCCACAATGCTATCCACAGGGTTTTGACTTTGCAGGCAGGCAGGTGCCCCGAGGCTCGCGAGGAACTCCTCAGCATGTGTCGGGGGGACTGGATGGCATGACCCCCTCCTGTGGCAAACTGGTCTCTCCTAACTGCAGCAGCATGCTGACGGGCATAGCGGAGTAGGTCAGTGCAATGATATTGGACCTGCTCATAACTGTGATTATACAGGCCAGCATAGTTTACCCTGTGGACAAGCTCGTTCCACAGGGCAGTCCTCTCCTGTAACTCATGGGCTGTACGGCCAAACAGAGTGTGGTAGTGCTGCACCAGGTGGTTTATTATAACCTCATTCTCCTGGGGCAATAGACTGGTAAATGCTCTCTAGACATGATGCCTGAAAGACATAAAGAGGAAAAAAGGTCTGAGGACATCATACTGCAAGGATATAACAGTTGTTAATCCACATCTCTGTCTCTCGCCCGCCATATCTGCAACAATAATTTGAATGCACAACTAAATGGGTATGTTTACAGCAAACCTACAACTGGTACATATATTGTATTGTACAACAAATTGTGCAATGTAATTCTAGTCATGTTCCATGTTGAAACACTATCATTGGTGACCTGTTGCTAAGAATGTCACCTGCATGCCATTGTAAGGGCCACAATGGTTCCATATATGCATGTGTTCTGTTTGCTATGTGACTGCTCCAAATCTGGTGTTTTGTGTTAATGGGGATATATATGCATGCTGTTAGATGCAATCCTGGAATGTGTGGACTGTTACAAGCCACATATGTTCTATAACTGTGACACAATAGTATGTTTGGGAAGCCAGTTCCCAGCAGAACCACATCTCCCACTTCATCTGGCCATGATACCAGGCCACAGCACATCTGGGACTCACCCCAGGACCTCATCATCTGTTGGTCCTGCACTACCTTCAGGTGGAGCCACCTCAGGGGATGGTGTTCATTCCTCCCCAGGAGCACACAGAGACAGGATCCTGTCACCTGAAGTCAGATCCAGGGTCTGGTCTATAGGGAGCTCCACAGAGACTTGGGGGATGTGCTACACCACCTTGAGGCCCTCAGTACACAATTACATGGTCCACATGCTCCTCCTGCTAAGCCCCCAGCCCAAGCACCTTGACAGCTGCGAAGGTGCAGTTGGGACTGCCCATGGGTGGGGACCTTGACCCCATTGTTTCCATTTGGGGGCTCATGGGCTTCCACATTCCAAACACCACTCCCCATCCAAGAAGTTTACCCACCAAGTGTCATATACCACCCCTGCATGCTGTCTTGTTGTCTTCCAACGCAACCTACCATAGCTACTATCCTTCCCCAACATACCAATCTCACCTTCACAATCAAGGGCAATGTATTCCCAACATGGATTTCACACCAGACATAACTGTCCATTTTGCACCCGATTACTACTGTATATGAATATATATATATATATATATATATATATATATATATATATATATATATGTATATATATATATATATATATATATATGTGTGTGTGTGTGTGTGTGTGTGTGTGTGTGATGTTTTCTCACACATATCGTGCAGC
Source organism: Protopterus annectens (assembly GCF_019279795.1). Lineage (NCBI taxonomy): Eukaryota > Metazoa > Chordata > Ceratodontiformes > Protopteridae > Protopterus > Protopterus annectens. The sequence continues at coordinate 333,331,885 of NC_056727.1, read as the reverse complement.
ACTGTCATTCAACAGAAGGAGAAATGTATATGTGTGTGTCTGTACATCTGTAGACATACATGTGTATGTATGCATATATATATATATATATATATATATATATATATATATATACACACACACACACACACACACACACACACACACACACACATATATATGTATAGATATATATATATATTTATATATATATATATATATATATATATATATATATATATATATATATATATGGGTTCCATACACTAGATCGAATTTTCACTAATTCGAAATAGTGCATGGAATGCTCACTGCAGCGAAAGTGCACTTAATTCAAATTGCACTTACGCAAAGTTCAGTACAACGAATGGGTGTTGTACTGAACTTCCGTGTAGTACTCATGGACCTTAGAGTTAGAGTGCGGGTCATAGTAAGGGCTATCCCCTTACCATGACCCGTGCCCTAACCCTAAGGTCCGTGATGACTGCAGCGCAGTGAAGGACATAGCAATGTCCTCCACTATAGTGCGATAGTCACGAACCTTAGGGTTAGGGCATGGGTTAGGGTAAGGGGATAGCTTTAGTAACTATCCCCTTACCCAAACCTGTGCCCTAACCCTAAGGTCCATGACTACTGCACCATAGTGGAGGACATAGCTTGTTTTCTATGTCCTCCACTGTGCTGCGGTGTTTTTGGTGAAGTGCACTTACGCAAAAGTTCACTTTCCTTAAAGTGCTTTTGCAGAAGTGAGGCTTCCTATTACAAGTTCGAAGTAGTGAACTTTCGTTCTTGTAATAGGAAGCCATATATATATATATATATATATATATATATATATATATATATATATATATATATATATATATATATATATATATATATATATATATATATATATATAGTGCATTCAAACATCAGGTCCACACTCTCTAACTTTCCTTCCTCCACAGCTGCACTGTTCTGCCTTGCTACTAAACAGACAGGTGTCACATGTGGAGACAGCCTAACATTAGGGGGGGTATAGGCAGACAGATTGTAGATAAGCCTATTACAAACCTATGGCATTTGCGCATGACGCATTTCACATTAACATGACTGTACTGCAGATGCTGGGGTCTGAAATTCATGTGTCTATCATAACTTCATTACTTCCACTACCAGCTATTTGCCACACTAATATACATGTCTTGAGATACAGAGCACAAACTATGATAACTTACATCTTTTCATTCAGTGCTGATCTGTACAGTTGACATGTATGGCCCACTGCCTACAGGGCCAGAAGCTATGTCCATAGCAGTTGTTCAGCAGGACATCACTGCAACAAATCTTGATGGCACATATAAATCTTTTCACATCATCTATCCCATTATTACAGACCAAGTACTACATTCAATTACATGCATGTATTTTTCACATACCTATTGTAGTATTGTCCTCTCCTCTACGTAGACATTTATGTGTCCCTTGTGTTATATAGGTTTAGTTTAGTCTGGTTTGTAGTTTTAGTTATTTTATTTTTTCTCCTTTCTCTGTCTCTCTCTCCACTACAGGGATTGAGCTGCTTTGAATAGGTTGGAGCATGGATTTTGTAGGTGATGCTCATGATCAGGTGATGGCCTCTGCACAAATCAGTGTTCACCACTTGCTAATTGCATGCAGCCATCTGTGTAGTACTTCCAATTACCACTGTCATGGCAACTCACTACTATAAATTATTACATCATGTGGGCATCGTCCCAGTCCCTTTACCTTTTCTGTATGGAAGACATCCTTCCTGTGTGTGGCAGCAGTGTTACAGACAGTAGGTAGCTATACCTCTTACAACAGAACTTGCAGACATGGCCAATTACATATTTGTATAAGGTTCCAGACCTACAGACAGTGAGAGTATTGTTGCTCTATGCATCATATACCACTATTTTTACAGGTTGTGTGTCCATGCTAGTTTTGCATGGAATTCAGTCTGTCTGCATAGCTCTCAACTGTGGGCCTATCCACATGATGGCCAGAGGATTGGCTGTTATATTTTGTCTGCTCACCACACAGGTCTTGTCTCTGATATATCAGTGGAATTCTGTCTGTTGAGTGCTGTCAGTACATGGATGCATCCATTTGTGTTTCTAACTTCATATTCCTGATTAAGGATATGTTGCAACCAGTTTTGTAACACCAGCAACTTTCACAGTGTATAACAGCAATATTGCAAGTATGGCCCTGTGTTCCAGCCTCTGTCCTCTACATATATACCAGGCTTTGTTCAGATGTCATGCAGTAAGAGGCTTGTTAAGTATTGGCCTATCATTATGTAGTGCTCGCATTCCTGCTATCATTCCTGTGATGTGGACTCCCACACATATTGTGGGGTAATGTCCATATACATGTGGGCTACAGCTGGACAAAACGTGTGTGACCTTGTACAGTCCAGAGGTCATATGTCATATGTAACACTGTTATATGCCCCTGTAAGTCATTCTATGAGGGAGGGTATGCACTATTTTAACCTAGGCTGGCACAACATGTGAGGGATATCAGTAGTAAGACACATGAAGGTATATGGCTGTACATTTTCATACATTTCACCATGGGAACAGTGGTGGACTAGTGCTTACTGTCTTACAGACAGTTATGTTTTTCAGTGTGATAGTGATGTTTTAAGTTAAGCATTGTTATGTAACAGATACATTTTCATTGTGACAACTTAATTCTTTTCCCCAGGGGTTGAGTACAGAGTGTAATTGGAGGCTGCTGAACTACATCTGTAATTAATTAGTGTTGATTGATTCTTATCTTCCAGGCCAGTGTTTCTTTACTGTTATACTACTTGAAGGCCTTGGCCTGGACAGCAACATATGTTATGCTTTCAGATTACTGTATCAAATGTTTTGTTTGATAGTTGCATTACTCAGTTATTATGTATTTCAAGCACCTAACTGCTATATGAAATGGTATATACAACTGAAATAGTACAGAAATAAACATTTCTTTGTATGCAAACCTGTGTGTGGTGTCATATCTTTTAACTTGTCTATGGGCATATGTTTCATGCAATAATTGTCTTTTGTATCTATCAAACACTGGGCATTTTAAAGGGTGGCAACTGTAGGAATACTATCTGTTTGATATGCCGTGTACCCTCTAAATATATATATATATATATATATATATATATATATATATATATATATATATATATATATATATATATATATATATATATATATATATATATGTGTGTGTGTGTGTGTGTGTGTGTGTGTGTGTGTGTGTGTGTGTGTGTGTGTGTGTGTGTGTGAATGTGTGTGGTGTATCATTGGAATGTTTACTGCTTCCACATTATATATTCCCTATGGTAGACAAACTGTTCTGCAAGATATGTTATTGATATCATCTTGACATCATACAGCTGAGATGGATTACTGTTAACTAGTTGTGTAGGGTCCTGGGTATGAGACTTGCAAGTGTTGGTTATTGTGTTGCAAGGCAGATCTGTTTAGCTGTGGAGGAGGGGATGATATCAATAATTACAAGAGGTACTTATTTTGGGCCCCCTCACCCCCATTAATGGTGCCTTTGGCCATATATTTATTTGTTGTGTTCTTTTATCTCTCTCTCTCTCTCTCTCTCTCTCTCTGTATATATCTATATATCTATATATCTATATATATATATATATATATATATATATATATATATATATATATATATATATATATATATATATATATATATATATATATATATATATATATATATATATATATAAATATATATATAGATATAGATATAGATATATGCATACATACAGACATCTACATATATAAATACATTTCCCCTACTGCTGAATGACTGTGCTGAATGATATGTTTGGGACGTTGGGAGGGTGGCCTAATGGTTAAGGTGTTTGCCTTACAAACCCAAGGTACAGGATATGAATCTCACAGGGGATAACTGGCTAGGCTTAAAATGGCTCGCAAGGGCAGTTAGCCTAGTACTAACCTAAAACATCAGATTTATTTACTTCTGAAATGACTTAGTGGTAAATCACTTTGATTGCAGACAGTGTGCAGGGTTTTTTGCTTGAGACTTGCAAGGGCTGACTATTTTGTTGCTAGGCAGATCAGGGTCTGATGGAGACAGTGAATAAGGCACTTTAAAGCAGTTGTAAGTGGGTTTGCACAGAACTAAGCGACACTTATGTGAGCTTAGCTTTGCTTACAACCACTTAAACCCACTCTAATTTAAATAAAGAAAAGAAAAAAGGGAGATAGGAAAGTGGTGAAATTGGGACAAGCAGGGGGACAAACAAGAGGAGAAACAAGTAGGGATGTGCAGGACGGGTGTAGGAAAGGACCATAGCTCTGTATTTCTTTGGCAGCAACAGCTGCTTTCAATGTGGGCAATTTAGAATTTGGAGCCTCACACCCTACAGAGAGGTGTGTGAGCATCATACAATACAAATGATTGGTAGGGTTAGATTGTGTGCTGGGTACATGTCTCTGGGTGAAATGCAGAGCTATGTATGGGACGTGATTTTTTTGTGGGACAGATGCCCTTTTTTTAAGTTGAAAGTGGGATGTTAAAGAAGGATTATTGGTAAGTGTGGTGAGGGAGGTTTGGTAGGAGAGGTTGCATTTGCAGACAGACAAGACAGACAAGACAGCAGACAGGGGTGGTGTATGACACATGGGGAGTAAACACCTTGATGAGGAGGGTGGTTGAGAATCTGAGGCTCATGAGCCCCTCAGATGGTAGTAGTGGTACTGATGTCCCCACCCAATGGCAGCCACCACTACTCCTTCACAGCCCCAAAGTTGGCTGTGCTGGGGACTGTGCTGGATGTGCCACCTGCCCCTCTAGCTGCAACAGTCTGCCCTCCACCTAGTGCAGGTGGTCCTCCAGCTCCATCTGAAGGACACTGCGCACCATGCCACAGAACTTGTCCTGGGTGACAATGTCCTCAGTGGTGCAGGACCAGCAGATGAGGGGTGTCTGGGTTGGATCCCAGATGTGCTGAAACCCCGCTGCCTCGACCAGGTGGGGTGGGAGAGATGGATGCACTGGAATCTGCCTTCCCATATATGCTATGGTGTGGAAATTAACAATGAATATTGGTTAGTCATGCACAACACATTACAACATTAGTCAAAATAACATGCATGGATATTCCCATTTACCCAAAACAGTGCAATTATAACAGTACCATAGCAAACAGAACACTTGCATATATGGAATGGCATTCAGGGTTGCAACAGCATGCCAGTTAATGGTATGTCAGGCAGGCAATAAGATGATTATTCAACAGGGAATATTAGTATACACACAGTGTAATCAATGATAGACCAAATGGAACAATGGTCCCAACAGTAGAGTTTTGTTTAGGAACATACCCATGTTGGTTTCAGTGTGATGGTTGGATCAGTTGAGTGATGGGGGATGGGAACAGATTAAATTGACAACTGTTATCAAGTATATTTGTCAGTACATTACTATTCACTAATCTACATTCTGACCACACTTACACTCTACCTGGGCCATGGGGCTGCTACAGCACACCAACAGCTGTAGATATCAACAGAGCAATTGTTCCCTTATTTTAGTTATACACATCAGACCTGTTTCTATCCAATTTCTGTACCTGTGGGCCTGTGCAGATGAACTGTGTGCACATTACATTGCTGTTTCTATACATATTTCAGATTCACATATTAGTTGCAGGCCCTGGAGTGTGTGTTGTGTCTTTCACATACATCTACAGTGACATTCTCTATGTGCAGGTTTCTTGGCAACTGGGGAAACTGTCCTTGACAGCATGACACTTGAGGGGCTTGCCTGGGTCAGACTGCAGAGTGTGGATGTCTATCTTGCATCTGTTTGTAGGACTGGGGCTGATCATCACAGCAATTGTACACCTTTTATATTTATACACATCATACTAGTATTTCTATTCAGATTTATTTACCTGTGTGCCCTCTATGGAAAATGTAGGTATTGCAGTACATTATTTTTTCTATTCAGACTGCAGTTTAAAACTGTAGAACTAGACTGAGATGTTAGTGGTAGTCCCTGGATTCGAACCATGCTGTGTGTACAAAATTTAACTAGAGGCCTAGTCCTTATCAGATGGAGCTACTGGGGAGGTGCTGTGTGCTGCTTGTGACATTTCTATCTAGTACAAATTTTTGTGCACAGTACTTTTATTATGACATGTTGCATTATTTGTTTCCCATTTTCAGTACAAATTATGCATACACATCAGACATTGGTGTCACTGTTTGTGAAACATATGCACATTAGCTGGATTGCACATTTGACTGTTTTACAACTACATACTGTAATTTAGATTCCTGAGTACACAGTGTAGGTTTTAAGTCTGCACTTGTTAGCCTTATACATTTCTCAGTACATTCACAGCTACATATGGCTGAAATTGAAAGGTTAACACAGGACAATGCTGGCAGACAAACAAGTAAAACACATTCTGATGGGAATATGTACTGTTACTTTTTTCCAGTTATTTGACATGCCCATTCTAAAGTATGCAGACAAGCAGTGCTAAATCAGTTCACCTCAGTTAATGCATTCTAAAGGACATACACATTTCTATTTTTCAGGTACAAGTGAGATGACACACACCAGTGTTTGGGATCACCTTTATTAGTTTTGACATACACATCTGTGTACAACTCAGAACTCCACAATTACTATTCCTGCATGATCTGCACAGGGGAATGCTTTTCATTTCTAGCTGTTCGTGGCCCTGACATGGCACTTTCTTGGCAGGTTCACTCAGACACACTCATACATATTCTAATATTCCTCTCCTGCATATTGTACCTTGTTTGCTAATGATGTCTGTATTACACAGCAGCTGGGAATACTCCATTGTAACACTGGCAGCCTGACACAGGCATTTATTCCTGACTTTTACAGCACAATTATATATAGAGGCAGTACTACCATTACTATAATTCTGATTTCTTTATGCTAATAGTAGGGGGTATTCTGTACTCACCATACTGCTGATGCAGCCGGGGCATTCGCTGGGCATGAGCCTTCACATTCTGGGACTTCTTTGCAGCAGCTGTATGGGGAGACATTACACATTAATCACACCTGCACAGTCACAAGTTGAACTTATTCCATACTTAGAGCTACATAAAACTGCATACTTACAGACAGGTGGGACATCCTGCACTCAGGCTTCTTGGATCCACTAGTCCAAGAGTGCACCCCTCCTCTGCTTCAGGTCATTATGGTGATGACGTACCTACTCCTCAGTCTGGGGTGTGCCAGTGGCACTGGTGAGATCATGTGCAAGCTGGTCCCAGGCCTCCACTTTATACTGTGAGCCCTGGCACTGGCCCTGCAGCAGCCTGCCATCATGGTTTTTAACTAGGAGCCCAACCATTACTCTGGACTCCTGGATGCCCCAATGTTGTGCTCAAAAGCACGCACCTTCACCAACGCCAGACATTTTGGTCCTGCTGTGTACAATCCCAAATGGTTATGGCTGTATTCCTGCCTATGCAGTTTAAGCAGGACAGTTTTCCTGCACTTTTCCTTGAGTGGCTGGTTTTAATATTCTGCACTATGCTTAGCTCCACGCAAATCCGAATAGCAATGCTTACACCAGCTAAGCAGAGCTGAAAGCAGGTAAGCAATGCTTACACTACCACAGCATTGCTTAAATTTATTTTTTCATTAAATTTATAAATTATTTTTTATATTTATATTTTACATATTCCCACTCCTACTGTGCTATATGTGAGCCATATGATTTACATCTATCATTTAAATTCCTTAAAAGTTTATTAAATAATTTGCCAGAGGGGGGATTAGAACCTGGTGTGTTCCACATGCTATACTACGGCAGTATCACTATGCTACAGCAACTTGGTGATGTTTTCTATCACAGTAGCACTTGTCTATCATTTTCGGGATTTCAACCAGGCTAAGCATAGTGGTGCCCCGCACAAATAAGCTGCTTCCCACTTAAACTTTGGATTTATTTCATGAAAAAAAAAATATTATTACATTTTTCTATTTTGTATTCCTTTCATCTTTCCCTACTGCTTCCATGCATGTAGGACAATAGTGCATACATTTGGGGGTGTGCACTTGAAGGCTGCTTCCTTCTAGGTGTTTGTGTTTTTTATTTTTTTTTTTTCGGTGTCCGCGGACACTGAAATGTTAGCTATTTGCATTTCAGTGTCTGCGGACAGTTGTTTACTATATAATATTAGAGACAGGCTCTAATATTATATAGTTTGACACTCATTTGTGTCAGAAAGTGCCGTGTTTCAGGTGCAGGCACTGCTGACACATGCCCCCTGTACTAGTCCCTGGTTCGTGTTCATTTAGTTTAGATAGCAGCGTGCCTTCATGCATATGCAAGGAGCACTGCTATCCTAAACGGACACGAACCACTCAGTGTAAGAATAGCCTTATTCTTGCATGGAGATTCATAAATCAAGAGGCTTGTATTTTCTTTAATTAGTTTATGTAAATGAATGCATACCTCTGCTAATTTTAAGAAGGAGTTTTCATAATGTACAACATGGCACATAATGCTGTATACCCAAAATTTTTCTGATACATACTGACTTCATAAGGCATCATCACCAAAGGAGTTAAGTGAGCAAAAGTAATTTTCTATTGTTAACAGAATGCAGTCCAAGTACAAACTAGAAGGCAGATTAAACATGTTGGATAAATGACACGTACATTAAAACACAGAATGAAAAAAATTGACCATTTGTCTCACTATTTTATTTTTATTCAAAGACATTACTGAGGATTCATTAACACGGTATCCACGTCATGCTCACTCTGACATAATTGACCATGTTAGCATGACTATGCAGCATTGCTAAGAAAACAAGGCGCACAGCACAATGAGGAGACTGAACCTGAGCCCACAGCAAAAGCTTGTGGTAACGCAGTGGTAGGCAACTGTATGGCCATATGTGTTTTCACAACATAAACAAATAAGTCTATATGACAAACTACAGTAAGTGCATACTCAACAGCATCAGATAAGTAAAACAAAAAAACATGAGCAAGGGAAAGCCTAGCAAAAAAAGGCAATCCCCAGGATTTACTAATCTTTTGTGTAAGACTAGATTAATCTTACATGGAAACGCCAGTCTAAGAGTATGACGACAGCGCGCCATGCATATTAATGAGGGCACACTGCCTCAACTCTAAAGCTTACACAGAGCATGGACGAGTGTAGGGGAGTGTCGGACTGCCGAGCAGTCCAAAAATCCACGTCCCTGCACTGACAAAACCCAAGAAATGCCGAGTTACATGTGCGAGTCCGCTCACATGTGTACATTGTAACACTACACTCCCCCATATGTTAAACCTTGTACAAATTTAAAAATGAAAAGAAATGTATTTTTTTTTGTTTTATTTCCGATATAGCTGCCCGTATTTGCACGTGTTTGTGTGGGATTGCCCATTGCTTAGCTACAGTTAGCAGCTTAGACACCAAAGAGGATAATAAGAAAAAAATATGCAAATTAAGCAAAATAGCGATAGCGTAGTGGTTAGAGCCTTCGCTCAAAGAGAAGGCATTCCCGGTTCGAGTCCCATTACTGCACGTTCTGTTTTGTGCTGGAAATCTGTATACAAAAATATTTCCTGACATTTATCATGTATAAGTTTTGTAAAAAGCATTCAAATATTGTATGTAGTAGTGAACGAATTATATATATATGAAGGTGAAATGGTTATGCATTCCGAGGCATGAGTAACTTATTTTAAGCAATATAAAGCACTGCTAAGCACATTTTAGCAGTATTTAACATATTTAAAACCAATTGCTTGTAGCTGAGCAGAGTGTTAACAAGCGCAATGGATTTGCACGTAGATGCGCACCTCGCTAACCAGCACAACGTCGGGCAATGTCGAGGAACGTCAAGCAATGTTGGGCAATGTTGGGCAAAGTTGGGCAAAGTTGAGCAAAGTCGGCTAAACACGGCCACACCTCCTTTACTGTACCTTATCCATTCAGGTCTGGCCAGTAGGAAAATAAAAGGCAGTGACAGGGCTCAAACTCAGGATACTGTGCACTATAGTCACAGTACATAACCCCTAAGCCATGACAGCATTTCATAAACATGCACTTTCAACAGACACCTATCTATCAAAGGAATATTAAATCTTGCTAACATCAGCTAAGCAGGTGTGCCTACAGCTGAGTTTTTTCAAAACTGGCCAATCACAAATAAATGTGGGAAATGAGGCATATTTAAGCTCCACAGGTGGGAATACTTGCCATAACTGGTTGTAGCTCCCTTCTGCAGTCAGCATGGCTGGTGTTGGAGAAGGCACTCGATTTCAAGCACAATGCTAGGGCATTGAGGAGACTAAAGTAATGGTTTGGCTCCTTGTCCACAATCACGAGGAAAGACTCCTGCGGGGCCAGTACCAGGGCACCCAATATAAAACGGAGGCCTGGAACAGTCTAGCTCATGATCTCACCGGTACCACTGGCGTTCCTCAGACTGGTGAGCAGGTCAGGCACCATTATTCTGACCTGAAGTGATGTAAGGAGGATCAAATGGACCGGTGGATCCAGGAGTCCCGTGCGATACCTAATGCACCAGTACTGAGTAAGTAGCCATTGTATTAAGTAGTTAAGAATTGCTATGCTTGTCTATACTATGGATAGGTATGTCTCAATATCACTGAATTTACTTCACTGCTGCAGGTGTCCGGGCTATGAATCAGCAAGCCCATGAAGATAGGTTGCAAAGGCTGCGTCATCAGGCAGGTTAGTAATTATTCTGGATGTACTGTTATATAAAATAAATGAGAGATCCTTCAAAAAGTGTTTTTAACCCAATAAAGGTGTAATAATCCTTTAATAAATGTATAATTACTGGAGTGCATCTGTGTCATTTTATTTGATATGTTGTTGTACTGTTGCATTTTACAAATAGTACTGTTGTATTAAGCAGTGTTAACCCACACTTGGGCAGGCCCATATAACGTGGATGAAGGGAGTGCCAGTAGCTTTTATGCATATTTACAGCCCTCAACTGTTGGTTCATGCCCAGCATATACAGGTTAATCTGGCACATGAGTAGCTTGGTATTTTGTTCCCCAGAAATGTGAGAGTGCTGCCAGAAATGTAGGGATCTGTTAACATATAACTGATACTTTCACCTGAACATATCTAGATAATTATATGAAAGTAGAGCTGTCAGTGTACCATCTTAGCAGTAGTGTGTGTGAGCAACTCTCAAAATATGTAGCAGTAACATCTGCATCTTGGACAGTTTGTATGTAAGATACAGCTCATGTATATAATGATCTAGCAAAATCCAATTGCATAATATAAGGACTTTGGGTAGTGTAATAATACATGTAAGGGACATATAACTGTAGTTATAGGAATGTAGTGAAAACTAGAAGGATATATAAGTTGTTAATTGAGCTATCCTTTTTCTCCCTACTGTATGTGCATAAAAAATGCAATTCCACACTTCAATCGGTATGTCTAATCTCAAAACATTTGTTGGGACATATGTCCTATTGGTTTATAAATATTTGCATTTATTTCTAGGCATGTGGCCTGTTACAATACCACAATATTGGTGGCCTGTTGCCATCAATTCAACCTGCATGCTGTTGTAATGTCCACTATTGTTCTATATATGCATGTGTTATGCTTGCTTTTCAACTGCTGAAAATCTGGTGTGTTGGGTTAATGGGAATACTTCTGCATGGTGCTATAACTAATTGGGAATGCTGTTGACTGTTACTAACCCAAATCTTTATTAAACCCTCCAAAACATAGTTTGTATGGGAAGGCCAGTCCCAGCAGACCCACCTGTCCCACCTCAGCTGGCCATGGCACCTGGTGCCAGCAGGTCTGGTGCCCAGCCTGAGACCTCCTCCTCCATTGGCCCTGTGCCACCTTTAGGTGGAAGCGCTGCAGGGGATGGGGCTCACCCCCCCCCATGCAAGCGAACGGTCCAGGCTGTGGTGTGTAGAGAGATTGAACGTTCTGTTGCAGAACCTCTATGCCAGCTTGAGGCATGAGTGGTGCAACTCCTGGGTCAGCCTGCCCCTCCTACACAGCCTCTAGCACAGCCACCCTCTGGGCTGTGAAGGTGCAATGGTGAATGCCCATGGGTGGGGACCTCAGTCCCACTGTTTCCATCTGTGGGCTCATGGACTTGCGATTTCCAAACATCCCTCCCCGTCAAAGTTGTTCACCCACCACATGTGTCATATACCACCCCTGTATGCGTCTTGTTTGTCTTGTCTGTTTACCTCCCCAACCTACCTCCCCAAATATACCTACTTCCCCTACCCCACATTCCACTCTCACCTGAAAAAAAAGGGCAATCTGCTCCCAAAAAATAAAATTACATCCCATACATAGCTGCCCATTTTGCACACATGTCCACTGGACACATAAAATGTAATTTAATTGGCATTACAACATACTTTGTTGTCCTCACCCCTCTCTCAGGCGTTGGAGGTTTCATATCTACCTCCAAATTTATTCCATATGCACAGCTGTTGCTGTTAAAGAAATGGGCAGCTATGGACCTTCCCTATACCCTTCCTGCACATCTTGAGCTACTTTCCATACTGTCTTTCGCTCTTTGCTCCCCTTTTTCACCACTTTCCTATCTCCCCATTTTTGTTTTCTTTCAAAGAAATGAGCGTGGGGGTTAGCGGGGGTAAGCACTATTAAGCAGCAGTTATCTGGTTTGCGTGAGTGTGTGCTTGTTTGCGCTTAACTAAGCATTGCTAAGCATTGCGCAATCCTGCGCAAACCCGCTTACAACTGCTTAAACATACCTTAGTCACTCTGTATGTGAGGGCCCTTGTTCTGCTCAGGAGCAAAATAAAACATCTCTCTTAGTCTCGAACCCCAGACCTTGTACACACTACACAACATGAAGTACCACTAAGCTATGGTAGATATGCAACACATTGATGCTGAAGTAAATATATCATGCATCAGAATGAGTGAATGTAAAGGAAAAATAGGAATGCCATACCACACAACTTGTTCTGTGGATCTTTACCAACAGTTGTTGTGGGATTACATTACATGACTGTGATAAGAGAAGCAGCCATTCTAGCAGGGAATAATGTTACACCATCACTTTACAACCCCACATAGTATCACAGCATGACAAACACTTGCATATCTGTTTAGGGCAGAGGCCATACCTCCCGACTGTCCCTAATTTTCAGGAATGTCCCTGATTTTGACACAAATTTTAGCTCTGTCCCTCTGAATCCCTCCTAAAACTACTGACTTTGGCCAGAAAGGTGGTGAATTACACTTAATGAATAATGACAATAATTAAGAGTTAGACACTTCTTTTACTTCAGAAAAGGTGTATTAATTCATATGCTCTGATTCTCTCAATGTTTCAACTTAATGGCACTAACATTTTAAAGGTGTCCCTGACTTTTTCCTTACTTTTCCCTGAGTCTGTTCAAATATGTACCTGAGTGTTTGAGAGGTCTGGCAGAGGCAGAAACACAGAGGCATATCAGACTTTCTGCTGTTACACACTGTGAGAATAGCTTTGGAAGGAGTTTCGGAAGCATACCCTTATGTAGGAATACAACACTGAAATACAAATGGATGTAGCCATGTACTGGTAGCAACCAACTGTAACAATGCCATTGCTCTATTGCTGAAAAACCTGTGTGGTGCACAGACAAAAAATAACAAGCTATTCTCTGGCTACCATGCGGATAGGTCCACAGTTGGGAGTTATGCAGACAGACTACTTGCCTTGATAAACTAACATGTACACAGCACCCCTGTAAGTCCAGCAAGATAAAATCCACACAATAATACTTACTCTCTCTGGATTTCTGCACCCCTACCCAAATGTAGAATCTACCTGTGTGTGCAGGGTCTACCAAGGATGTAGGTAAGCATACTCACAGTACTGACATATGTCCAGTTTTTCTGAGCAGCTTGTGCTAATGTTAGCACTAAAAAGCACAAACTGTTTAGAACTGAGTAAATGAATATTCACAGTATAGCAGTTCACAAACAATTCTTGTGCCAAAGGAATACATCTCAATAACTAGCTTTGTATGGCAGTTAATTGTAAAAGTTGTAAAGAAAGTACATCTTTCCATGTATCTTGGGGTAGCATTTTGAGGGGTGAGTACATTTCTGCACTGACAAGTGGGTACTGGAAGCAGCAACATTAGGTCTGAGTACAAAATGTAAATCTCTGGCTACACCCCTGGCTTCTGATATAAGAACTATACCAACCTTCTGTCTTAAACAATGATGTCCACAGCAAACAAGGATGATCTCCATCTTGGAAAGCTGAAAGGGCCACGCCTACCTGAGTTAGCAATTTATAGTACTGGGTTGCTATGACAGTGATTACTGCAATTTCTACACAGCAGGCTGCATGCAATTAGCACGTGGTGGCCACTAATTGGTGCAGAGGCCATAACATGCTCATTTGCAAATACCTACACAAGCAGGCTGCAATCTCTGCCAACAAACTCAATCACTCTATTGCAGAGACTGAAAGAGAGAGAGACAGAGACAGAGAAAAGGAAAAAGAAAAAGAAATATTACTAAATTATACAAAGGAAAGGTATGTGACACATATGTATTTACTGGCATGTAGTAGATGTTATTGAAGAATAGTCTATATAATGCGAACCATTCATATGTGGCAGCAGTACTTATTTATGCATAGATGTTCTGCTTAACTACTGCTATGGACAATACAGTGTGCACCTGTGGGCAGTGGGACATACCTGTGAAATGTGTAGCTCAGCATTAAATGTCAAAGATCTGATCCATGTTATCTGTGTTCTGTACAATAGTGTGGCCAATGGCTGTTGGGGGGATTAGCGCTGACATTATATAAACATGGGTGTGACAGAACAACACATGCATGATAGTCATATTAAAGTGTAGCTTAGCATTGGCAACTGCTGCAGCAGTCTAGTATGCTTATCTAGCATTTGTAGCCATATATACCCCCCTAATGTTAGTGTGTGTTCATATGTGACACCTGCTTGTGTTGCAGCAAGGCCCAACAGTTCAACTGTGAGGTCCAGGGACTTACAACAGTGTGGACCTTGTGTGTGTATGCCACACACATATGGAGAAATATATATGTGTCATATATATTCACATCTGTATATGTGCATAGAACATGGGACATATTGCAACTGTTTGTAAAGGGTGGAGATATATATGTTGGTGAAGGTTAGTATGCACATATTTGTATGTAGGTTTTAGTGTGTGACAAACAAGACAGCATACAGTGCTGGTATATGACATGTGGTGGTTAAACACTGTGGGTGGTTTGTTCAGTTTGCAATATTGAAGCCAGTGAGGCCTGCTAAATCTGCCTGGGCTGTGATCACCTTCAATGCATTTATCCCAAGACTGTGCGATTTTATTACATTACTGTACACCTCACATCCTTTGTATAATTGATATTCTCACTATGAAAGGTGAAATATATATGTGCCTACATATTTATGTATATGTACACCAAATGGATGTGTGTGTGTGTGTGTGTATATATATATATATATATATATATATATATATATATATATAGTTATATATACTCATACACACCTACAGCTACTTGTTGCAATAGATTCTCTGTACTGTTAACTGACTGTGATGGTCAATGTGTTTGTGAATACGTCAAAGATATGTATCTGTAGGACAGCTTAGTGGGAAACTGTTTATGTCATGGTATTCTGGGTCCTTGCTTTCACCCTAGCAAAAGCTGTGCATTTTGTTGCTAGGCAGAAAAACTGCTATTGCATACAGTGTGATTAAGTCCCTTGGTTTTAACTAAGGTGTGTCATTAGAGGCTAAAGCACTACATCTATGATTATTGATTGGTACTGATGTTGAATCCAAATCCTGTGTGTACTATAGTACTACTTGAAGTTCTGGGCCTGTACAGCAAAGTATGGTGTATGTCCACATTGCTTGCATCCACTGTTTTGTGTGGTCACTGTATTCATCACAGATTACATTTCTCAAGATTAAACTTGTGTAAGTACTGACATACAGTATTGTATAGTACACACTGAAAGCTTATCTGGGTTGTCATACCTTTGTGTCCTGTAATTATGTCTGATGTGTGTGTGTGTATGTCTGTAACATGTCCTTTGACATATGTGTGGCAAAACATATAACTGTGTATTTAGCAACATTCATAGTGTACTACAGCAGTATGCAACCTATATTCCCAATTGTGCACATATTTTGGACACGGGTTTGTCATTAACAAGTTGTGTGGTATAATAGTAATACATTTACTGGACCATATACTCATTGTGATGGATGATATATTTCTTTACACATCAGCTTGATGTATATCTGCTGTGGCTAGGTGGTGCATCGTGTTGCATACAGTGTACCAGGTACTCTTGTATAGCCTTATATAGTGATTTTATTTTGTTGCTGTGCAGAACATGGTTCATTAGATTGAGAGTGAGCCAGGCACTTCCAAACAGCTGTGGGGTGAGCAGTGATAAGTGGCAGTTAATGTGTTTCACTCTCGGTTAGCTAATAGGTTGCTATATATGGCAGTTCAGTGATATCTGTACTGTATAATGTTAAATGTGCCATATGACTTGCTCAGACATATTTTCATATTTATTTCTTCCTGGGATCATGGCACATCGCAGGAACTCCACTTACAGTAGTGCTGAAGCTGACATAATTACTACCAGCATGATTCCGCACAACAGACTCATGTTCTCACAAACCAGCCAGGACCAGCAAGAGCGTACTGCAATGTGGCAAGATGTTGTCTGCAGGGTAAATGAAGTAGGCCTGCATAACCGGACATATGAGCAGGTACGCCACCACTGCAGTGATCTTCTCAGACATGTCCGTCAGCGTGCTGCTGATTTGCGGAGACTACAGCTTGCAACAGGAGGTGGTGTTAATATCCATATCCCCCTCACCAGAGTGGAGGAGCTGCTCCTGAGCCTGGTGGCACCTGCCCAACAACAACAGCAGCAGACATACACCATTATGGAGGTTGGAGACACCCAGCAAGCACACATGGAGCATGCAGGTAACATGGGATATCTGTAGACTACTGTTATCTGTATTGGTAGATCATGCATATGTGAGATGTGGAGTGTGTCTTTAAAAGATGTGGAGCCTGTTGTTGTGCAATACTGATCATTTGGAACATAATCTGTAGCCCTGTGAATGTAAACTGTTGTTGTACTGTAAGATTGCAAACACACAGTAGCAATGCTACAGTTGTGGCCCCTGACAAACTGTCTCATCTCTATGTAGGTCCCCCTGAGGTGACATCAAGGCAGCGGACAGATGCTGGTGAGTGTGTTCTACATTTATTATTGTAAATAAAAAGTGCATGTCATAGTTAAGGTGTAGGCCATGTACACATGTAACACACCTACCCATAATGCATGCTGTGCATTTTTGATGTAAGACCACGCACATCTCACTAATGTGATTAGCTGCCTCAAACACATGCAATACCCAGACTATCTCAAACAAATGTGGCTAGACTGTAGTGACCATTGGATAGGCACAGTTGATACTCAACATGCACATAACATACACATCTATGTCATACACAGAGCATTTTAACATGCTACACACAAAGGATTCCCAAACTCTCTGTAAAGACACGCTCCAGTATCCAAAATCTCATCCACACATTACACATAATATACCTGAGGGGTAGAGGCCTATCATGGGGCATTTAAACACTCTGCAACACACTACACATTCATGTCAGGGAATGCTCCTTATTGGCCTCCTTACAAACTCATGTAACAACTGGTTGTGAAATGGTGAATATAGCCAAGGTAGTACAATTCCAGTGCAGCATGAGTAGTGCTGGTTTGGGAAACATTTGTAGCCTTGAGTGACCACATGATGCTTCATGATGATGGCCTATGGTACTATACCCCATCCAGTTATTGTAACCACCATACTACACATAGCTTTCATTTCTATACACCATGCTATACACCTTAATGTTGTGTGTGTGAACACATATGCACCTCTAAACAATATGCATACCAATCACCATTTGCACAACTGACACATATATGTCTTGTGATGCTATTGAGTGGCTAGGTCATATGACACACATTAGGTATGTGTAGTGTTTAAATATGCAGTTGTGTTTTAGCATGCCATGTCATGGATGACACTGGCATGTCCACAATATGATCGACACTCACCATAAGTACCGTACATTGGGTATGTGGCCGAATGGTATTCCATCAATTATCCATGCACCACTGATGATGTTGAGTGAATACTAATCATACATGTGCTAAAAATGTGTCGACAATTATTTGCTAAAGACACAGAGGCTGTAATCAACGTTGGATACCTATCTGACGCACAGATACACACCGGGCCATGGTATGTACACCTGTTTGTTATGGTGCACAGTACATTACAGAGTTTTGAATACCTGCACAGCAATGTTGTGTCCATGTATGCATTGTGTTCTAGGGGGAGGCCCATCATCTAATAACAAAACACATGCATCAAAGCCATGTATACTGTTAGTAACAAGGAGTGCCTACACTTGCACTGCATGCTGTTGAGCAACACGTTCTGCATGCTGACATGTGTGATATGACTGTTTTGCTTGTGATACTGTACCCCACCATCACCTGCTATTGTGAATGTTCTGTGATTGCTGGTGTTGTGTGTGTCTGCTTTAAGGAGAAGTGTATTTTTGTGTGTGTGCATGTGTGCATGTGCGCATGTGCGCATGTGGGCATGTGCGCATATGTGCATGTGTGCATGTGGTCTGCAATCATGTTCAGGTCTTAAAGTGTGATTTCTGTTTTCCTCTCACAGGTGCAGAGGTGGGGCTGGTTCAGTAGAGCAGGGAACCTGATGTCACTGAGACAGACAGTGATCATGAGGATACGTGTGTTGAGGCACAGGCAGGTTTGTCAGGGTCTGTTGTTGGGCCACCAATTGACACAAGTCTCCACCCCATCCATGCACACAGTCATATTGCCTGTACATCCATCATCACCATTGCCCTTAGCTGAGGGACAGTGTATGGTTGGCACTGGCCAGGACAGTGTGGTATCTATGGCACATGTATCAGGACACAGCAGCCATAGCCAGATGTCTGGAATGGTACCACATAGGCAGATGCCCAGGTGTTCTCATCAGAACACTGCTGGTCATCATGCCCCTGGCAGACGTGACACACCTCTTTCTACCACACGCATGTTCCAGGCTGTCATGGAGGCACAGAAACGAATGGAGCGGTACACCAGACAGGGACTAAGGGCACAGAGGGCTCATAACACCTCTGTAAATGACAGTATCCATGACCTAGCAGGTGCCATATGTAATTACACTGAGGTCATTGATAGACATTGGGTGAGATATTGGATGTCCTCCACAATGTCATGTCCATGTGTCAGGACAGTGTGGGACGGTTGAGATGTCGATGTGGACATATGCCAGCAACATCAGCAGCTGGAGGTTGCCATGAGCGTCCAGCAAGTCACAGCCACTCCCGTAGCACCAGTACCAGCCCCAGCAGTGTTGGGGGGGGCTGTCCATAGACTGCCCTAGAAGACCACATGCACGTGGATCTGGCCAGTCCCAGCAGGGACCTGGATCCAGTGGACATATGTCAACCTCTTCGGATAGTACCCAGTCTGGATTAGTACCAGATACTGTCTGTAGCACCCCTGCCATTCACAGGTTCCGTATCCATGGCCAGAGATGGTGATCTGTAAAGCCTGCCAGGTACAGTCTGTAGCTGTCTCACAAATCTCCGTATATGGCAGCCACATGGTGGAACTGTGTGCATGCAGACACCACACATAAACCAGAAACCTAGGGCAAACACATACCCGCACATATTACATCAACAATGGCCCATAACAGTAATCATGGCCCTCACACACTCACACACACATGTCGATTGTATGGCTCAATGTAGGCCTCTGCCAAACCAACAACACACCCTGTGCATATGATGAAACCTGTGCCACCTCCTGTCATCTGTAACATTGATGCAGGAACAGGCTAAAATGGTGCTGATGCACAGGGTGACTTTAATAAAGTATATCAATGGCTGAATGTGTAGCATGTTGTCAGCAGTAAAGTGTAATGATATCCTTGAAGGTGTAGCTGAGCAGGCATAATGCATTAAAGCTGTAATTAGCAATGTTGTATTGTTTCCACCAGTGTTTATTCCAATTGTGTTTTATTTGCCCATGTGCCACTTGGCTGATGTGTGTAGTTGTGTCAGCATGTGTTATACAGTGGACAGTAAGTGTGGGGTGTGTGTAGCACATGTCTGCAGGTGTACATTTGCAAACATGGTGGAGGTGCACTGTCTGCATGTACGTGCATATTGGACACATGGGCAGGGTGACATGCCCTGTATTGGCCAGTGTTAACACTCCATACTTTCTATTGGTGGCCAGTATGCATTGTACTACACACATTTTGGAACTTGAGTACACATGCGTTTGTATGACACGGGTTGACACTGTGCTGTGGGTGATGCTGTTGTTGCTATCTGTCATTGGTTTGCATTACTAAGGTTAACACTGTCCCAGCTGCATAATCCTTTATTAATGCACACTGTTCACCTACAGGGTTGCATGGACCGTGCTATCACAAACACAAGAAATTCTCACTTATACAGTAAAAGTGCATTAGTCTCATGGAAGGTGTGAAGTTGTACCAAAAAAGAGTTACATACCAAGAAGGGATAACCTCTCTGGTCAGTATCATTGGGAAAATACAATCCCTCAATAAACATACAAGGCAGGCTTCAAAATACAAAATGGCAAGGATTCCAAAGACAACACTAAAGCTTTCTTTAGTGTTGTTCATAATCTACAGGGGAAATCTCAGATCAGGTCACAGTTAATGTAAATGGTCACAAAGTACACATATCTGACTGACATTACCAATTCCTTGTCAGACAGTTTGAATGCGGATTTCACCACCCTGTCATTACAGAAGGGCCACATTTCCAGACCTGAAGAATGTAAAACCTGATGATTCACAGAAACTCTAGTTAAAACATCTCTTTAACAAAGTACACACCACAGTGGCAATGGTACTGGACAGTGTCCCTGGCTGTGTCATACACAAGCTGACATATGAAGTGACCACTCACCTAAACGCTCTGTCCAGATGCAGCCTCTATACAGGTTACATACTTGTGGAATGACACACGGTAATGGTGTTCACAGTCCACAAGGGTTGAGCTACAATGTCTTCTTCTTCTCCTTTCAGATGCTCCCATTAGGGGTCGTCATACTACATAATTTCTTCCTGGCCTCTGCATCTTGCGCTATCACACCATCCACCTGCATGTCCTCTCTCACCACAGCCATAAACCTCATCTTAGACATTCCTCTTTTCCTGTTACCTGGCAGCTTCATCCTTAGCATCTATTTCACAATATACTCTGCATCCCTCCTCAGCACATGTACAAACCAACTTAATCCTGCCTATCTGGCATGGTCTACTAACCTTCAAACCTGGTCTGAACCTCTAATATACTTATTCTTAAACCTGTCCACCCTCGTCACACCCAGTGCAAATGTTATCATAAATTGATTAAGGGTAGAACTACAACAGGTCCTGGAAACTCTCACCCTATAAGCCAGACCAATGTTATCTGGAAGGCTATGGAGCACAGCATTATGGAACTCATTAAAAGAGACATTATGAACCTGCAAACACTGCACCATACCCACTTAGGTTCTCTAAAGGCCAAATCATGGCTCCTACACCCAGTAGACTTCAAGCCAGTCAACAAGGCTATAGGTGAGGGAGGGGAGGTCAACACAGCCAAGCTATAGCTCACCAGAAATTCATACCCATCCTACATACTGGTATTATACATAACCTCAACAGACTGACCATAAACGATTGTTTGATGATGGCTTGACAACTGACGCACAGATGTAGGACACACAATAACATTTGCAGCCTCCATGTACTATTCTATGCCAGTAACAAGTGGTATTCACCTGCACTCAGTCCTGGGACCACTCCTGTTTGGCATATAGCTTTCTTAGGTACAAGCAAACACAGTAGGGATATGTCTGCCCACGTTTGATGACAATGCATACTGTGGGATATACTTTATTCTCCAGATGACACACACATCCTCCAAAAGGGTATCATACAGACAGATACCTGGTGTCAAACTCATGCTGTAAAGCTATAAGCCAAAGAAAGCAAAGTTATCCACTTTTAGAAAACAAAGTATCCCCAGAGTGCCACATAGGTAGTAGCCCCCAAAATGTGGAACATGTGCTAATGTATACATAGAGCCATGTGTTAAGTCATCTCTTCTTTGATAATCACATTACCAAAGGGTTTTGGAAATCCCTCTGTGGAGCACATAAGCAATAAAGGGTTTGCATGCAGATCCACAGAGGTTGTTGCACACCTATAATGATTAGTCATCTTTGCCAGACTTTGCTTGCTTTGGAACAGGTTTCAAATATACCTCAAGCATAAACCCTCACTCACACTCTTCAATAGAAACCATGATGAGTGGATGTGAAACAGAAGACATAGCCCAGGGACCACTGCAGTGGCTACGCTTGTCACAAGCATACAGAAGTGATCTAAGGTCTGAAAAATGCCAGCACGCTCTGGCAAAGATAACACATGCGTTCATGGAGAAAGCAGAGTACCCACCTATGAAATACTTGAGGTCACATGTATGTATATGGATTTGCCCCACAGCTACCTTACATGTGTAATGCACATACAGTTGTCATTGTGATATGTCATACAGTAGAAAAATCAAAACCCACTCCACATTGGCCAATAGTGTCACACATCTGGAGCACAGACACACAGTCAGCAAGTAGGAGATTCAAACTCTTTCCTAACTACATTATGATACTACAGTAGTATGCATTTATACGACGTGCTAAACACATTATTGGAATTTCACCTTTCCACAGGTATATTTGTAGGATGGTGACATCATCAGACTTAACAAAGATTAGTATACCACTTTTAAGGGGTGTGAGTAGTCTCCAAAAAGGTTGCTTCTTCCCAGGGAGACACACACAGTAGGCAAGTCAAGGGTTCGAACCCCTACCTAACCATGTTATGATATTACAACAGTATGCATTTACACAACACATTATAGACATTATTATGGCTTCATTTTTCCACAGGTATATTTGTAGGATGGTGACATCATCAGAATTGACAAAGATGAGTATACCGCTTTTAAGGGGTATGAGTAGTCTCCAAAAAGGTTGCTCCTCCCCAGGGAGACACACACATTCACAGCTGGCAAGTGCAGGATTCAAACCCCTACTTAATTACATTATGATATTACAGCAGTATGCATTTGCACAACACGCTATACACATTATTGAAATTTCACCTTTCCACAGATATATTTGTAGGATGGTGACATCATCAGACTTGAAAAAGATGAGCATACCACTTTTAAAGGGTGTGAGTAGTCTCCAAAACGTTTGCTCCTCCCCAGGCAAGAACACACACTCACAGCTTGCAAGTGCAGGATTCAAGCCACTACTTAACTACATTATGATACTACAGCAGTATGCAGTCACACGACACGCTATACACATTACTGTGATTTTATCTTTCCACAGGTATATTTGTAGGATGGTGACATCATGAGACCTGACAAAGATGAGTATACCACTTTTAAGGGGTGTGAGTAGTCTCCAAAAAGGTTGCTCTCTCCCCAGGGAGAGACACACACACACACACACACACACACACACACACACACACACACACACACACACACACACACACACACACACACACAGTTGGCAAGTGCAGTGTTCTTAATCCAAACTAAGTACATCTTTACACTTCAGCAAGCAATATGGAGTTACAGGGTGCAACACAGACATTACTTGTTGACAGTCTGCACAAAGGTTTTTTTCACATTTGCTAACCTCAGCAGCCTTATCATACTAGGTGTATTGTGAGTGTATTGTATGCATAGGCCATGACCATATCATATATGGGTTGATGCACCACATGCTGGCACACACAGGGTCAAACCTTGAGTAGCATCTTACCTTCACCTACATGATACTGCAATATAACAGAAAGATGATAAACTTCAACAATTGGCTGAGCTTCTGGTGTCATTCAAAGGGGATCCAGTCTCTGTCTGCCTGTGATGACATGATAGACGAGCCTTGTTGCTTTGCTACAGATGGTTTGCACCTTTCGCCCCTATGCTTCTGAATACTGGCCAAGGCTCTTGCTCTCCCCATATTTCCTTTTTTAGGCAAGTCGCAAAGGTTCATAGTTTCATAGGTAGGTATTAGGCTATCGGCCCTGGGGCCTATGCAAGCCCAGCCAAAAAGGTACCCTGTCTTTTGCGACCCAAGAAATTTATTTTCCTGTGCCACTGTCGAGCAGAGAAACAGAAGTGATCCCCAGGGTGAATTTCCTATTTCCCATCCAATCATCAAGATTTTTCTTGAAGAGTGCTAATGAGGAGCTTTGTTTGATATAGATAGGTAGTTTATTCTGGAGTATGTGAAGTCTCTGGGAGCAGAATCTAACCCTCCGGCATGTTCTGTTTATTATGGTGACAAGGTTTAGGTCCCTAGAGTGTGAAGGTTCATAGGTTCATAGGTAGTTACTAGGCTATTTGCCCAAGGGCATTTATAAGCCTAGCCAGAATGTGTTGGCTTTTGCCTCCCTTTTAAATTAGTTTCCTGGGCCTCTGTCTAGCAGGGCCACTGAAGTGATCCCAGGGGTAAATTTAAAATTTCCCATCCACTCGTCAAGATTCCTCTTGAAGAGAGTCAGCAAGGGGCTCTACCTAACATCAAATGAGTGAGGGAAGTCTCTGGGACAGGAATCTATCCCTCCAGCACATCCTGTTTATTGCTTTGCTGAGTTTTAATTCACTGGAGTGTGTGGCTCTAAGAGATTTGTTTTTCTTGAGGTGGAGCATGTCCATTAATTCCGGGTTGGACATGGTCTTTATACATCCGGCATAGATCACCTCTGAGCAGGCAGTAAGCAACCAAGTAGAGCTGGAGTTTCTTTAGTTGAGCTGCATAGGGCATCTCTTTAAGGCTCATGATCCTCTTGGTGAGGTACTTCTGTGGTCTTACCAGCTGTTGCATGTGCCAATTAAGGTACATACCAAATGGGGCATTGTACTCTGTTATGGGCCTAATGAGTGATGAGTAGAGGGGCACAACGACCTCTCTTGATCTAGAGGTGAACCCTTTCATGATTAGGTGGGCTACATAGATGGAATATCTAACCACTTTGGCAATGTGATTATCAAAGGAGAGGTTACTATCTACCTGGGTCCCCAGGTCCCTAATTACATTTTCCATACCTAGTGGATTACCACCTATGTGGTAATTCGTGGGCACTTTGTTTTTTCCAAAGGGGATGACTATGCATTTTTTGGCATTCAGCTTGAGGCTATAGTTTTGACACCAGGTATCTGTCTCTGTAAGACCCTTCTGGAGGATGTCTGTGTCAGCCAGAGAGTCGATTATGGCCCCCAGTTTGCAGTCATCTGCGAACTTGGTCAGCCATAGTCCTCCCATGCTTGCCTGTACCTCAGAGAAGTATATACTGAACAGGAGGGGTCCAGGACCGAGACCTGTGTGATGCCACTTGTGACTGGTTTAGAGTCGAGCATGGCACCCGCAACTCTGACCATGTGTGTTCTATCCATGAGCCAGTTGGCCACCTATCTCACAACATAGGGGTTAATGTTCAAGCTGCAAAGCTTGTCTATGATGCCAGAGTGGGGAATGGTGTCGAAGGCCTTAGTGAGGTCCAGGTAGGCTGTGTGGACTACCTTCCCTTCATCTATAGCTTTGGTAACTGTTTCAAAGACATCAACTAGGTTTAGGAGGCAGGATCTGCCTTTAACAAAGCTGAATTGGGTAGGGTCCAGTGTCTGGAGGTTCCCAATGTCAGTTTATGAGTTCCATGATAATACGCTCCATAGCTTTGCAGACCAGGCTGGTCAGGCTTATAGGGCGATAGTTCCCAGGTTCTGTTGTAGCACTACCTTTGTGGAGCAGGATGACTGTTGCTCTACTCCATTCTTTGGGTACATAGCCTGTGGTAAGGCTGAGTCTGAACAGTGAATTTAGGTGAGGGTTTAGTTCCTTTTGGAGCTCGTGTAAGATGCAGCCTGGGACACCATCCGGTCCCATTGATGCTGTGTTCTTAGCTTTGGAGAGTGCTGTTTTTACCTGCATGTCCATGATGTCTGGGGCTCTGCATTCTTCTGGGATGGGCACAGGCCCTTTTGGGGGTGGGGGGGGGTAAAGTTTGCACTAAACTTGTCCACCAGGAGTTTAGCAATGTCAGTTGGTTCAGTGTATTTTTTGCCATTTTGCAGTAGCTCAAAGCATATCTGAGATTTGCCTCCTAAATGCTTGATATAGCTAAAGAAGGCTTTGTGGTTATCTTTAGATTCCTTGGCAATTTTTCTTTAGAAACTGGCCTTGGATGATTTTATGAGTGATCATAGTTTCTTGCTAATAATAATCACTGATGCCTTTCCTTTTTGGAATTTTGCTCTATCATGTAGTAGTTTCCGCCTTCTGTTGTATAGCTTATTTATGGCCAAGGACCACCAGACTGGTTTCCTCTTTTTGGAGGAGTGAGTCTTGGTTTTACTCGGGATGGCTCGATCCATGCATCCCTGTAGATGCTCATATAATGCACTTGTAAAGGATTCTGCAGATTGGATAGCATTATCCTGTAGCAAGGGGGCTTTGAAACTTTCCACTTTGGTCTTGGGAAGTGTGAAGTTTGCTTTTGAAAAGTTTTTAACAGTGGTTTCCTTGACTGGGGGTGGGGTCGAGATGTGGATGTCCAGTGTGACTACTTTATGAGCTGATCTTACTAGCAAGGGGTTTACCTCTGGGGTGGAACACTGATCCCCCATGTTGGTGATGATCAGGTCCAGTATGTTGTCACCTCTAGTGGGCATGGTGACCAGCTGTTCCAGGGCATTTGAGTTTATAAACTCTAGGAAGCATTGGGCAAAGGAGTTTGTACTTGAGTAATTCTCCCAGTCAATGTTTGGGTAGTTGAAATCTCCTAATATCATGGTGTTTGGTAGGACCTTTATATTTTCCAGTGTTCTCAGGAATGCTGAGTGAGGGTCCTGAGACAAGGTAGGTAATCTGTAGCAGGCTACAATCTGATAAGCAGCTTTGCCCACTGTTAGTTGCACTTGGATGGTCTCAGAGGCCTCGTGCTGTGCCACTAACCTGGAGGTGTGGGTATCCTTTATGAAAATGGATACACCCCCTCCTTTTGTATTTTGGTCCAGGTTTTGGGGCTGAAGCTTGGAGAGATTGGGATTTCTTTAAGTGAAGCATGTCCAACAGCTCTGTGTTGGACATAGCTTTGTATGTTAGGCAGAGATCACCTCTGAGTAGGTGATATGCGACAGAGTAAAGCTGGAGTGTTTTGAGACAGTCTGTGTAGGGCATGTATTTGAGGCCACTAATCCTCTTTGTGAGGTATTTCTGCAGGCTTTCCAGTTGTTGTAGATGTCTTGTGAGGTACATACCAAAAGGGGCGTTGTACTCTATAATGGATCTAATGAGTGATGAGTAGAGGGGAACAATGACCTCTTCTTTTCTGCATGAGAAACCTTTTGTGATGAGGTGTGCCACATAGAAGGATTTCCTGACTACTGTGGTGATGTGATTATCAAAGGAGAGTCTACTGACCACCTGTGTCCCAAGGTCTCTTATCACACTTTCAGTGTTAAGTATATTACCGCCTATGTTGTAGTTTATGGGTACAGAGTTTTTACCAAAGGGGATGACAATGCACTTTTTTGCATTGAGCCTGAGGCCATGTCTTTGACACCAGGCATCTGTCTCAGTGAGGCCCTTTTGTAGGATGTCCACATCGTTAGTAGTTTCAGCTATGGCTCCTAGTTTGCAGTCATCTGGGACCTTCATTAGCCAAAGACCTTCTGTGTTAGCCTGTACTTCAGGGAAGTAGATAGCAAACAGGACAGGACACAGGACTGAACCCTGTGGTACTCCACTTGTCACTGGTCTGAAGTCGGACTTGGAGTCTGCTACTTTCACAGTGTGGGTTCTATCAGTGAGCCAGTTGGCAACCCATCTTGTGACATAGGGATTTATACCTAGTTTAGTGAGTTTATCTATAATTCCAGAGTGGGGGATGGTGTTGAAAGCCTTGGCAAGATCTAGATAGGCTGTGTGAACAACCTTACCCTTGTCTACGACTTTGGTGACTGCTTCGAAGAAGTCTATCAGGTTTAGGAGACATGATCTGCCTTTTACAAACCCGAAATGGTTGTGGTCCAGAGTTTGGAGATTGCCATGTCTTTGCTTATAAGTTCCATGATGATACATTCCATAGCCTTGCAGACCAGGCTCATCAGGCTAATGGGGCGCTAGTTCCCGAGGTCTGTGGTGGCTCCCCCCTTGTGTAGTGGGATAACCTTCGCTGTGCGCCATTCAGCAGGCACAAAGCCTGAGGTGAGGCTATGATTGAACATGGTACTTTGGTGTGGTATTAGTTCATTCTGTAGTTCATGTAGAACGCAGCCTGGGATGTTATCTGGTCCCATGGATGCTGTGTTCCTGGCTTTGGAGAGTGTTTTTTTACCTGCGCAGCTGTGATGACAGCAACTTTGCATTCATCCAGTATAGAGATGGGCTCTTTCATGGGTGAGAGGGGGGTAAAGTTAGCACTTATTCTATCTGCCAGGATGTTGACAATATCATTTGGGTCTGTATATTTAGTGCCATTGTGCTGTAACTCAGAGCAGATCTGAGTGTTGCCATTGTGATTCTTGACATAGTTATAGAATGCTTTGTGGTTGTCTTTAGAATCAGTGGTGATTTTGTTTTCGTAACTAGCTTTGGAGGATTTTATCAGGGATAGCAGCTTTTTACTGAGGTTGACCAGGGAGCTCCTCCACTCATGGGTATTACCCTCTTTTGCAACAGTTTCTTCCTTCTGTTGTGCAGTTTGTTTATGGCAGGGGACAACCAGATTGGCTTCTTTTTCTTGGAGGATAGCGTCTTGGCTCTGTTTGGGATAGCACGATCCATGCACTCATGTAAGTGCTTATAAAGTGCAATTGTGTAGGATTCAGTAGTCATAACTGTATTGTCCATCTGCATGGGTATCTATCCTGAAGTTCACCACTTCTGTCTTAAGAATCATGAAGTTGTCTTTGGAGATATTTTTTTAACATGGTTTCCTTAAAGGAGGGTGGGGGCAGAATGTGGATATGTAGGGTAATTAGCTTATGGTCAGATTGGACCAATGAGGCATTGACTTCAGGGGTGGAACACTGGTCACTCAGGACAAACCAAACCCCATAACCAACACAAATAACCACAAAGTGAGCTAAATGCTACTCATTGCCAGAAGTCTCAGCCTCCAGATGCACACACTCGAGGCACTTCTCAGTATGGGGAATATTGATATCTATGCAGTAACAGAAACCTAGTTCAAGGCTCCAGAGAGCACAGCAGCACTACCAGGATACTACTCATTCCATACCTGCCAGCATCAGAACCTGCATCATAGCACATGGGGGGGGGGGTGTATCCATATTCATCAAGGATATCTACACCTCTTTCTACATGCTCTCTACAGGATATGTACCCATAGAATGTTGCACACCAATGTTCTTCCCACTCCACAGGGGTGGGGCCACAAAAGACCCTTGGCATTCACACTTTATGAACCTGATGAGTCTGATCTGCAAGGCAATGGAGCCAATCATAATGGAAGTCAACAATAAAGACATTGGGAACCTTCACATAGTTGAGCACACCCAGTTTGGCTTCGTCAAATGCAGATCACGCCTCCTGAACTGGATGGATTTCTTTGATACAGTTACCCAGGCTACAGATGATTGAAATGAGCTCCACACAGCCTACTTATACCTTGCTAAAGCCTTTGACAATATTCCCCAGTCAGGTATCATAGATGAACTCACCAACCTGGGCATGAATCAATACATCACAAGATGGATTGCAAACTGGATCACAGATAGATCCCACAAATTAAGAGTTGCTGGCTACATGTCAGACTCTACACCGGTAACAACTGGTGTCCCCCAGGGTTCAGTCCTGGGATCCCTCCTGTTTTGTATAGACTTCTCAAAAGTACATGCCAACACAGGAGGGTTGTGGCTTACTAAGTTTGCTGGGAACTGTAAAGTTTTTGCCATAATAGATTCCCCGGATGACACAACTATTCTCCAGAAGGGACTGAATAAGACAGATGTGTGGTGTCCGAAACATGGCCTCAAGCTCAATGTGGAAGAATGCATAGTAATCCCCTTTGGTGAAAACAAAGTATCCATAAACTACCACATAGGTGTTACCCCCTTAAAACTGACAAGGTAATAAGGGATCTGGGGACACAAGTAGATAGTCATCTTTCCTTTGACAACCATGTTGCCAAAGTGATTGGGAAATCCTATGTCACCCACCTAATCAACAAAGGGTTTGCATCAGGATCAAAAGAGGTAGTGGTGGCCCTCTACTCTTAAGTCATCAGATCCATCATTGAGTACAATGCACCATTTTGGGTGTACTCAACTAAGCATATCCAGCAGCTGTAGAGACCACAGGGGTACCTCACCAAGAGGATTACTGGCCTCAAACAGTTGTGTTATGCAACTCAACTGGTAAAACTAAATCTGTTCTCCATTGCGTACCACCTACTCAGAGGTACACTCTGCCTAACATACAGAGCCATGTCTAACACATAACTGTTGAACATGCTCCATCTACGGATAACAAAATTGAGTCACACTACACACTCCAGGGATATGAACCTCATCACAACAATGAATACAACATGCTGGTGGGATAGAGTACCATCCCAGACACTTGCCTTACTGTGGAACAGAGTCCCAATGTACATCAGACAGAGCCCCTCACTGACATTCTTCAATAGGAACCTTGATGAGTGGATAGGAAACAGACAATTCATGCCAGGCATCACATCAGCAGCCCCACTAAAAAGAGGCTTAGGGTACTGACTATTAGAGCTAGGGCTTGGGAGACTACCCAATGGGGTGGTGAAAGCTGCACAACTTGCCTAGGCTAATATATGCCTTCGTGAAGATAGTCTACTACATACCTATGAACCTATGTGACAGGTACATGTCTACAGATAGTAGATGTGTACTTCATTGTACAGTCATGTTGTACAGCAGGCACATGGACCACATACACTGTAATGCTTACAGATACTGGTGGCTGTTATGTACAGTGGGTGAGATGTGCACCTCATGTCTTTTGTGCCATTGGGGTTTATGCTGGGTGGGACAGTCCTGAATGGCTCCCTGTCATGGTCACCTTCTTACACACATCTCTGCCCATCCATCTTTGGCTTATTATACTGTGTTCCCCTACATATATATATATATATATATATATATATATATATATATATATATATATATATAAATATATAGAGAGAGAGAGAGAGAGGTACATAGGTAGTTAATAGGCTATCTGCCTGAAGGCATATATTAGTATGGCATGGGGTTAGTTCCCTAGGCCTCTGTGTAGTAGAGCTGATGAAGTGATCCATGGTGTGACAGTTCAGTTTCACATACACTCATCAAGGCTCCTCTGGAAGAGTATCAGTTAGGGACTCAGCTTAATGTAGGTTGGGAGCCTGTTCCAAAGCAAGGGAAGTCTGTGAGTTAGTAATATATCCCTCCAACATGTTCTATTTATTGTTGTGATGATGATACCCCTAGAGCATGTGGCACAGTGAGCTTGGGTTTACTTCAGATAGCGCATGTACATCAGTTCTGCATTGGACATGGACCTGTCTGTTGGGCAGAGATCGATTGAGTAGACAGTATGCAACAGAGCACAGATTGAGTTAAATTCAGTCTTGTTGCATGGGGCAACTGTTTGAGGCCAGTAATCCTCTTGTTGAAGTACTTCAGTGGTCTTTCCAGCTGCTGAAGGTGCCTAGTCAGATTCATTGCAAGTGTGCCATGATACTCTCTGATGGGTCTAATGACTGATGAGTAGAGGGAACCTCCTTTGACCTACATGCAAAGACCTTGGCAATTTGTGGGAACACATAGCATGATTTTCTAACCACTTTGTGAATGTGTTTCTGGAAGTAGAGATAACTATCCACATGTGTCCATAGATCCCTTATTATTACCTCCATATTTAGGGTGTTGGCACCTATGTTGTATTTGTATGACTGTAGCTCGAGGCCATAATTTTGACACCACATCTGTCTGATTGAGACCCTTTTTAAGGATGTCTCTGTTGTCCCAAACATCGATTATGACAACCTTTTTGCAGTCATCCACAAACTTTGCTAAACATAGCCCTCATGTGTTTGACTGTATTTCTGAAAAGTATACACCAGGTAGGAGGGGTCCCAAGACTGAACCATGGGGGACAGCTGTTGTTACCAGCTTGAACAGGAGACCACAATTCTTACCTTGTGGGATCTATCTGTGCCCCAGTTGGCAATCCATCAGATGACATACGTGTTTATGTACAGGTTGTTAATTTTGTGGATACGACACGTGTGTGGGATGTTGGAAAAGGGCTTTTCAAGGTCTATGTAGGTCGTGTGGAGCTCATTTCATTGATGTATGTCCTGGGTGACTGCCTTGAAAACTGTCTAGCAGGTTTAGGAACCATGATCTGCCCTTGACCAAACCACAATGGGTAGGGTTGGGTGTTTGTAGGCTCCCAACAGCTCTGTTTATGAGTTCCATAATGATGGACTCCATGGCCTCGCAGATCAGGCTTATTAGGCTTATAAGACTATAGTTCCCATGGTCTGTTGTGCACCGACACTTGTGGAGTGTGCCAAACGTTGCTATAACCCATTCAACAGTTTCATATCCTGTAGAGAGGGTGAGTCTCAATAGACTGTTCAGGTGCAGGGTCTGTTTGTTTTGGAGTTCATATATGACACAGCCAGGGAAACCATGTCATCCCATAGACACCGTGTTTTTAGGTTTGGATAGAGCTGTTTAACCATTGTATATGTGATTTCTGAGTTTCACAATCTCCAGGTATGGTAATGGGCCCATTTGTCAGTGAGAGGGGGGTAAATATGTATGAACCTGTCTGACAAGATGTTGGCAATGTCAGTCATGTACATGTATTCATTTACACTTTGCAATGACTCTGAACATATAAGAGTTTACATTGATATTTATGACATAGCGAAAGAAAGCTTCATGGTTCTCTATGGACTCTTTGGAAATATTTTTGCCAGAACATGGCTTGGATAATGTTAGGAGTGCTCATTGTTTCTTGATGATACTGATCGGAGAATTATTGATCTTCTTTGCATTTTCACTTTCATTGAACAACTTAAGTACTTGTAGTACATAGTTTGATTATGGCAGGGGTCCAATATATTATATGGGTCTGTTTTCATATCACTGTGTGCGCGCAAGGCAGGATTGGTGAATAGTGACAAGTGTCTGGAGTAAGAACTGCAACTGCCAGATATGTGTGGCCCACTGCTGTACTCAGACATGGCCTGTGTGAGCATGCCCAATATGACCTTTCAGTATGTTGTTGACTGACATTTGCTTCGTTTGTTTGTGTGTGAGCATGCCCAGTATGACCTTTCAGTTTGTTGCTGACTGAAATTTGCTAAATTTGTTTGTGTGTGAGCATGCCCACTATGGGCATATATACTATATGTGTGTGAAAAATCAAGTTGGTTTTTACTTCAGGGCTCACCTTTGTGTTGTACATTGACAGGAAGCACGCTGTGCCTGCTGGGCTTCCATGAGTCAATTTGCATAGACTTATCAACATTTCTACATACAGGGGGACAGCTATTATTTGTACATTTATACCCGGGGGGGGCATAACTGATTGTTACTGCGGGTGTACATAGGATGAGGGGTACATCTGATACTTATACACATTTGCTAGGCCTGCACTGCTATGTCAGGTACTCCATTTCAGTCTGTACTGTTGCCTATCATACTGGCTTGAGGCATACCACTGTACTACAGACCTTAGCATCCAATTACACGCATATTAGTTTGTGACTTCATAGCCTACCCAACCCACATCACACTGCCTGGCCTGCTGTTGTCTGTCTGCATAGTTTTGGGGGGAGGTTACTCATATGCATCTTCAGAGGGCATGATACAGCATTTGTTTGTGTTTGCATTTGTCTACAATTGTCCTGCTGGCTGTGACTGTTAGGTATGTGACCCCTCCCAACTGTTATGTGTGAGTGACTTAAGTTGTGTCTGTGCCAGTGAAATGCTGTCATGGCTTAGTGGTTCAGTACTGTGACTATAGTGCACAGTATTCTGAGTTTGAGCCCTGTCACTGCTTTTTATTTTCCTGCTGGGCAGACCTGACTGGTTAAGGAACAATAAAGCAGGAGTGAGCATGTTTACCCGACTTTGCTCGACTTTTCCCAACTTTGCCCAACATTGCCCAACGTTGCCCGACGTTGTGCAGGTTAGCGCGGTGCGCAGCTACGCGCAATTGTATTTAAATATGCTCAATACTGATAAAATATGCTTAGCAGTGCTTTATATTGCTTAAACTAGGGACTCATGCCTCAGGTGGTGTTGCAGGGCTGCCTATGTCAGATGCACAAATTATACTCCCTATACATGTTTGAAAACAGGTAGTGTCACATTAGGTATCCCTTTTACTGTATGTGCGAGTCAGAGAGAGGTGTCATTTCCAGGGTTTCTACTGAGTCAGTGTATATGCTATGCGTTGCCTCTTTGCCAAGGCCAGGGCATACTGGGCACGCCTCCTTCTGCCTACTGGGGCAGGCTCAGGTTGTTCCTCCTCTGGGTCACGCTGTGCCTGTGCAGGCCTTGGCAATGGTGGGGGGCTGTTTGGCCCTGCTCCATGTTGCTCCTGCTGCAGCTGTTTCCATAAGATCATATTGTGTAACATAGCACATACCATGACAATTTGGGTACATGTAGTTGGTGAGTACTGCAAGGCTCCACCAGATGTGTCCAGGCACTGGAACCATGACCTGAGCATCCCAAACACATGCTTAATTATGTTTCTTGTTTGTGTGTGTACCTCATTATGGAGTTCTTGTTCGGGTGTGTGTGCATTTCTGATGGGTGTCATCAGCCACGGCTCCAGTGCGTAGCCAGCATCCCCCACTAGGTGACCATCAGGGATGTCCCTACTGGCAAATCTCTGGTACAGCTGCGTCAGATGCCAGATGTGGGAATCGTGATAACGTCCAGGGCAGCCAGCACACACATTCATTATTATGCCGTGGGCATCACACATGACCTGGCAGTTGATGGAGTGGAAGCCCTTAAGGTTGATGTAGACCCTATCCCGCTCACTGGGTGGTGCTTTGATGTGTATGTGCGTGCAGTCTATTGCACCCACTACCTCAGGGTAGTCTGCTATTTGGTGGAAAAGACGCATATTGCTGGCCAATGCCTCACGGGAATTGGGGAAATATACATGCTCACTGACATGTGCTGACATGGCATCCAGGAACTGGTGCAGTACCCTGGATGCTGATGCCTTTGAAATCCCCATCATATCACCAGTTGGTCTCTGGAAAGTACCTGTAGCTAGTATACTTAGGCCAACACATACCTTGGTATCCACTGGGATGGGTTCCCCTATGTTGGTTCTGTGTGTGAGGCATGGCCGGCACAGCTCAACAATTTGCTGCAGGAGGTCTCTGTCCACCTTATAACGCTCCACTATCTCCAGCTCATGTAGCCCCTGGTAAGTTACCCTGGGTCTGTACACTCTTCTCTGTCTCCTCACTGTGGGTTGCTCAGCAGCATTCACAACATCACCACCCTCTGCACCTTGCACATGTTGGTTTATGATAGCAAGAGCAGCCCCTAACATTTTGTCTGACTTTAAAGTTTTTAAGCTTTCCATCTTTGTATACTGCAGTGTTGCAGAGTTCTTTGGAAAAAACAGGGAAGAATGCTGTTTGCAGAGTTTAAAGTGCTTGGCTGGGCTAGTCTCCTACCTGTGTAATTGGCTGATTCTGATATATTTCACCTGGCAGCTCTGTTTGTTCTCCTTGGTTAACTTCCTACCACTTCTTTTCCTTCCTTTTATCTTTCTGTTTCCGCCCAGGACAGCGCCGCGCAAATGAGCGCACACGAGTACACACGCAAGCACATGTGCGCACACGCTGTGTGCACATTTGCAAGAAATGTCAGATGTATTCACAGCATACACCTTTGGTTTCTGATTTTCAAAAAGGACAACTGTAGACACGCCTCTTGCAATCTTGAGCAACTCAGGGCACACACAAGACACTGTGCTCCAATAAGCTTACAGCCTTTCTGACACACCCCCTCATGATGTTACCTATATTCTACTCTACTACTCACCTACTCCTACACTTACACTCTTGAGACATGGCTCACATGCTGGGGAAAATTGGGATTCACTATCCTTATCCTCATTTGCATAGGATTGCCTACTAATGCATGGTTACATCTCTCACACTGAGCTCCCCCCCCCCCTTAGCAGCTACTACTCAGTGGCCATGTTGTCTTCAGCCTGCCATTCACCTACATGGCAGGATAAGCTTTTTAGTGAAAATGGCTATTTTTGGCTATTTTTGAATTATTTTCTTGTTTTTTAAAGTGCCGCACGTTTGTGCGGTGCTGCGCTACGCTTAAACATCGGAGATCAGGGAAAAAAGTTAGATTTTAATAATTTTAAACATTTATAAATGCCAATGATCTTATATTTGGCCATTGGCATGCTTCCTCAACTGTATGCATCCTTTATTTGGAGCTGTCATAGCTCGGTTTAGCTATTTGCAGAACTGTACTCCGTTACCAACGGAGTACATTTCTGCAGATAACACTAATCTTCCACAGACAGGTTAGTGTTTCCTGGATTGCACATTTACCTCATTTGCATAGCTTTCAGCAGCGAATGAGGTAATTTGCATACCATGACACTGTCCGTGCAAGAGTAGCTTTAACAGCTCTCGTGCATGCCCCTGCTGGCTGTACCTGGATCGCACGGCAGACATATTGCCTCCGTGAGCTTCTACACTCTTCTTGAACTTCGTGCAAGCTTTCGTAAATCCGGCCCAATGACCCATGATGGTGCACATTCATTAATTGAAATCATGTTGAATATTACTTGCAATGTGATTCACATAAACAAACAGTCATGGAAATGTTCAGCATTAAAAACTGTTATAGGACAATATGGCTATGTAAGACATTTTGAATTATATGCAAGTGCACCTCTCAACCTCCCAATACAAGAAAACTGGGAAACACATACATAATGTGTATGTATAACTTCCCAAACATAGACTGGAAGAACTACTCATGCCAGAACACAAATGCCCAGAGATTCCTTGATTTTGTCAATGCAAATGCCTTGGAACAGCTAGTCGATACCCCCACAAGGGGTGATAATATCTTGGACTTGGTAGTAACCAACATGAGTAACCACTGCAGCATCCCTATAGTATCATCCTCCCTGGTAAGATCCGACCACAAAGCAGTTACTTTCAAAGACACCATCTTCCTCAACTCCACTCTAGCTAGGATCAGACATAAAAACTTCTCCAAAGCTGATTACAGCCTCCTGAGGGATGTATAAACAGCTTCACAGCCCTCTCTGTAGAAACTGGCACCAATATCCAAAACTACACCAAAGCACTCCACGAGCATTGATATAGATGCATGGAATCAGGAATACCCAACAGGACTAAATCATCCTTCGCAAGGAAGAGTAAACCTGTCTGATGAACATCTGCAATAAATAACCTTTATAATGAAAGGAAAAAAAATTGCTGTCCAAGACCAAGACGGAGCAGGTGCTCAATTGGAAGCAATGTCTCCTTAACCTGAACAAGCAAATAAGAGCACTATTGAAATCCTCCAAAGCAAACTTTGAGTCCAAATTGACCACATCTACTAAAGACAATCATAAGGCCTTCTTTACATATGTCCACAACATCAAAGGAAGCACCCAGATCTGTTCAGAACTGGTGGTCAAGGACATCACATATACAAATGATATATATATAGCAAACTTGCTGGCTGACAGATTCAGCAAAAACTTTACCCCTCTGTCCCCCCCATCAGTAAATCAGGACATCCCCAGTACCTGCCCCCTTCCCCTTATATCTAGGAAACAGGTCATCACTGCTCTCTCAAAGGCAAATAATACAGCCTCCATGGGACCCAATAACATCCCAGGCTGCATCCTACGTGAATTCAGGCAGGAACCTGCAGCACCATTAGGCACCCTATTCAACCAAAGCCTGAATACTGGCTTCATACCAGCTGAGTGGAGGACAGCCATTGTCATCCCTTTATGCAAAGGTCGAGCACCCACCGATCTGGGAAATTATATACCCATCAGCCTAACTAGCCTGATCTGCAAGGCCATGGAATGGATTATCATGGACCTCATCAGCAAGGACATTGGCAACCTTCAAACACTTGATCACACACAGTTTGGCTTTGTCAAGGGGAGGTCATGCCTGCTAAATTTGGTCGACTTCTTTGAGACAGTCAACAAAGCGATGGACAAGGGGAAGACGGTGCACACCACCTACCTTGACCTGGCCAAAATTTTGACACCATTCCCTACTCAGGCATAATAGATAAACTCTCTCATCTAGGCATCAGTCTATATGTTGCCAGATGGGTAGCAAACTGTCTCACTGATGGAACCCATGTAGTCAAAATAGGGGAAGCCACCTCAAGCAGTAGACCCATAACAAGTGGTGTACCCCAGGGTTCGGTCTTGGGGCCTCTGTTATTTGAGATATACTTTTCTGAGGTGCAGACCAAAACCAGTGAGCTATGGCTGACCATGTCTGCAGATGACTGCAAGCTGGGTGCTGTCATCAATTCCCCTAGTGATGTGGACATCCTCCAAGATGGTCTTACTCAGACAAATGACTGGTACCAGAAACATGGCTTCAAGATGAATATCAAAAAATGCATTATCATCATCATCCCCTTTGGGGAGAGTGACATTCCCACAAATTGTCACATTAATAACAACATTCCAAGCACTCAATCAGTTGTGAGGGATTTGGGCATCCAGGTTGATAGCAACCTGACTTTTGACCACCATGTTGCTTCAGTTGTATGGAAAGCCTTCTACATGGCCCACATCATAAGTAAGGGTATTTCATCCAGGGACAAGGAGGACATAACATCACTGTATTATTCCTTTATAAGGCCAATTATTGAGTACAACACCCCCTTCAGCATGTACCTCGCAAAGCACATGCAGCAGCTGGAGCGACCACAGAGGTCCCTCACAAGGAGAATCCAAGGCCTCAAATATCTTCCATACACAGATAGACTAAAAGGCCTATCCCTCTACTCAGTTTCATACAGACTCCTCAGAGGTGACCTCTGTCTGGCATACAAGGTGATCACGGACCCCATCTTGATGGGACTGCTGCATATCCGCAAGTCAAGCTCCACTCAAGTAACCCACATGTGCAGCCTCAACTTGGTCTGTGACATCAACAAGACTTGTTGGCTGGACAGATTTATGTCCCAGAGACTCCCTCATCTATGGAATAGACTCCCTTTCCACATCAAGCAGAGTACTCATTTACCTCGTTTTAAGTTCAACCTGGATAATTGGATGGGAAACAGAAAATATACCCCTGAGATTCCACCCATGTCCCTGATGGACAGGATCATCGGGTGCTGATTTGTCTAAACATGGGCTAAACTCTTGGCTAGGCTTATAGGGGCCTCAGGGCCAATAGCTTAGTAACCTCCTATGATCTTATGAATGTGAGGCCAAAGG
This sequence comes from Protopterus annectens, assembly GCF_019279795.1. NCBI lineage: Eukaryota > Metazoa > Chordata > Ceratodontiformes > Protopteridae > Protopterus > Protopterus annectens. The sequence continues at coordinate 333,292,069 of NC_056727.1, read as the reverse complement.
CACAAAGGTAAGGGACAACTTGAAAATGCCACTTGTAAACATTGTGAAAGTGGATAAAATAACAGTTGTGGCAGTAACCTGCATGTTCTAAAGGTTATGAAGACACACACAGTAAATATCTATCAAAAGTGACTGCAATCATCAAGGATATTCCAGATAACCACAAATGTCAAGAAGAGTAGCATATACAACTTTTATGATGCATAAGGTGGATAAGCTGCATAACTCATAACAGGTGAGAATTATGTACATGGGAGATGTGGAAAATTGCAGTAGACCTGTATTATGATGCAACATGAGCATACCTAACAACAACAGAGTGTGAGTTGTGTACCCATAACATACTATAAAAGTGGATTACATAGGGAAGATGATGTGCCCCAAAGTGTGGCAGTGCAGAACTGCAATTCAAACATCAGTATAACCACATTGTAATGTTAATATGATCCACTGCGGACTTCATACTGCAAGGTGGTCATAATACAACAATCAATGAAATGTTTAAGACATGCAGGCTGATTGCAATAAAATGGAGCAGACTTCAAGGGAAGTTAACCCAGAACTATCACAATACAAAATTATTACATCTACATCCCAACAAGGGTAGTCAGTGAAGTAGTCATGATGCAAGTCCCCAGAACATAGCACATATCCTTGAAGATATACACAGATTACTTGCATAGCCATTATTAACACATATTCTCCAAAAAGACATCACAATAGTGGCATAAGACTTCAGATAAATTAATTATGTTAAGACAAGACAGAGTAACTAACATTGCCTGAAATGTAACATGAGACCAGTAAAACAGACAAAATTAGGTATGACAGTGAACCCCTGCTGATGTCACTGATAGGTTTCAGACCACTGGAGTAGCAGGGAATGCTGCAGAAGCACTGGAAGCAGAAGTGAGTGGATAACATTATGCTAAGGTATGGAATAGTTGCTATCAAGCCAACAAAATGGCACATAACTGTGCTTGAACCCAAAATACTGCAAACTAATATATTCTCAAGTATAGAATATTATTGTGGCATGCTAAAAGAGCACTCAATATAGACAAGGCTGTCAAATACTTAGCAGAGGAATAGACAATCTGATATCAGGCAAACAAAATGCAGATATAGTTGTTTATGAACTCCTGACATTGTGCAAGGTTACATTCATGAGAATAGGATATTAGCAAGGGATGCTAACAGAATACTCAAAAGAGAGGTGGGAGGCAAATACATTTCAGGGGAATAAACAATATGATAATAGTCAAACAGAATGAAAACAGCTGGGTTTGAATTCCTGACTTTATGCAAGGCTACATTCACAAGGACAGGATATTAGCAAGGCATGCTAATAGAGTGCACAAGAAAGAAGTGTCTGCCAAAATCATTTCAAGAGAATAGATAACCTGATATCAGTCAAACAAAACAAAAAAACACATAGGTTTAAACTCCTGATTTTGTACAAGGATATCCTCACAAGGTCAGGATACTAGCAAGAAATATAAACATAGTATTGAAAAGAAGGATTGCTGCCAAGTACATTTTTGAGGAATAGACAGCTTGATATCAGGTGAATAAAATGTATTTTCCTATTTTCAGAATCATTGCCTCTGACATTCATAATTGAAATTCAAGATCAATGACTATTATATGTCACAGCAGAAGGTATTCACAAGAGGTGTGAATACGCAATATTCATACAGTTAGAATTAATGCAGTGAAAGGTAACATGCACAAGGAAAACATGGATAACACAGGTGAGGAATGAAAGTGAATATGCACAATGTATGAGTCAGTACATGACAATTGTGTGGCATGGAATCTGTCAGATGGACATAGCATACAACCACAGTTTTATGCTTACATGACATCGGCAGTTCATGATAATGATAATAAATATCATTATTCCCATTTGATAATGACAGTCGTCAGTATTACACAGGTGAGATCTGCATAAAGTTGAACCCTGCTTAAGTTCCCATGAGTAGTGCACTAGTTAATAACAAAACAGAACAAGTTGTCTGACTCTTGTCAGGAATCATACATATGGAGAAAGGCTACCAACAGTATCTGTGTGAATAAATATAGCCATGATTAAAAGTGTGCACAACAGCCCCACTGGAAGTGTCATATCCAAGCAGACTTTATCACATCTGTGCAGTAAGTCATTATTGTCTACTAACAATTGTTTTATACACTAATACAATGTATAGCAGACAGGATTCAAGCCCCTGCCTTCCTAACTCAAGATTGTGTCAAGTGTATTAGATACTGATGCCACAAAACTATATGTACCAAAGTTCTAAGAAACTACACATTTGAGGGGATTATGACAACACTATGAAGAGTGACAAAGAAAATGAACATTGTGCAAAAGTCAACAGTAATCTGTGGATCACAACTCTCAACATATCTTACAGACAATTTGAACATCATATCAGAGTTACAATGAATTGTGGAAACTGTAATAGTTAACATGATAGATGTCTGTGCATCCCTGTATCACTATTATTTTCTTCTGTGTACCAACTGTAAGGTCCATAATGTGATGGTTAGTAGAACTATGAGTCCAAAGGCAAATTCTCAACAATTCTTTGTCATAGAACAAGACATGAAACTTGGTATTTCCCACTGTTGATTTGCATTGGTCCTGTGGGCTGTCATGCAACAAAGAGACACAAATATACATTGTGAAACAGTGCATGTTTACAAGGAAGTACAGTACGTAGGGGATCAAAATCCTCTACCCTTCAAAACCAATACAATATCCTACCTCACATATGTTGAGTGGGCCATTCATGTATGTCATCAGTGTCTGTTCTTACACGCTGAAATAAAATACACGCTGCTAGATTTGAACACCTACCATTCTAAGTCATGTTATTTAAACCTATGCACCAGTTGCTGACAACAATGAATAAGTCATAGTACAATTGTCAGAAAACAAACAGTTGAAGGGATAACTTTAGTAGCATGTTTGAATTTACATGGCTTCCTTTAAAAAGACATACAACATCTGAGGGATCAAAACCCTCTACCTGTATAAATGTTACTACTAAGTAGAATTGTACACATCACATCTGTTGAGAAAACCAATCCTGTCTGTTACTAGTTACTTTTGTACACCTCCATAATGGAGACACAATACTAGATTTAAACACCTGACTCATCATCCTTTAGTTCTCTGCAGTAGGTTCTGATGCCACACAAAACGTCATATCACAGTTCTCAGAAAATATGCAGCAGAAGGAATAACTTGAGCAGTGTGTTCGAATGCACATGGCTTCCCTTAAAAAAAGGAGTAAAAGACTTGAGGGATCAAAACACTCTATCGGTTTAACTGTTACCACTAAATAAAATTGTACACACACATCTATTGAGTAAGAACCCTGCCTGCTACCTGTTTTTATACATACTCATACTGTATACATAGTGGCAGATTTGAACACCTGTCTACCTAACTCAACATTCTCCAGCTCTGTCCCTAACTGCTGATATCAGAGAGGAAAATACATCACATTTGTCAGAAAACACACAGTTGAAGGGATATATCTGTCTGATGTCTAACAACCCCGTGTACACCAAGAATGAGTCACAGGAGAAACAAGTACATAGGGGTGTAGCCAAGATGGCTAATTGCGAGCAGCAACAGGTGAAAGCTCTGTGGCTGAAAACTTTTCTCTGACACAAAATGTAATCAAAAAATTAAAATTTGAAGAAACTTGCTAACTAATTTTATTCATTAATAGTCAGATAAAAGATTTATAGTTTCAAGTTATTCAAAAGAAATATTTTTCTGTCAGAATTTCAACTGTTTGATTAAGGCAGAAGACTTCAATATGAATCACTCAAGAAATGGTAGTCAGGATTCTTGTGCTAAAATACATTTAGTCAATATTCTCTAGTATACAGGATGTATTACTTAAAATTAACAAACTGGATACAAAACTGGAATGTTTCAATGAAGAGACCAGAAAAAAAGGACAGAACATTTGAAGCTATTATGAAAAAAAGGCACAGATCAGCAATATGGAAGAGACTTTGAATGATCATGAAAGCAGAATATTTCAAGGTGAATCTTAGACTGAATTTCTTTTAAAACAAAATAACTGGCTCATAGAAAAGCTCAATGATTTGGAAAATAGACTGAGATGAAATAACTTTAGAATTTATGGTATACCTGAAAAGTATGAGGGAGACAACAGCATAAACTTTTTAACTACCTGGCTACATAAAACATTAACTTTACCTGTAAGCTATCTTTTGGAATTGAAAGAGGCTATAGATCCCTGAGAGAGGAAAACTCAACATCATGCCTAATTATAGTTAAGTTCATGTCTAGTTTATAAAAAGATCAAATATTAAAAGTAGTATGGTTCAGCCCACCTTTTAAAATAGGTATACATATAGTCAGATTTGACAATAAGTATTCCAGTAAAGTAATGAGTAAAAGAAAATCTTATTATCACTGATCACAGAACTTAAAAATAACAAAAGTAAAGCCAGTTTGGTGTTTCCTGCAAAGATCAAATTATTATTTTCTGAAGAAACCAAAATATTTAACATGCTAGAGGAGGCATCCGCTTTTAACAGCAACAAAATCCTTAACACTGAAGAAATGGAGTGGAATAGTATATCTCTGAAGAGACAGAGTGAGCTGAATTCTTGTAAAAGTGCTTCTAAAACTAAAAAGCCTAAAAACAAATGACCCTTATTCACTGCTTGTTGGACTATAATTTTCAAAAACAATAGATTTGCCTTTTAAGTAAAAGTTTTTTTTTACTGGACTTTAAACCTCAAAACATTTGTAAGTATGTATTTATATTTCAAGCTAAAGCATTTTTTCATGATAAAGAATATAAAGGGTTAGTTTCACTGTTTACTATATTTGCAATGAAAGACAATATATTTAATATAAGTGTGTTTCTAAATGTTAAAAAAATGCTTTCTGTAAGCAAATGCCATTATATTATAAGCAATAGAATTGGTAACGTCAAAGCTATGTAAGCTAAGACTTTTATTTTAATTATTCAACATCACTTAGTATGTTCATTGCTGAGTTAATTAAATGTCAGATCTAAGTAATATACTAGTTGGAAGTGTTAAACTGCTGGTAAGTTTGTTTTCCTTGTTCCTGTGCAACACATTCCTTTCACATGACATTTATGAAACAACAGACTCACTGAAAAGCTTGAGAACAAAAGAATGTTCCATTTCTTCAGAATGCTACAATTTTCCTACATTGCGCTGAAGAAAATCTAGGTCAAAGTTCATCACTGATGTCTGTGAAAGAAGAAGAAGAACATTCTATTTTCTTTTCTTTTCTCAAGTATATATGTGAAAAATCTATTCAAAATAACATGTCCTTTCTTTCTTAGAAGTGAAGAATTAGTAAGACAAAAGCTATAATAATGTTATATCATATAATATATATAATGTATAGTTTGTTTGTTTGTGTCTTTCGGCTTTTCCCGGTTAGGGGTCGCCACATCGGAACTCCGGTCCGCTAATGATTGGCAGTAGAGTAATGTTGTAAAATAATTTGCTAACATTTTACATGTTAACCACTTATGCTGCAGTATTAATAACTTTAACTATACATATTAACAGTACATATTAAAAGAATGAAGTAAAGTAAGATGTTTGTTACTGATTAGAACATCTTAAAAGAACTAAGAAGAATGAGAAACTTGGGGATTCCAGGATGGTGGACACCCTGTGAGCATTGTTTCCCTGCAGCTGTCATTACCAGAAAAAAATAATTGTTAAACAGCCATCAAAATAACAATCAGAAACTCTTCAGAATAAATGCCAAACATTATCTGATGCAGATGAACTAATAACTTGGGAAATTAACAACCTCCATGCTCAAAATACCTTAAAAAAAGTTAGTTAGAAAATTGAATACCTTAGAGCACACATGATGAGGCTTGCGGCCCTTACAGGAGAAAAGAAAAGAATCTGCAACACTTTCCAAAATGTCTCAAACAACTGAGAAAATGGATTTACAAACTGCAAAAACCAAGCTGTCACAAATTAACTCACCAGACAAAGAAACAGTTATTAAAAGGCAAAAAACAGGTAAAATAAAAGAAGCCTCAAAACTGAATACTAAACAAAAATCAGGAGCATCCTATAACATAGATGAACTGAAATCTGCACTCCTACCAATACAAACAGTTATACAGGGTTTTTCAGAACAGCTAACTGGGTTTGGAAATAACCTAGAACAAATATCAAAACGTCTTGACATAACAGAAGCCAAAGCTATAAAAAAAAGAAATGAAAATAGAAGGACTTCAGAACGAAATAAAATCTAAAGAAGCATCCATAAAGGAAATCTAAGAAAAAATGGTAGATCTTGAGGCAAGAAGCCACAGAAATAATATGTTAATAAGAAGCATACCTGAAAAATAAGAACAATACCAACTACAAGATGTTCTTACACAAATTATAAGTATTCTCCTAGAAGATGAAGAAATGGCAAAAAAAAAAGGACATTGAGAGCATACATAGAGCCCTCCAAAAATCTCAGGACATAAGCAAGCCGAGGCAAGTGTATACCAAATATCTTAACTTTCAACATGTGCAGAAAATATTAAATGCAACTAAAATTAAAAAGTTTATAACCTGGAATGGACATAAAATTACCTTTGCCCAGGATCTGCCAGTGCAAATACAACAACAAGGAAAAGTATCTTCTCCCTTCTGTGCATTCCTAATAAGCAAGAAAATCAAGTTTCAAATGAAATACCCCAGCTACCTTTCTTTTCAATACAAAGATCGCAGATTCATGGTTAACTCACCAAAAGAAGCAAAAACAGCATTTTACAGGCTTTCAACTCACTTCCTGACTTATGAGAGCTCAGAGCATCAAATGGCAGTGGATCCATAACTTAAAACACCAAATGTAGCAAGTATATTCAAGAAAAAAATAAAAACTGAAAATAAAAGAAATCTCCATCTCATCATTCCATCTGATACAGCAAGTTCCCATATTAACAGGAAGTAGACAGTGTGTGTAGAGAAGAAAGTTTCAAGCTTCAGTTTTACACCAGGACCCATTTCAAGGTGACACACCTTCTATTTCCTCTGCCTGGACAATTCACAGAGCCTGAGACAACAATCAAGAAATGAAATGAAAGAAACCACTCTACTACATTGGAAAACAATAAAAAACAAGTAGAAATAGAGCGGAGATCTCCTACGCTACCTAGAAATAATGGGAAGCTCATTACAAATCCCAAGACAGAATGCCTTATTAACGCAAGGTGTTGAGGTACTGTGTGCTGTTGCTATTTCATTTCAACAGTCATAACTAATTAAAAAGCATTTCCTTGGAAAAGAATAAAAATAGACGTAAAATATAATTTAAGGACACTAAACTGAAACCTGTGACCTTGATATATGTATGTATACTATGCATACAATATGTACACTTGTTTTTTTTTTCTCTCATTACTGCATATATAGTGGAATTTTGCTGGTGAGCAAACATAAGACAGATGGATTTATTATCTTCTAAAATTGTGGAATATAACAGTATTAGAGTGAAAATATCTCAGAATCATATGTAAACACAAATAAGTATGTAAACCAAGCTCTGGAATATATTATATATAAGGCTATCTCTCTGATTTGTTATTTAAATGTTTAGAATTGTTCTTACTCACAATCTAAAAGGCACTGTTGGGAAACTGCGAGCAGGGATTTAGGATACTGTATTGTACAGAAATATCCAGATCATGAGTGCATTATAATTTGTATTATAGAGCTGTGCTTTTAACTTATATCATCCATTATGTAGAAGTGTTATGTTATCTTGTGCCTGCTACACTAATTGAAATGTTTTTGAAAGTTACATTTTTTGATTCTCTTCCAGATGGAGTAAACAAGTGGTTAGGCACTAGGGCTTTTCTGGAGGGAACAGGTGTTGCAATAGCTATACTTAGACTAATGAAAACAGTTCTTAAAACAATCCAACAAAGTATAAGGGAAATATCTAAAGTTATTTTAACTATAACCTACAATGTAGTAGAGAAAAAATGTGATTCATGGAACGTAAAGGGACTCATGATAAAAAGAAAAGAAAGCTACTTATGCACCTACGTTTCCAATCTAAGGCAAACATAATATTTTTACAGGAGACCCATATGCTTGTTGAAGATTGGGAAAAAAACAGAGAAAAATGGCTATTTAAAACAATAGCATCAGGCAATAGTACAAACTCTAAGGGTTTTGCAATTCTTATTAAAAAATCTTTCAGTTGAAAAATAACAGAATGCATGGCAGACCAAAATGGCAGATGATGTTACTTTATTTGTACTACTACCCACTGTCTAAAACCTGTTCTGTTCTTAAATCTATATAACCCATGTATATAACAGCAAGATTTTATTATTGAAATATATACTATCTTAATGAAATTCCCAAGCTACTGTTAGATACTAGGAGGTGACTGGAACATGGTTCTTAACCCAGAAACAGACAGATCTACTAAAAACAAAATATACAACTCCCAAATTTTATTAGCCCTAAAGGACATAATAATAGATTACAAACTAGCTGACCCATACAATTTTAGTGACAGCAAATCTTCAGTTAACAAATATACATATTATTTTCCATGTTATAAATCATGGTCTAGAGTAGATTTCTTCCTGGTCTCTGAGATACGTCTTGAAACAAAAACAGATTACAAGATAGAACCCAGATTCCTCTCAGACCATTCTAAAGTTACCATAGCACTGATCCCACCTAGCAACAAAAATAATAAACCAAATGCCTGTCATGGTCCTTAAATCCAAACCACTTGCAAAAGAAGGATGTAATCCAATAAATAAATAATATACTACTGGAAATAGACAATAATCCTTTAGATAAGAACATACTGTATGATGTGTGGTGGGCAGCTTGCAAATCAATAATGAGGGGAATATTAATTCAGAAATCATCCCATTACAAAAAAATATACAGAGAAGAAGAATATAAACTACAAACCAAGTTGAAAGAAGTTGAAATGAAAATTCAAATCAAATACAGCTCAGAGCTAGAAACACAGATGATAAATTATACCTCTTAAAACAATACTCTTTTGTTGAGATGTAGATGCTAGCTAGATATACTGACAGTGCTCAAAACCCTTCCAAACTACTAGCAAGAATAATCACAGCCAAACAAGCAATACTAAATATAACAGAATTAGACTATAAAGGATTGAAAATTAGTACAAATCAAGAAATTGCAAAGACCTTTGAAGACATATACAGGAGCCTGTATGGACCACAACAGCAAACTAAATCAGAAAATCATACAAATTTCCTAAGAAATTTAATCTTCCCAAAATAAATAAATAACAAAATGAAATGTTAAGAGTACCATTCACAAAAGAAGAAATTCTAGCTGAAATAACTAAACTAAAATCAAGTAAGGCACCAGGACCAGATGGTTTCACAAATTAATTTTACAAAACCATTTCCCAAAACTTAGAAAACAATTTACTAAAACTATACAACCACATCAGAGAGTTTGGCATTATAGATCGATACCTAAATGTTTCCAGAACTATTTTTATTCATAAGCCTAACTCAGAAAAATCAACTCCACTAAACTACAGACCAATGTCACTAATAAATATTGACATCAAAATCCTAGCTCCTATCCTAGCAAATAGACTTAAAAAATCATTGTCAGTAATCTTCTCTCCAGAACAAGCTGGGTTTATCTGCTCTAGGCAAACCTGGGATAACAAACTTACCCTAGATGCAATAATTAAACTATGTGAAAAAGAAAAAAACCCAAGGTATGCCCTGGCATTCGATGCTAGCAAAGCCTTTGATAAAGTTAATCAAGAATTTATGTTTGAAACACTGTCATTCTATAATATTCCAAAATAATTCACTGACATAATTAGAAAGGTATATAAAAGCTCATACACATCAATTAAAACAAATAAAATAGAATCCAAACCAATAAGAATCATAAATGGCACAAGGCAGGGTTGTGCCCTCTCTCCATACCTCTTCAATTTATATATTGAAACCCTATTCCTTCTCATATTCCAGCACACATATCATCACATACCAAAGCTTCTAAATAATAAAATTGTCCTAATAGCTTTTGCAGATGATGTCAATATATATTTTGAAACCCATAATACAGACCTCAGTAAAATTATGAAATTTATTAAAAATTTCTCAGAAGTATCAAACTATGAAATTAGCACATCTAAATCCAAAATCTTTCCAATTACTCTGCTAGGCCATAAAGAATACTATTTCCTGGACACACCAATTCAAATTGACTACTCCCTCAAATGCTTAGGAATACTTTTTGATCATAATCAGAAGTCAATAATCCCAAACAACTTACTAAAGCTATGGACACAGGTAAACCAAGACTTCTATAGATGGAAAAATATGAAGCTAGCAACTTTATCTAAGGATGCAGTCATTAAAATGAATGCTCTTCCAAAAGTAATATATCAATTAAATACAACAAACACTAAAATTCCCAAAAACTTCTTTCACAAAATCTGCACAGAAATAGTTAAGTTCATCTGGTACCCAAAATCAACAAGGATCAAGTACTCTAAATTAATCCTGATGAAAGAAAGAGGAGGACTGGGTCTTTCAGATTTTAAGCTATATTATGATATAATTTACTCTAACAGAATAATACAGATATCAGAACGCTCTCCTATGGCTAAAGAATGGTCACCAACATGGGTTAATCTATGGTTTGAACATGTTAAATCATTAAATATTAATCATGAAGACCTACCTTTTATCCAGAAAGAACAATTCAAGACAATTGGATTACACAAATCTTTAAGAAATAATACAATATTCTGGAAGCTACTTGAATCTATAAACCTAGTACATACTTTGACTCTTCTGCAACCTATACATTTAAATCCTAATCTCAAATTAAATAACAATATGATTAATCTCAATCAATATCCACAAATTAAGAACTATGTCATATGGGACATTCTCATAACGAAAGATTATACTATAAAAGAGACCAGAGAAAAGCTGAAGCTCAGCAAAAAACATATAATAATTCTAAGACAACTTAAATATCTGGCTGCCACGCTGGGTAAATTTAACAATTCGGTGCAAGCAGACATAGATACTACAACATGATTGCTACAATGCCTTTCTTATAAAAAGAAAATGCTCTCTAACACATACAAGTTAATTGCATCCATCAAATATCAATCGTCTTTACTGTTCTCTGCCTACTAGAATGAGAAAAATGAACTTGTACTAGGTCTTGGGTTTATTACCCTGTCCAGGATTGCAGCCTCTTCCCCAAGCTAAGGAACATAGCCAAATCTCTTTGGGCATCATTCCCTTAAAGGAAACAAGAAAGTACGTTTTATACTGACTGTTTCTTAAAGATACACTTGTTATTTTCACCCCAGGTGCATATTGTAAACTCCCAAGCCAGGACAGCCAGCAGCCAAACCTTTCTCTCCTCCCAACCAACATAGCATCCACTTTTATAGCCTCCTTATACTACTCCTGTGTCACCCTACCTTAACACATTAGAGCTGCTAGCCCTGTGAATAGCCTTGGTTGCAGTACATCCTTTGTCCACTAGGTGGCACCCTCTTCCCAGGTCTATTCTCCTTGCATAACTATTCTTCATTCTTATAATTTTCTCTCGGACAACCACTTCACACTATATTTACCTATCTGATAGACCCAATTTTACCCCACTTCTTACCATATATTTCTCAACTGCACAGTTTACTATCTCCTTTTAAACTTACCCTAACAGTCAGCAGTCCACTGATTGTTTTCCCTGCATTTAGTCCTTCTCTGGTTCTACCTGCTCCATTCGCCCTGCAGGCTCACTCCGCTCCCCTACCCTGCCCCAATTCCCCCCCGCCCCCAGTACTCCTAAACATATACTACCCTAACCACATCCCCTACTTAGTTGGCCATTCCCACTAACCACATTCATCCTATCACAACTCATCCTTTCTAGACACCCATCCCCCTACTCCCAATTCACCTACATTCAGTCTCCTCTATCAACACACCCATAATCTCTTAACTCATCTACTAACCCAGCCACTATGTATCCACTAACTCCCAACTTATCTCCAAAACCTAGACTATTGTACTACCTCATACCCCCACTTATAATACTTTATCTTTTCACCGCCTATGAATTCCACTACCTGCCTAACTCTCAGTATCCTACATCAATTACAACCACTAACATCCAAACACACACCCCTCCATCAATACTACCCCACATCTTCACCTATTGCACTACTCCAAAACCTCTCCATCCTATACTACCTACATACTTAAACCCAAGGAATAAGAACTATTACCAACTCCTACTAAAGTTCATCAAACTCATAAGGAGTATATTACCAAACCTCATAACTGATGGTGACATCCATCATAACCCTGGCCCAAACTCACCAGTTACCACTAACCCCATAAATATGACTCCTACCAACCTAAAAAGCTCACATAATGCCCCCAAGTCGTTTCTAGTCTGTCACCTAAATATCAGAAGTATAAATAAGAAACTCCACTACCTGCATGCCCTCCTGGACATGCACTCCTCTGATCTATTCTGCCTTACAGAAACCTAGCTCAAGCCCACTATCCCTGATAATGAAATATTACCCCCCAACTACAATATAATAAGACTGGATCATAAAGGTAGAAAAGGAGGTGGAGTAGCCATCCTATATAAATCGTCTCTCCAGATATCCACAATTAGCACCCCACAAGACCTAATAACTACCAACGTTGAAACAATCATCTCAAGAGTCCAACTTATCAAAAACAAATCTATAAACATAGTCTGTAGCTATATTCCCCCAGGCAACAACATAAACACCTTAGAAAGCACCCTCCAATGGTTATCCTCCACCCACCCCCAAGAAACAATCATTCTTGGGGACTTCAACATCGACTGGACAACTTGTTCTGCAAACTTCCCCACCACCCATATTAACTTACATGGTTTCTCCCAAACTATTATTACCCCCACCAGAATCAACAAGACCAACAAAAAGGAAAGCATCATAGACTGGATCTTAATAAATAACAAACCTCAGTTATACAAATCAGGCATCCTACCTGAAGACATGAGCGACCACCTCCTAACCTACATAATCAGGAAAAGGGATGACACGCCTCACCAAACCACCTTTAAAACCCTTAGGTATACAAAGAACTTTAACCTAAATAGTTTCCAGGCCAATCTTAGCTCATGCAAATGGGCCAATCTTAAAATACTTCCCCTTGACCAAGCAGTCTCTGAATTCAACACTAGATTCCTGGCCATCTTAGACAGGTATGCTCCCATATGTAGAATCAGAACCAAAAGCAAAATTACTCCATGGCTAACCAATACTACTAGACAAAAACTTACTGCTAGAAACACAGCATGGACCTCCTGGAGAGCCACCAAATCCCCACAAGCCCACATAACATTCAAACAAATAAGAAATGAAGCAAAAAGGTCTATTGTGTTAGACAAGCAAAACTACTATTTCAATTTACAGCAAAAGCACCAAAATCAGCCTCAAAAATTCTGGTCAGGTCTGAATAAGCTGCTCCACCCATGTAAATCCTCTACCCCCACCCCCTAAGCTACCTTACAACTACCCCCTAAATGTGCTGCTAATACCTTTAACACTTTCTTCACTTTAACTGTGAAATCCCTAGCTAATAATCTATCTCCCTCCTCCTCTACTACAATGTCACCCACTCCAGTAAATATCCCCCCCTTCAAATATGATCCTATCCCCACAGACTATATCAAATCCCTACTTAAGAAATTAAAACCTACCACCCTGGCAGCCGACCTACTTCCCGCAGAGTTTCTACAAAAGGCTGCTAGTGTAATATCTTACTCTATCTCCATCTTAATCAATCATGCTATCCAGGAATCCTACATCCCCTCCATCTGGAAAATTGCTCATATTATTCCACTTCATAAAGGAGGAAACTCCACTGAACTCTCTAATTACAGACCTATAGCCATACTATCTCCCTTAGCCAAAATAATGGAGAAATGCATACAGAAGCAACTTTTAGGCCACCTAACTCAGAATACTCTCCTAGCCCCATCCCATCATGGTTTCAGACCTGCATATAGTACAACCACTGCCCTTCTTTCCTTTTCTCACACAATAAATCATAACAGTAATCAGAATCTGCTCTCCTCTGCCCTCTTCCTCGATCTATCAAAAGCATTCTATATGTTAAATCACCACCTACTCTTAGACTCTCTCAAATCACTGTCCTTAGATAACCCAGTAATCAACTAGTTCCACTCTTACCTGCACGGTAGACGACAAGCTGTTCTGTGGAAAGACAATCTATCCCCCTTTTACCTATCACCCTTGGAGTACCCCAAGGTTGTATTCTGGGTCCCCTCCTTTTCTCTATATTCATCAATGACCTACCCAAAGTTATCCCACATGCAACTTGTATATAGTATGCAGATGACTCTATGCTTGTCTGCTCTGCCTCCACTCCCACAGAATTACAATACCTATCCCAAATCATTTTCAACAAAGTAGAGAACTGGCTCAATAGTCATCATCTCTTATTGAACCCAAACAAAACCAAACTACTACTTTTCTCCCCCACCTGTAAGCTAACACCACCAATATTTACAGTCTTTTCTAACAATGGTACCATAATTTCTCCTGAACCTTGCACTAAACTACTAGGGATAATCACTGATAACAATCTGAAGTATGATGCCCATATAGACAAAACCATAAAAACAGTAAACAAAAAAATAGGCTCCATGTACAGGATTAAGAAATTCTTAACCCCAACTACCAGAACTGCCATAGCTCACACACATCTTCTGTCATCCCTTCTCTATGCCTCACCCATCCTCACAAATCTATCCAAATAAAACCTCAACAATATCACCAGCTGCTATAACAATATAGCTAGATTTGCCACAGGCTCAGCCTACAGAACCCACCACTGTCAAAATCTTCACAAATTAGGCTGGTTAGAACTACCCAATCAGATATACTATAACCAACTCATAGTTATTCATAAAATCCTCTAACAACCTACCAGTACCCCTATTCTGACTAATATTATTACCCCCTATAGCAACCTAGCATCCCTCCGCTCATCCAGCAGAATGCTAGTACAACCAACCAAAGCCAACAACTCAGCTGGAGATTCCTTATTCTCCAACTCTGCTGGAAGAAAATCGAACTCCATTCCTGCTGAACTAAACACCACATGCTCCTTGCCTCAATTCAAAATATCTCTAAAGATGTACATGCACAGTGACTGGCTATGTCCATGTCTAAACCCTGACTAACCCATACGATAATCAGACTGAGGTAAGATAAAACAGTAGCCATGCCCATACCTAAACCCAGACTAACCCGAAATATACCAAGACCAAAGTAAACCAAACTTAGCTCACAGAGGTGATTACCTTTTTTATTTTCTTCCCACACCCTCATATTATACATTTCTCTACTCCATTAGATTTCTCTAATTCCATTATCAGGAAGATAACTTATTATTCTGCCTATACTAAATAAACTCCTTCTTACCTAATCACCTTTCTCTTAACTATCATCCTTACTTTCTAACCAAAAATCCTTTTTTCTTTTGGACACACTTCTGTTATGTGATTGTTATCGCTGTATATTTATTCCATTACTAACAATGTTTTTATTTCTTATCTAAATGTAACCTTGATTTGAATTTGTCACTGATTTTGTTAAATGTTCTTAGATTTCTCTGTAACCTTAACTTTAAGTGTCACTAATTTTCAATGTGGAGCTTTTCTCCCCGGGCATCCGCTGAAAATGGATATGTATCCAGTAGGACTTTCCCGGTTAACAAATGTAAAATAAAATAAAAAATTAAAAATACGGATGAACAAAAATCCAAAGATAGAAACTATGCTAAAATGATCCCCTTTCAAGAGTTTAATCTATACACAATTGATGATCAACAATAATGCCTACTACACACCAGTGATTTTAAATAAATGTAATTCAAACTACTTCCCAGACTGTCCCTATTGTCCAACAGTGAATGCTGATCTCTTTCACATCCTATGGGGCTATACATTTACATACAAGTTATGGTGTTCTTTGAAGGTGAAGTTAGAAAAATGGATTATGAGCAGTCAACATTATTGTGGGAATTTGCTATCCTAAATATAACCCCCTAAAAATACTTAAGCAGGACACATGGATATTAGTCACATTATTTGCAATAATGAAACTATATAGCACACAGAATTGGACAGATAGAACCAAACTGTCATGGGCGGAATTCAAGAACAAAGCTACTAGATAAGTTACAGAACATACATTAATCACAAGAGATAGTCATAAATGCACGTATTTTCAAAATTACTGGAGTCTCCTTCTGAACCACATTCTAAAAGAATGAATATTATTTAAAGAATCATATCATCACATTGTATACAAAATTCCCCTATACTAAGTAAAGTACAAATCAAAGAAACTTAGACAAGCAACTTAAGGATGAGTCAAATAAAGACACATCTCTTTCATGCTTCTGCCCTTTAGCTGCTGTTGCACCTGGTGTAAATATTGTACATAGTATGTTGCAGTTTACTACCCCATGCAGTTAGGATAATTCTATGCATTTTCCTGTTAAAATTTGAAATAAATAGTATGTGTGTTTTATCCTATGTGACTTAGTAGAAATATGACCTGATTGCATGTTGAAACAAATATTACTCTGTATCTGACAATTTTTATAATTGTTTGTATTGTTATATAGTGTAATATACTTTTTGGAAAACAAATAAAAATAAACATGGACAAAATAAAGAAGAATGAGAAACTTATTGAGGAAATTAGCAGCTGCTGTGTGCTGTGAGTTGTCATTTTAACATGCTGTAGTCAGAATCTGACATCAGCATGTAAAGCTTAGATCAGCAGTTCACAATGGTTAGCCACACATATTCAGATTAAATAAGCAGGAGTTCTTTTAGATATAGTCAAGATTGCTTTTAATATTAGATTTAATAAGAGTAAACATGTTATGAATATGCTTATACACAAGGAAAGCAATATCTACTAAGTAAGATTAATAAAAATGCAGTATCAGTAAATTAAGAAATATGTATACATACTATAATATTTAATAGAGAACTGATGATTAAATAGCTCTTTGAGGGGAGATTTTAGAAATACAAGATATACAGACTACGGTAGAATATTAGTGGGAAATAAGACAAAAATATGTTTAAACAAACTGCTTTTAAGAAAGATATCTATTGCATACACTTGTATATGACAGAAATGTGAATGTACAAGATCTCATATACTTTACATAGACAATCAAATAAAGTATTTCAAAATAATATGAAAGCTGAAATTTCAAGTTTGGTCATGTGAACTTTGAAGCTTTTTAGATGTTGAATGTTATTAAATTTACTATGACTACCTGAAATAACTCATTTCATAAGTCAAACTTGAAATGTGAGTGTTTCATTGTTGACTCAGTACATTTATTTTGATAGCCATTAAAGTAGATTTTTCAATATGTTTGAATATGGGAAAGGAGAATGAGAATTAAATTGAACAGTTTGTAACTTTTAAATACAATCTAGAGTGCAATTCTCTTTTTGTCTCCATAGAAATGGTAAGACATTCTCTTTGGCCTTAGTAATATGCATATTTTATGAAGTAGGTTAATAAGCTAATGCTTTTTAAAATATATTGATATTTGATGTGTTTACAGTATTACAGAAATTTGAAATATAGGCACTTGTACTTTAAAAACAAATTCAGAACTTTTTGTTAGAGCTATACAATATGTGTGTATCTTTTGACATGATAAATATACATGTACATTGATCTCTCTTTTGCATTATAGTTTAGTATGATAAGTTTACCTGTAACTTGTAAGGTTACAAATGTCTTTATCTCTTCAGGTCCTACTCTGTTATACTTATTTATTTAGAGATCTAGTTATAATAATGTTGAATGAGTGAATAATTTAGGAATATTAAATCGGTAATTTATAGTACTATTATATAAATAGGTAAATAGTATATTATTTGTTAGATTATTTAACGTATATTATTAATAGAAGCATTATTAAACTTGTATGTAGTAATGGGAGAATAGAATTAAATGGCAAAATGCATAACTAAATTAATAGCTTCTTATTATTTTGACATATATAATATTATATTAATTATTTGTAAGTCATGGTAGCTTTTGGCTATTTTTTTTTATGAATTTTTAGATGTTGCTAGATTGAGCAATAGGTTAGTAGTTTGACTATTCAGTAGGCAGACAAGGAACTTTGATATCCATGATAGGTTGTATTTTATTAGTATTATATACAATTATAGTTGTCGAATTGTCATTGTTTTTGTTATTTTTGAAATTTGGTAGTATGTATGATCCATGGTGGTGGTGCTGCGGTAGCGTTGTCGCCTCACATTAAGATGCTGTCCGGTTTGATTCTCAGCTAGAGCATCTTCTGCATGCAGACATGCGTGAATGGGTGTATCTTCATTGAAGGTTGTGCGTTAGGGCTGGTAACTCGGCACGTAAAAGTCAACTACCAATCATTAGCGGACCAGAGTTCTGCTGTGGCGACCCCTAACTGGGAAAAGCCAAAAGACACAACAACAAGTAGTATGTATAATGTAAGAATTCAAAAAAATCTAGAATGTCAGGATAGTATCAGAGGAATACATTAGAGTCTTATATATATAATTTAATTAATAAGGTGGATAAATGTGTCATATTATCTTTTAAAAGAAATATTTTTAAATTCACGGTATGGATAATTTCAATCTATTATCTATTAATGTAAATTAACTAAGTAATGACAACAAACAGAAATCATTAATGGCATATCTAAAATTAAATAGAGGAGACATTATCTCTATGCAAGAGACTTACGTGATAGATAAATATATACAACATTTAAACAACGTAGGTTATGAAATGTTATCATCTGCTTCTTTTAACAAAAAGAGGAGAGGGACTGCTATACTTTGGAGAAAATCAACTGTAATGCCTAAGGTCATAGAATCCTTTAATGATCATAATGTAATGTATACATTTGTAGGAATTAAATATAATGGCAAACTCTATACTTCGGCTAATTTTTACTGGATCACTGGAATAGGTGCTAGAGTGGCTAAAGATCACTTAAACTTAATACAGAGTCATTGGGAGGGTGGTTTAATTTTAGCAGGGGATTTTAACTGCATATCTAGTATAGAAGATACAAATAAACAGAAGAAAGCTAAAATACTGTCACCAGCTAAAGCACTAAATAGGTGAATTAGTAATAATTTAGTTGATTTACTGGTACAAGCAGAAGATAAGTCATTGTTCTTCACTCATTATTCTTATGCACATGAGAAGCAAACTAGCGTTGATAGGATTTATACCTCTATAGATTTACTTAATAAAGTGAATTACTCCTTGTCCTCTATCTGATCAAAATGCACTAAGTATTAATATAGTAATGGATATAAGGAAACTTGAGATTATTTATAAAATACCAGTATATATGATGACATTTAAAAAAGTGTAAGAGTTACCTTAAGGAAAAATTGAGGATTTTTTTATCTTTGAATGATAATGGTGAAGTTAGTAAGTCATATTATAGGACTCCTTAAAAATGCATATTAAAGACAGAATGGGAAGATGGGTTAGTGATAAAATGAAAGAATGGGATAATGAGTTGTTAGAAATACAAAATGAAATACACAAAATGAGGTTTGAACAACAAACAAAATTAGATAATACTGAAATCATTAAAAAATTAATGAGAAGATTTATCAGTAACTCTCTTCAGAGATGCAGATGCCCATTCTATATCTTCAGGTAAGGAAGTAATTTTATTGTTTTTAATAAAGGCAGAGGCTTCCTCTAGGGCATTAAATTATCTCATTTCATTCTGGTGTAGAATTTTTATTCTGGCAAGAAAGACAAGCTGAGTTTTGATGTTATTCTGCTTTAACAGTTTTATTAATGACCAAGCTTTTTTTCCTCTGTTCCAAAACCCTGGTAGAATAGTCATTATCAAACCTAATTGGGTTTTGATTAAATTTTAATGGAATTTTCCTCCAGACAGATTTTAGGACTAACTCCTTGTCCAAATAAGATAGAAACTTTGACTATTGATCTGGGAGGAGTAGAGAAGGATGTTGACAATGGCTTTCCTAAAGCTCTATGAGCCCTTTCAATACCAAAGGAAGACTCTCCTTTAAATCTAAAATCTCTGGAATCCAGGTATTCAGGAAAGAAATGATATCTTCTCCTTCAGCTCTCTCAGGGATGACAAAAATCCTTATATTTGACATTTTCTCCCTGTTTTCCAGGCCATCCACTTTACTGAGAAGCCAGATGTTTTGTTTGATGAGAAAATCTTTCTGGCTTTCTTTTTCCTTCAGTCTTCCATCAAAGCCATTCAGGGATGATTCTAAGTGTGTTATTCTGGATTGATGCTGCTATACAAGTTCATAAAAAAAACATTGAGTCAAAGATTGCTGTTCCCACTAAATCTCTCAAAACATTTACTGCAACTGGACTTTATACTTGTTAAATCTTCAAGTAAGGTATGTCATGACAATATTTTTGTTATTGCTTTTATTTCTCTTTTTACTTTTTCATTTCTATACTATGTTTTTGTTCATATACACATTAAATAACTGTTTATGCTTTTAGTATATTAGTATAATATTACTGGTTTATCAAGTGATATAATTGAACAGTACGCTATCTTTGCATTTATGACCTTAAGATGACATGCTTTATTTCAAATAATATATAGCCCTTGGCCCTGCTAAATGTTCTTCTGAGTTATTACACAGGCATAGTCACTGCTTAGATTAATTTATCAAAACTGTTTTGGATACATGGGATAACAGGGCATATCTATTATTTAGTATATATTAACTAGTTTTTTAATATTTATAACTTCTGATTGTTTCAGAATATATATTGGTACCTGTGTGAACAAAAAGCTGTTTGCCGGCTTTTGACATAAATTGGGTCTCTCTGACATTTATATGCTTGTATGTTTTATGGCACAAGGTTTTTAAATGGTTACAAGTTATGTTTCCTGTAGAGTTTAATGTTAAAGGACTGTTTTTTCTCTCATTGGCATTGAATGTTATTTTACTGTTTGGAAGTATCTGTCAGTTAAACTTTGCATTTGTTACTGTAAATAAGCAGGCTTTGTGACACAGTTAAAGTGAGGTCAGGAAACTGTACTGTGTAGCGTGCTGGATAGGAAAATGTCACTTTGAAATTTAAGAAGTGAAGCTTTCTTACTTAGCTCGTGACATCATGCATTATATGCATGCAGATCAGATTTCATTACATCTAATGTGTATATGCAAGCCTAATTGTGATGTCAGGTCTCTGATTGGTTAATATAGCATAGTAGGCTTCTTTTACAAGAGTTATGAGCTACACTGTCTGCAAACATATTCACGGTTCCCTTTTATAATAGTGACTACATTTTGTGATCAAATATATACAGTAATGTTATTTTTTCTTGTAAACAGTTAATTATAGCCACTATTTCTAGTGAATATACTGGAGTTTGTTTATAAACAGATCTTTATAAATAACTTTCCTATGCAGTTAGCAAGTGTTTAGTATAATCTTATACATTTACAGGAAATGCTTATGACTAATGGTAATAACTGTAAGGATACTCAAACACCATACTAAATCCTAGCTAATATATGTATGAATAATTTTGATTGAACTATAGTTACTTTGCATTTAATATGTTGATTTCCTTAGTGTATCCTAGATATTATTTATATTTCAGATGTCATGTTTTCAGTTATTATAAAGTCATGTTTTTTAGTATATTAGCACTTTATGACAGGGAAAGAGCTCAGTAATATCTATGACTTGTGCTAACACAATAAACAAGTTATGAGTTTCAGTATTACCCTATTACTATGGTAGATATTTACAGCTATCGCTATCTTTAATTTTGTATTTGAGTCATTCACTTTTAAGACCTGTTATCCATAGTAAGTTTTACATAAATCATGTTTTTTTAATAATTTTTGGTCATTTTTAACTGATGCCAGTTAATTATTATTGATTTTAGTCAGTTATTTAAACATCTGCTATTCCAAAAGTTTAGGAGTTAATTAAGGACAAATATGTCTTATGGAATATTTCTAAAAATCTATGTTAACATCTTTTGGGAATGACACACACTCATTAAGTGCTAACACCCAATTCTTGTGAAGTTTTTATTTAGTGGGAGTTTGTCATGATAAGATTTATTTAGAGGGCAAGTAAATACAAATGTTAAATGATTCTTTGATTTGTTCTGCCATTTTGAAGTTTTTATTAAAACTAATACAGATGACATGCTTAGGCATTTAGATTGTTAATAAAGCTAATGTTTCCTTAGTCTATTAAGCACTAAATTCAGATTATATATATCCTAATATATCTCTTGCTTCCTTAGTGAATAATTACTGTATAAATGTTTAATGTTTCTAATAATAGTGTATGTAACTCATCTCTAAAACCTAACTGGAATTAATATCTGATTAGTTGTTTATCACTACTATTTTTCTCTTAATTTATAATATATTCTCCATTTTTTACTTTGTTTTCATGGGCTCGAACCAACAAAGGTTGATGGTTGGGATAGGTAGTCTAGCAGATTTAGTTTTGTTTGCTAGACTATAAATGTATCTTATTCCATGTATAGGGTGTATTAAAGATTACATCAGAGTGAAATATGATAATTTTTTTGTTATTTAACTATTTTTCTAGTTTTGAAATGCCTGACACAATTGTTTTACTTTTATCTTTCATGGGGAAAGTTATTTGGCTTGAGATAAATAGAAATACAACAATTGATATTCTATTGTCTATTCAGGAAGAGTATTATGTATACAGGAATCTATTAATACAAGTTCCTTTATTATTTGTTATCTTTAAAGAATTCTGATATGGATTTAAATTTGATATTCTTAAATACCAATGGCTTAAACAACCCATATAAGAAAGCCAACCTACTAAGGTATCTTAAACTAAACAAGGCTCAAGTAGTTTTTCTCCAAGAGACACACTTTAAAATAAATGACACATTTATGTGGGACCCTAAGGGATACACAATACTTGCTCAATCTTCTTATAAAAATAAGACCAGAGGAGTAACAATTCTATGGAAAAAGACTTTCTTAAATCCCCAAATCATTTACAAACATGTAGATAATGATGGACTCATGGTCTTAGTTGTACTTAAGTTTAATAATAGAATTTGGACCCTGGTTAATTTATACTGGTTCATGGGTATGGGGGTTGGACTAGCTAAGAAACACTTAGGCTTTATTACAACTGCTTCTAAAGATAATATTATACTAGGAGGTGATTTCAATTGTATCACAGATATTGCAGAAACTACCAATAGGAAATCTCCTAGACTATTGTTCTCAGCCAAACAGTTAAAAAATGGACAGAAATGTTTAAATTAAAAGATACCTTTAATGCTTTGGGACCAAATTCTTTACTATTCTCACACCAGGACTATAGACATAGTACCCAAACTAGAATAGATAAACTGTATATACCACAAGATCTTTATTCTAAAATCTTGAATTTTTCAATACAACCTTGTCCCTTTTCAGATCATAATTTCCTGTTGTTAACAATACACTTGGAATTCAATCAATTAATTATTACTTCAAGGATTCTTTCATATATCCAAAAAAATTAAAGACTTTAAATATTGGATTACTTCTGAACTTCAGCTTTTCTTAGAGATTAATTACAAACCTGAAGCAAACCCAATTATAGTTTGGGATTCTCTTAAGGCCTATTTATATGGTAAAACCATTAGCTGGTACAAAAATAAAATTAAAGAATGAGACTCAGAGTTACAGCAACTCCAAAATCAAATATTATCTCTTAAATCTAATAAAAACTTAATTGCTACAGATAATAAGAAAATAGAAGAAGCAAATAAGAAATACAATGAAATATTATCCCATAAAACTAATTTAGCTATGGAAAAACTGAAATTAAATTCTTATGCTACCTCTCCTAAACATCTTCATAACCTATCTATGAAAGTTAAGATACAATAAAAAAAATAACATTAAAAGTATCTTTCATGAAGTGAAAAGGAAAAAAGTCTCAGACATAGGGGACATTCTGGAGGCTTTTAATTATCATTATACAGAGCACCATAACAGCAAAATAAGTACAAATGAATGTGAGAAGTTAGAGAATGTAGTTTCCAACATAAGAATTCCTGAGGAACTTAAGTTAGATCTGCAAAAAACTATTTCTCAAAAGGAAATTATAGATGGGATTAAAGGAAGTAAGTCTAATAAAGCACCTGGAATAGATGGCTTAATTATCAAAATATATACATTGTTCCCTTCTTCTATAATCTCTCTCCTACATAAAACCTTTCTTGAAGTTTAAACATTAGCAAATATTCCTCCTTCTTTGAGATATTCTCTAATTTCCCCTATATTAAAAGAGAATAAGGATCCTAATAATCACAACTCATATAGACCAATTTCCTTGCTGAATAATGATTATAAACTATTTATGTCAATTATGGTCAATATATTGAAAATACCCATATCTAAAATAATTGCTGAAGGCCAAACTAGTTTCATACATAACAGGCATACACATGATAATATTAAAAGAGTATTAACTCTGATAGAGTACCTCAATAGATGAAACGAAGCATTGATAACAGGTCTAGATATTCAAAAAAACTTTTACTCCTTAAATTGGGGTTATTTATTTAAAGTCTTAAAGTTATTTGATTCCCCCCTTTTTATAACAATGATAAAGAAAATCTATGAAAATAATCTAGCATATGTCAAATTAGGTCCCTTTACTTCCAAAGCAGTCCAAATCACTAGAGGTACTAGACAAGGATGTCCCATGTCCCCTATCCTATTTTCTCTGGCCATAAAAATACTTGCTATTTTAATACATAATAACCCAAAGATAAGAGGTATAAATATATATGACCAATATATTTCTAAAATAATGTTTGCTGATGATGTCTTACTTACCTTACCCAACTCTGAGGAAGTGTTAGCTGAAGTGGATATAGTAACAACAAATTTCCAAAAAAACATCTCAGGACTCTCCTTCAACAAATCTAAATCAAAATATTTATTATTAAATAAAAATGGAACATATAGGTTCCAGTTAATTATATTATTGGAAACCAAGTTTCAACTCAAGACTATTTAGGAATAGTCCTATGCAAGAATATAGAGGAAACCTTACAGCTTAACTATGCTAAAGCCATAGACTTAATTAAGACATTAATAAGCAACTGTAATAATTTATTTATAACATTTGGTGATAGGTTACAGCTGATAAAACTGTTTTTGTTGCTTAAAATATTATATATAGCACAAGCCCTTATACTTCCACCAGGAAAGAAAATCCTTAAAGAAATCACTTCAACTCTGATGAAATTCCTATGGTACCACAAAAGAAATAGAGTGGCATATTCTCATCATATCAGAAAATGGGAACAGGGGGGGGGGGGTTAACATTCCCAGAGATTGAAACTTATATAAAGGCGTCTATAATTAAAATAGTGATGAACTGGATAAATCCTAGATACTCTTCCAGTTGGAAACAGTTACATTCCATTATACTAATGAATGAAAATTATTTATCAAATAATGCTTTGGTAACTGACAAATATAATATATGGCACTATTTAAGTTTAAATTTACAGTATAGTACAACAAAATTAACTAAACTAACACTAATAAACAATATTTTTGATGTGGTTAGAAAATTTATTAACACAAATTTAGATAAACTGTGGCATAGATTTTTAATACTATTTACTATTACAAGGGACTTCCCTGATAAAACACATAGAGAGATTTTTGGTTTATGGGAAATAATAACCTATTTTGTTGGTTGCAATGCATTGAAAACTAACAAGCTTTGAACACACAAAGTATATTGTCAAACTATGGCCAATCCCCTAATGACTGGTTGATTCTTCAGAGTGTCACAGCATACACTAAGGATCTGTGTAGAATAATATATAACTCATCCTTCAAAACCATACCAAAAATTATAAACTGGATATTTGGAATTCTATATAATAATATCAATGTTAAGAATGAATTATCATATCTATATAACACTTTAATTGTCTATAAGGCAGCTCCTAAAGATTCTTAATGACAATGCCTAACTAAAGGGATTCAAGTATCATTATCAGTGGAAGATAAAACAAACATTTTATTTTCAGTTAAACTAACTTCTTACTGACAAGTCTGGAGGATTTTTCATTGGAAATTTCTACACAGATCCTTTTTTGACACCTGAGAAACTCTCAAAAATGAACCATTCAAACAGCAAGTTATGTTGTAGATGTCATCTGTCCACTAATGCTGACTGGTCTCATATTTTTTATGACTGTACTAATATTAAACCATATTGGAATGAGATTAACAAATTTCTTCAAGCTACCTATACTGGTATATTTGTTTTGACAAAGTCTTTAATTTGATTGAATGTTGTTAATAGTAAGAATATGAAGAAAGATGACCTGTATTTGTTGTGGACAATGTTAGCAATAGCCAGAAAATGTATAACTAGAAGATGGAACTCTAATGTAGCACCTACAATGGAGGAATTCCTATCATCACTGAAGAAATGCATACTAATGGAGAAAAGAACTAAAGAGTTAAGAACTTTTTCTAAGCCATTGGTTAATAGTCCATGGAGGAATGGTTTGAATTTGATTGATACCCTACAGATGGAACCAAACTCTTCCTAACTATCATAGTTTATATATTAACTTATTATTTAACTACAAATGTTTTTATCTAAATCCTTTTTGTCAGGCTGAATATAAATACTGTAAATAGTTATTGAATGTTATGAATGTATTAAATTATTGTGTTATTTCATCAAAATAAAAATCATTTGAGTAAAAACAAAATTAATGAGCAAATATCAAACAGTTTCAACACATAAGTGCAGATAGCTTTAGAAAAATAAAATCCATAGTTACGCAACGACTTCAAAAAGTCTGCATAGATTAGCCAATGGAAATAAAATGTTAAGCAAAAAGGCACAGACCAATAATATCCAAAATCCTCACACTAATAAGCTTACTTCAGATATAGAGGAAATGCTTAATATTTTTAAAATATTTCGCAAGGATCTTAGTAAAGATAAAAATAATAATCCTAATAATTACAAAAATTGACAGTTATTCAGTGGCGGCTGGTGACTTCAAATTAAAGGGGGGCTGCAGGAGACAGCTGAATGGGTGGGGTCAATGGGAATGGGTGTGGCCAACTAGAAAGGGGAGGAGCTATGCTCAAAACCTCAAAAACTGTAACTTTAACTAAATACTCTTCCCTGGGTGCCAAACCATCATTATGAGAGTCCAATCAAGACAAAATGAAGTGTAGAAGAAAAAACACATATTTCAATCCATTGGCTGCATGACAGCTTACTTAATATCTAGATGGAAACAAAAAGGTTGTGAGCCATGAAAAAATAAATTACTTTTTAAATACATTACTGGAATGCTAGTCAAAATCAAGTATAAGCAAAACAAGCAGCACTCAACTCAAACCACTTCTCCTTGTACTCCAGTTCTAATTATAATTTATATTCAGCTTTATTAAAGTACCAAGTAACATGCTGAAAGTAACAATCTCTGTGATACCCCGACTTGTAAACATGTTTCTTATCCAAAAAAGACCTGCTGCC
This sequence comes from Protopterus annectens, assembly GCF_019279795.1. Classification (NCBI taxonomy): domain Eukaryota; kingdom Metazoa; phylum Chordata; order Ceratodontiformes; family Protopteridae; genus Protopterus; species Protopterus annectens. The sequence goes on along the minus strand of NC_056727.1, from coordinate 333,264,306 downwards.
TGACAACACCTATCTACTTGTTTCATGGGGAAAACATGATCAAAGTAAAAAATGAAAAGCAAACAGGAAACAAGCTCAACATACATTGCTTAAAGGATTACTGCACAGGATATGGACCACACATGATAGATTGGCATTCTGTTTAGTTTGCAGGTAAAGCCTGTAATGAGCTCTTAAAATAATGTAATCATGTCCTTTATTACAAATACTGTCACATGCATTTCAATACCCAAGGCTTATATGTTATCTAGTTATGTAAGTATTCTCTGCGTGACAACAACAGAAAGGCTTTCAATGTTGGCAATTCTTTAACAGTATGCTTATTAAAACTTACTTGCATCTTACAATCTCAGACAAGCTTACCAGATGGTCATTAAAACACTGCCACTTAAACACAGAGCAACAGACACTTTCTGAATAATAATAATAATAATAATAAGCATAAATCAGCAGTATAAAAATATGACAGAAACCAGAACATTCTGCAAAATCAAGGACAGATGAAAAGCCATTGTAGTACTTGTGTCTAACTTGGATGGGGGGATAGTCTGCACATTTACACTGCATAACTGTGCCTTGTCTTGCTTGGACACATCCAGAGTCACTACATGGGGGAGTGGGGTGCAACAAGTATGTCAGAATTTGAAATGTCTCTGGCTGACTGCGATGGCCCTGACACATTTGTCATACCTCTCAACCTCAGAGCAAGAAATCTGGACAAAGCCATACAAAGAAGTAGGACAAAGGCCCAAAAATAAGGACAATTTTTAAATATTGCTCTTATAAACTTAGAAATATAATAGAATAGTAAGTCTTGCATTAGTATGAATTTTCTGAAGGGTATGAAATCTGAAACTGAAATGTCTGTCATTATTTTCTAACTTCAGTCTTTAATGATTTGCCACTAATTTGCCAAAAAAAAACACAATTTTATGAAAAATGGACCAAAAATATGATTCAAAAATATAAAATAGCCACACAATCCAGCTGGGAACCTGTTAAAGACAGGACACTTTTTAATATTAATACTGCTCTCTTGAGCAGCTGACAAAATAAAAGAATCTACATGCATTTCTGAAATAAAAGTAATCTATAACTGATTATTACAGTTATTTATTAATTGTAAACCCTCCATGTTTTCTTCCAAAATTGCCATTTTGCGGAGGGATTATTAGGGGAAGAGCAACATTTTGAGCTAAAATCGGGGACAGTTGAGAGGTTTGGATATGCCTAATTCTATAAAGCAATTTATTTGCATGTACCTCTCAACCTGTTAATGCAGGAAATCTGGGCAAGGCCAAATATATGGGGGGAACATATAAACAGTACTAAAAATTGCTCTTGTATAAACTGAGACAGTTGATCGAATAACAGGTCTTGCTTTAGCATGCATTTTTCTGAAGGTTATGAAGTCTGAAACTCAGTGTCTCTCATTATTTAGTGACTTCATTCCTAAATGATTTGACAGAAAACCACAAATTTTATGAGCAACAAATGAAAAATAAGAAGCAAAAATCTATTCATTCTGCAAAAATCTGGACAGTTGAGAGGTATAGTTTAGCCGGGGCTGTCTTTTAGTTTGCTGCCCTTCCCCCCTCACAAAATCATGGTCGAATGGAGCCCCCCCCCCAGCCATTCCAATGAACCATTACTTGGCTATTTCACCCCATTTACCATAAACACTAATGTGCATACTACTTTACTTCTGCGATGATTTGGACTTCATTTAAAAGTTTCATTTTGCATTTTACAGCACAAACACTAATAGATATCATATCTGCTAAACAAAACAATGCAGTCTCACAATGAGAACAGACTTAGAATTAAAACTTCTCTGTCCTTGAAAACTCACAATCACTGAAACAGCATTGAAACCCACATTCAAATAAAATACATTTTGCCAGTGGCAGATTAACTTTGGGTTTGGGCTGTTTTCAAATTACAGGCCCCTTGCACATGAAACATACACATGCTCTTTCATACACCTTCCTGATTGTATTAAATTATATTCCTTGTACAATACAGTACAGTTTTAGAGGATGCTTTAAATTTATTGTTTTGAAAATTTTCCAGTAAACAATGAAACAAAATGCATGCACCAGTAATGACAAAACTGCCCAATTCAGAACATTTCCACCATAAAAGTCTACTCAAACTTCTACAGTCCACCAGTATCAGTACATATGCACAATCTCTGAAGAAGTAAAAGTCATCTAAATAATTCCACATTAAAGAGATCTGTAACTAATGAAGAAGTTGCTGCTAGCAAACAACTTTGTATTTCATTGTTTCATCTACAAATAAAGTGCCCGTTACCCTTGAGGATTAAATTGCCTATCTTACACTAAAAAAATGATAAGCTAGCAATATTGCAATAGATGGCAAACTGATAACAGGTTCATAGTTACTAGGTATCTCGCATCCACCCCTTTTGCAACAAAGTACAGTATCAGCAATGCATCTATCTACTGTGGGAGTAGAACCCACAGCCTTCTGCATCAAAAGCAAGTATACTACTTGTTGTGCTATTAACAATGCAAGTCAACTCAGCATAAGCAGCACTAAACTTTTGCTCCCCTGCAGCTCTCAGCTCCTTGTAAAATCTAGTCACTCAGTTGTATCTCTGACCTTTGCAGCACAAAGACATCTGGAAAAAGTCAAAGTTTATTGTGGGGGGGGGGGACAAAAGCCCAAAAACCAGGGACACATTTTAAACATTGCTTGTATAATGTTGGAAAGTTGCTAGAATAAAATGCTGTGTTACCACCATACATTTTATTGCCAAGCCTTAAACCCAGGACCCTGGGCAAAACAGTCAGAGCAACATACACTATACCAAATTAGCTGTTTTGTGAAAGCGGAAGACGGAAACTTAAATGGCTACCATTTAGTGAATTCAGTTCTCACCATAGCACAGCTATCAACCTCTTAGCACAAAACACCTGAACAAAGCCAATAATGAGTAAATACAGCCCCCAAACATTCAATGAATTCAGTTCTCACCATAGCTCTCAACCTCTTAGCAAAAAACACCTGGAGAAAGCCAGTAATGGGGGAATATAGCCCCCAAACATATTCAGTGAATTCAGTTTTTACCATAGCTCTCAACGTTAGCACAAAACCTGGATGAAGCCAATAATGGGGGAATACAGTCCCAAAAATAGGGACAAATTTCAAATATCCACCTTATACACTTAGAAAATTGCTAGAATAAAAGCTTTTGTGTTACCATGCACTTTCTGAAGAATATGAAGTCTGATATTCAAATGCGTGTCATTTTTAACATTTGTTAACCAGGAAAGTCTGACTTGGAGCAAAAGTTCATTTTTAGCAGAGGCCCAGGGAGAAGCACTCCAGGAAGACACATGTCTTTGTAAGATGGGAGGGCACTAGGGGAAACAAAAACAGGGAGGGCATACAGACTCCACACAGATGGTAAGGCACCCCAGCCAAGAATCACACCAAAGAACATATAGCTGCTAGGCAACAATGCTACCACTGCACTAATCCACTACTGGCATTGCAAGGATGCAAAAATACAGAAACCACAGATTTTATGAGGAACAGAACAAGTATGAGGGAAAAAGCTGCAGCATTTTTACAAATGGTGGTGGGTAGGGAATTCAGGTTCTTGCCACCTAGGCCCAAGGTACAGAGTTCAAGCCTTATTCTCTACCCACCACCATGTAGCACCTGGGGAATTACACACACACACAGGTCCATTTGTTGCAGCACTAAATCCTTCCATAGCTTTGTTTATTGGAGTACTAGAAAGCCCTGCGAGATGTCCTTCCCTGACGAGCCTGCCAACGTTGCAGTCCAAGTCCGATCCCTTTCCAGTGACAGTCTATGCAGTTACAACTGCATAGGCTTCTGGGATCTCTGCACTTGAATGCTTCTTAATCTGGACTGCTGCTGAAACAGTTTGCACATGCTCCAGACTGGTTCAGCAGCAGTCTGGATATCGGAAATGCTGCTAGCGCAAAGATCCGCTACTTGTGATTGTTTTTTTATTTTCTTTCTTTGTATTTTATTTTATTTTATTTTACTTTCTACTACTTTCTTTCTTTTTTTACAGCTGGGGAGCCTGTAGTCCAGCAGTCCAATAGCACAGGCCACCCCTGCAGTTATTTAAAGAAAAATGTTACTTGTAAACTAAATGACCAACGAATATCTATATTAAATAAGCCTATTACCCTGATTGAAGTTAAAGAATATTTAAAAAAAATTTAAAAATGGGAAAGCTCCAGGGTTAGATGGTTTAAATATGGAATTATATAGTCTGTTTCCATTAAATATTTTATGATTACTGAGTGACATTTTCAGGATAATTCAGGGTGACAAAATAATTCCTCCCTCATGGAAATTTTCTGTAGTTTCACATATACTTAAACAAGGAAAGGATAATAAGTTAGTCTTCTCATATAGATCTATTTCATTATTAAATGTAGACTACAAAATATGTACTTCCATTTTCACTACAAGATTAAGAGATATAGTCGATAAATTAATTAAAAAAGATCAAAGAGGAATTATAGTCAATAGATTAACATATGCTAATTTAAAAAGGGTAGTCACTATCTTAGATTTAGCAAATGGAATGAACAGGAAATTGGCCCTAATTAGCTTAGATATTGAGAGACCTCTTGGTTCTATAGATTGGAACCACTTGTTTAAAACTATAGAAGCATTTGCATTTCCAGAACAGGTTATTGGAATATTAAAAAGCCTGTACAGAGACTCCAAAGCATATGTTAAAACAGGCAAAAATAAGTTGTCTGTTTTTTGTTTGGTTATACTATTCTCTGCACAATTATTGTGTTCTGTTTATTTAATACTGTATTTCAGTACTGTAAACTAAACTGCACTGTTGTACTGATTTTGTCTGCGGGACCCAATCAAATAAAGCCAATAATAAAGCTCTTGTCTTATAGTTAGAATTTCAGAAACTTTAACTTAATAACTACAAGACAAAAAACAGTAGCAAAGTAAACAGAAAGAAAGCAGAATGTAACTTTAAGCATGCAAATGATAAGCAGAATATAAGAAAAATAGCAGCAAAATTGGAATATAAGCAGCTGTAAAAGTAGCGAAGCACAAATCCTGGAGCAGAATTCACAACACTGCTACTATTGCAATCTCACTACTGGCTAAGGCACTAGACCATGTAGAAATTTACCAGTAATGCCTGTTTATGTAAAATGCTATAATAAATTACTAAATGAGTCTCAAATCTGACAGATATTCACAGAGTATGGTTCTGCCACAACTGTGAAGGAAACTACAATATTAAGGCCCCAGACAGGGGTTAAAATACAAACAGCTATTTTCTTACATGTAATTCTACTTATGGAGATAGAAATGCAGTGTAATGTATAAATGATGGTAAAATCTTGCAGTAATACACAATCTTCCCACAACTGCAAATGAAGCTACAAGACTAATGTTCCAGAACAAACTTAAGAAATGCAAACAGATAACTTTTTTGGCTAAAACATGGAAATAAGCAGAAAATGCACAAAAGTAGATATATCTACACAGATCACTATAGAGCAACTTAAAATATTTAAGCAAAATTCCATGAAGGACATGGGTGCCACACCAGTAGTGATTTATGATTACCCATCCATTGGTCCAGTTTGTGCTTGAAGACGACCAGAGAGGAGCTCTGCTTTATGTGAATGGAGAGCTTGTTCCAGAGGAGGGGTATTCTCTGGGGGATGTATCTATCTCTCCAGCATTATATGTTCATGTCAGAGGCTAGGTTGAGCTTCTTAGAGTGGGTGACCCTCTTGCAGTCTGATTTATGAATGTGTGACATTTCCATCAGGGCTGAGTCAGAGACTGCCCAGTAAGCCAGGCACAGTTTGCCCCTTAGTAGCATGTACGACACAGAATACAGCGATAGAGCTTTTAGTCTTTCTGCATAGGATTTGTTTTGTATACCCTGTATTTTTTTTTTCTTGGAGAGAAACCATTGGGGTCTCTCCAGCTGTTGCATGTGTCTGGTGAGGTACATGCAAAGGGGTGCATTGTAGTCAATTATTGGTCTGATGAGGGCTGAGTACAATGGAATTATAATGTCCTTAGATCTAGATGACATGCCTTTACTTATGAGATCTGCCACATAGAAGGATTTTCTCACCACTGTGGACACATGGTGGTTGAAGTTCAGATTGCTATCAACCTGAGTACCTAGGTCACATACCACTGGGTCTACTCTTAGGGAGTGCTGTCAATATTGTAATTAGTGGGGGTGTTAGCTTTCCCAGAAGAAATAATTATGCTTTTTTTTTTTGCATTTAGTTTCATTCATGGCTTTGGAAGCAATCATTTGTCTGCATTAATCTGTTCTGCAGTATATTGGTATTGTTAAGGGACTTGATGATTGCTCCCAGTTTGCAGTTGTCAGCAAACTTAGTAAGCCACAGGCTGTTGCATTTGCCTGGACGTCTGAAAAATAAATTCCAAACAGTAACGGACCTAGCACAGAGCACTGTGGTACACCACTGATGACTGGCCTATTGCTAGATGTGAATGTTTCCACTTTGACAGTATGTGTCCTGTTGGTAATTCATTTGGCTACCCACCTGGTCATGTAGGGGTTCATTCCTAAATGACAGCATTTCTGCATATTACCTGAGTGAAAGATAGTGCCAAATGCCTTGGCTAGGTCAAAGTAAGTAGTATGCACAGTCTTTCCCTCATCCATGGCCTTGGTGATCTTGTCAAAGAACTCAACAAGGTTTAAAAAAGCTACCCTTAATGAATCTGAACTGGGTAGGGTCCAGAATCTAGAGGTTACCTATCTCATTTTAATAAGGTCCAAAATGAGTCTTTCCATGGCATTGCAGATGAGGCTAGTCAGGCTTATGGGTCTATAATTTCCAGGCTTGGTTGAAGGTCCCTGCCTTGCCCAGAGGGATGACTGTTGCTGTCCTCTGTTCTGCCAGAATGTAGCCAGTCCTGAGGTGTGGTTAAATAGGGATCCAAGTGGGTCAACTAGGTTATGTTTTAAGTTACTTAAAAGGCAACTTGGGATGTTGTCTGGTCTTAGTCATGCCATGTTTTTGGCCTTAGAGAGTGCAGCTATGACCTGCTGTCCAGAGATAATAGGCAGAGTAATGTTGGCAGATATACTTTGAGTGATGGCCAGTGTAAATGGGGTGGTAAAGTTTGATCCAGATCTGCCTGCTACTAGGTTGGCTATTTCCTGCAGTTGAGTGTGGGTGGTGCCATCCAATACCAGCTCTGTACATAGTTGGGCATTCCAATTAGGGTTTTGGACATAGCTAAAACATGCCTTATTTGTATAGCTAGCAAGGTTATTTTTGTTTCATAATCTACTTTGGATGACCTGACTAGATCTATAATTTGTTTAGACTAGTAAGGCATTTCATCCTCTGCTGAGTCAGTTCCCTCTTGCTTTTGGACATTAGTTTCTTTCTTTTGTTGTATAGCCTGTTTATACCAAGGGTCCACCAGAGTGGCTTGTTTTTCCGGCAAGACCTCTTTTTAATCTGGTTAGGTACAGCTGATTCTATACAACTGCTTAAGTGGTTACATAGGGTTTTGGTGTACACCTATGCATAAGAGTCTCTGTTATCTGTGTTCAGGAGGACTTTGACATTTTTTAAGTCCTCACTTAGTAGAAGGTAATTTGTCTTGGAAAAATGTTTAAACGTTTTTGATCTTGATGGGGGTATCAATTGTTTCAAAGCGACTGTTTTATGGTCCAATCTTTCCAGGGAGGACATCACACTGGAGGTGATGGATGATGCTCCCCCATGTTAGTGAGTATTATGTCCAAGATATATGATCCCTTTGTGGGGCCAAGAACTTCTGTGCCTGCATGTTTGAGGTCATGTATGATCCCCAGTCAATGGTAGGATAATTAAAATCACCCATGACTAAGGTGTTGGGCTGCATGGTAAGTAACTCCAGTAAGTCCAGATATTTGGTATGCTTTTCCTGGTTCATGGTTAGGAGCTTGTAGCTGGAAATGATGTGGTAAGGGAATTTGCCTGTGGTTACTTGGACATGAAGAAGCTTCAGACAGTCATACTGTTTGACCAGTCTTGAGGTGTACTTATCCTTAATGAAACTAGGTACACCTCTTCCTTTGGTTCTTTCCTGCTCAGTTTGTTGTCTGAACATATGGAAGGCATTGTAGCCCTGAATGGCCGAAAGTACTTTCCATGGCTTCAAATCATGTCTCAGTGAGTGAACAGATGTTAGCATCTTCCAAGGTGAGACATGCTTTCAGAGAGTGGAATTTCTTGTTAAGACTCATAACATTGAGCAGCAGTACCTTGAGTTTATCCAGAAAAGAATAAGCTGTGTTGGGAGGTTGGTTTGACACTACCTAAAAAAGGCACATTAGGGATGGTTAATGCCTTCACCAGTATCTGAAAGCCTAGAGGAGACAGCTCCAGACCATCTCTGAAAAAAGAACATGGCCTGTTCACAATGTCTTCCCAGGCTGACAGATATTGGATCCCCATGGACTGGCACCAGAAATTTAGCCAATTGTTAAGTCAGTCATTTTTTTGTTTTGCATTGTGGCATCATATTTGGTGATGGTAGAATGCTACTCAAGCCTAGGCTCATAAATGCCTGTGACACATATTCTGAGTTCAGTCATGTCTTTTTTCATATAGTCCAGGGAGGTATGTCTCAGTTATTCAAACTCACGTGGGCTATGATGGAGTCATACTGGTACTTGTGGTTGAGTGGTTTGAGTGCTTGAGTGACCTAATGGATTCTGGCACCTGACAGGCAGCTAACTGTAACCTTCTTCTTGTCCAGCCTGAGAAGGGAGGCATCCATTTGTCTCACTATGGACTCACCAATGACTAGTATTTTAGGTTTAGTAGTGAGATGCCTTATGGGCTTGTTTGTTGAGTGGTGTATATGTTATTATGCATTATGGCTGATGTTGGCTTTGTTGTGTGTGGTTTCTGAAGGTTGCATTTTGAAAGCCTCTGGGCTTTTGGTAAGTTACTGGTGAGTACCTCCGCATATGTGGCTTTATGTATCAAGTCCTTATTTAGTGTAAGAAATAGTGTGAGTGTGTGTGTGTGTGTGTGTGTGTGTGTGTGTGTGTGTGTGTGTGTGTGTGTGTGTGTGTGTGTGTGTGTGTGTGTGTTGTGTGTGTGTGCTGACAATGTGCTTGGTATTATACTTGCCTTTATGTGAGAGTCCTGCCTACAATTTCATAATGTAATTACATCTCTCACATATAGTATTAGTTTATTTTTGGAGTAAATGGTTGTCAGCATACATGATGCAATTACTGCCTCGCCACATCATGCCCATGTCCACCAGGAGTGCCAGATGGATGATGGGAAACTGCCCCTCCATGATAGCAGGATTTTTCTGTGTGTTATATCAGGGAATAGCATGGGTTACTGTGACCAGACTGTGCTGGTAGCCCAGGGATTAGAAGTGGGAGCTGTACCTGTGTAGATTAGGGTCATAGAATAGAGTAACGCTGACTGGGTTGCTCCTAAAGCAGCAGAGTGTCAGGACTGGTTGCACTGATGTTTGTTTAAGGTAAAATCTGTCTACAAGTTGTCTGTTTCTATACAGGGCACTGCTAAACCCCACTGCATGAAGAGCAGCACCAAGCAAATGCAAGGCTTAAATCTTAACTTGAATAAACAAGAATAAGTCAAACTACCAAACAGAAAAGCACAATGAGGTTCCTCCAGCAATCCCCAAAAACTGACTGGTCTAGATCCACACAGTTCTGCCACAATGGTGCAAAAAAAAGACATCTTAATTTAAGATGGCTGGTATTGAACTCAAGTGTAAGAAAACTACAGAATCTAGATTCAGCACCCCTGAATCTATACACTATAATGTAACCAGCTGCTTAAAGCAACAGTGACAGAACAGTATTAGAAGTGCAGAAATGCAGCGAAAATAACAACAATGAAACAGTATTTATATAAATAACAATCAGCAAAGTGCAATAAAAGTTTAAATAGTACTTATTTTCAGTTTTGCAACAGTAGATGGCTTGGAATTCAGCAAAAACACTCCCCGAGATTCATGAAGCTTGCTCCAGGCGCCGGAGTAGCGTCGCCGATCTAATACAAAATATGACTGTCGAGCAATTCAGGTATGAGCTGTTTCCACGTGCACTACCAGCATACGCCAGAGCTGCGCAGCTCCCGGTGCATGTATGCTAATTACCCCATGTGCAGCAGTGTAGCATGCGAATGAAGGTATATAGCGATTCATGAAGTGGTGCAGGCCTAGCGTAAACATAAAGAAATGCAAACCAAAAAAAAGTTTACATTTTTTCAAACATAAAATCGGAGCCATGAAAGCAGACCAAACTTACGTATTATAATGTTAATATATGCCAGTGGCTAAATATATTGCCAATGGCATAAAAAAAACATGCACAACACATATAAAATAACATTTAATGTCATGGCCGCACTAATGCAAAGTAAAACCGCAGTGCATCAGTGTGCAAATGGGATCACAATGAAAATATATTTAGATGTCATAAAACTGCAATGTAACACAATTCATGAATTCCCCATAATAGTCAATGGCATGCATGCTACACCACAACCATGACGCAAGAGTTGCTATGGGTCTGTGACAGTGTTCTGCGCAGTAACTAGGAATTAGTAGTCAATGCCATGCAAATGAGTCAAGTAATACTGAATTGCAAACTCCCCTCCCATGTAAGGATGTACCACACAGCGTAGCGGTACAACACAGAGGTGGGGCCTGGAGGTAAACATGACATCAAGAGAGGGGTGCGCCACCGTAGCTGTAAGCACATTGGAGCATTGCTAATCCGAGTTGCCTGTTGCTAAGCAAAACCGCAGGATAGGGGTGTGGAAGTAGCCATAGCTTTGCTTAGCTGAGAGCACACAAGGTAACTGAAAGTGCATGTGAACGTGGATGAAAATGCACTTGAAACCCGGTAAATGGCTGTGCGTGGCATGCACCATAGCTGAAACAGGAAGGATACGGGAAGACAATAAGGAAATGTTGTAGCATGGTAATTGGAGTACAAATGAGTAATTAACAACTCAGAACTCACAGTGGGCCATTAGCAACAGCTAACAAGGCTGCTAGCAGCTTCCTGCAGAACAGGAAAGGGGAGGTGCTATACTGCAAAGAAAGGAAAACTGTCACAGAAGCACAAAGCAAACTTGCAGTAGATCAGCTACATAACACATTTCAAAACACAATCATGGGTTGGGAAAGTACAAAACAAGAAAGCAGGCAGCTGGATGCATGCCTGACACTGGGAGGGGAATTGTGTTGAAATGTGAAGTAAAGGGCAATAGATGAATCATGGCAGCCAAGCGTAAGTCAAATCTAAAGGCCCCACAATAGCAGTACCTGCTGTAAAACCCATAATTAAGATACACTGCAGCTGGAATTGCACATACACACCCAATTACATCAGCATCATCCATTGCACAATAGTATAAGGTGTGAAAGCCCCCCCCCCCCACACACACAAACACACACTTGTGTATTCCCAGACACTCTGCACCATTGGTGTATACAGATAGGGAACTTTTAATATGTACATGTTAGGGGCTGCCATGGCTTTGATTCACCAGCATGTGTTGGAGACTGACGGTGGTGTGGAGGATGATGCTGACAATCATCTCAGGCACCGGAGGAGGAGAAGAGTGTTCAAACCAAGGTTAACCTTCCAGGGGCTACATGATCTGGAGATAGTAGAGCATTACAGGGTGGACAGGGACACCATACAGCAACTTGTTGAACTGTGCCAGCCATGCCTCAGAGCCAAAAACAACAGAGGGGAACCCATCCCATTGGACATGAAGGTATGTGTAAGCTTGAGAATACTAGCCACAGGTACCTTTCAAAGGTCAACTGGGGATATCATGGGGATCTCACAGGCATCAGCATCCAGGGTACTCCACCAGTTCCTGGATGCCATGTTACCACATGCCAATGAGCACATAAACTTCCTCCGAATGCAGGAGGAGTTGGCCAGCAATATGTGTCTCTTCCACCATGTGGCAGACTACCCAGAGGTACTGGGTGCAATAGACTGTATGCACATACACATCAAGACACCACCTGATGAGCAGGGTAGGTGCTACATAAACCACGAGGGATACCCCTCCATCAACTGACAGGTCGTGTGCAATGCCCAGGCCATTATCATGGATGTGTGTGCTGGCAGCCCTGGAAGCTATCATGACTCCAACATCTGGCATACCCCACAGCTGTATCAGGTATTTGCCAGGAGGGACATCCCATATGGCCACCTGGTGGGGGATGCTGGCTATGCACTGGAACCGTGGATGATGACTCCCATCAGAAAATAAAAAAAAATCCTTTCCTGTAACTAGTGTAGTCCAGATTCAGATTTGCTGCATCCCGGACTGTATGTAAGCTTCTGAGCCCCCCCCCCAAGCTTTCTGTGTTGGAGGGAAGCCTTCTAACTTATCAATGGGAGTGGTAAGCACTAGGCATCCTATCTACCACATAAGGAGTGGCTCTGGCCCAGAAATTGTAGTTATTGGCCGTTTGGGCAGTATTTCCAACTCTCTCAACTTTCTGATTAAAAAGCCCCATTTGCACTTGTTTCCCCTCTTTCCTGTAACTGGTTTAGTCCAGATACAGATTCTTACTTTTAGCACTTGAATTTGCTTATTAGTGATCAGCACTTGTTCAGAACTTGTAAGCACTAAATAACCTACTAATTACTACAGCACTCAACCTTCCTCATTACCTAGAAGAAAGCAGTTTTGGTACTAACTTTCCTCACTTGCTTAGAGAAAAACAGCTCTTCTACTCACTTTCCTCACTTATCTAGAGGAAAATAGTTTTTTTATTCAGGCATGTCCAAGGATCAGCTCCCAGTGTTCTCTCCTGTCTATCTGATGAATCTGGGCATCTTGGGGCAATGTAGAAATTGCCTCATGTACACAGACAACCCCCTCCTCCTACAACCCAACACTACAACCTGTGAGAGATGCACTAATCTAGCTAAACTAAAGCTCTCTCCAATCAAGACTGAACTTGACAGTCAAGAGGAGAAGGTAAACACTTGCACCACACCACACTCATCACATAGTCTCACTAAATCTACACCACCAAAATCCACACATAGAAACACAAAAACATCCACGGAGGCTCTCAATAATAATCTGCTCAAGCAACAGAGACCTCCAAAGCAGAAATGCAAGCAACCTCCACCCCCTAACACAACCCAAATGACACATAGCCCACAGACTCAGTGTGCCACTCAACCACAGACAATAAGGCAAAACAACGTACCCAACACACTAGTTATAGGCGACTCTATAGTCAGGCACACTGATGTCCCACTCACCAGGCTAAATAAGGAGCAGGTTACTATCAGCTGCCTGTTGGATGCCAGGATCCACCACATAACCCACGCACTCAGGTCACTCCACAACACGTACAAATATGACTCTGTCATTGTCCATGTTGGTGTGAATGACCTGAGATGTACCTCCCTGGACTATATGAAAAGAAACATGGAAGAGCTCTCCGATCTTGTAGCCCAGGCAGGTATGAACCTAGCCCTGAGTAGCATTCTGCCATCACCAAGAATGATGCTGCAGTACAAGGACAAAATGATTGACTTCAACAATTGGCTAAGCTTCTGGTGCCATTCTAAAGGGATCCAGTATCTGTCTGCCTGGGATGACATGGTCGACAGACCATGATGCTTTGCCAGAGATGGCCTGCACCTGTCACCCCTGGGATTCCGGATACTGGCTAAGGTTCTTGCTGCCCCTATAGTGCCTTTTTTAGGCATGGTTCAAATGACAAATTCACCACCATAACAGGAACAGGAAAGCAAAAACTGAGGGTGATGCTACTCAATGCTAGAAGTCTAAATCTCAAAATGCACTCACTCGAGGCACTCCTTAAAATGGAGAACATTAATATCTGTGTAGTGACTGAGACCTGGTTCAAGGCTCCAGAGAGCACCCCTGCACTAACAGGCTATAACTCATACCACACTTTTCGGCCATGTAACCTGGACCGGAACACCAAAGACGGGGGTGTGTCCATATTCATTAAGGATATCCACACCTCCAGGCTAGTTGCTCAGCATAATGCATCTGAGGTTATTCAAGTGCAACTAACTCTGGGCAAAACTGCAATCCAAATTGTAGCTTGCTACAGATCACCCACCATGCCCCAGGACTCCCACTCCTCTTTTCTTGATGTACTGGAAAATATTAGGGTTCAACCAAACACCCTAATAATGGGCAATTTCAACTACCCCACCATTAACTGGGAAAACTACTCATGTACCAACTCCTTTGCTCAACGCTTTCTGGAATTCATATACTCCAATGCCCTGGATAAACTTATCCACACCCCCACCAGGGGCAACAATATCCTGGATCTAGTCATTACCAATATGAGTGACCGGTGTTCCACACCTGAAGTCAATGCCTCATTGGTCCGCTCCGACCATAAGCTAATTACCCTAGATGTCCACATCCTGCTACCACCCCACATTAAGGAAACCATGGTAAAAAAATTCTACAAAGCCAACTTCATGCTTCTTAAGACAGAAGTGGTGAACTTCATGACACCCATGCAGATGGACAATACAGTTACGACTACTGAATCCTACACAATTGCACTTTATAAGCACTTACATGAGTGCATGGATTGTGCTATCCCAAACAGAACCAAGACGCTATCATCCAAAAAAAGGAAGCCAATCTGGTGGTCCCCTGCCATAAACAAACTGTACAACAGAAGGAAGAAACTCTTGCAAAAGAGAGTAAAATCCCACGAGTGGAGGAGCTCCCTGGTCAGCCTCAGTAAGAAGCTGCGATCTCTGATAAAATCTTCCAAAGCTAGTTACGAAAACAAAATCGCCACTGATTCTAAAGACAGCCGCAAAGCATTCTATAGCTATGTCAAGAATCTCAATGGCAACACTCAGATCTGCTTTGAGTTGCAGCACAATGGCACTAAATATACAGACCCAACTGATATTGCCAACATCCTGGCAGATAGGTTCAGTGCTAACTTTTCCCCCCTCTCACCCCCTAAAGAGCCCATCTCTATACTGGAAGAATGTAACGTTCCTGTAATCATGGCTGCACAGGTAAAAACCACACTCTCCAAAGTCAAGAACACAGCATCCATGGGAGCAGACAACATCCCAGGCTGCGTTCTACATGAACTACAGAACGAATTGGCACCCCACCTAAGTACCATGTTCAATCATAACCTCACCTCAGGCTTTGTGCCTGCTGAATGGCACACAGCAATGGTTATTCCACTCCACAAGGGGGAAGCCTCCATGGACCCTGGGAACTACTGCCTCATTAGCCTGACGAGCTTGGTCTGCAAGGCCATGGAACGTATCATCATGGAACTTATGAACAAAGATATTGGTAATCTCCAAACTCTGGATCCCACCCAGTTCGGGTTTGTAAAAGGCAGATCATGTCTCCTAAACCTGATAGACTTCTTTGGAGCAGTCACCAAAGCTGTAGACAAGGGTAAGGTGGTTCACACAACCTATCTAGATCTTGCCAAGGCTTTTGGCACCACCCCCCACTCTGGAATTATAGATAAACTCACTAAACTAGGTATAAATCCCTATGTCACAAGATGGGTTGCCAACTGGCTCACTGACAGAACCCACACTGTGAAAGTAGCAGACTCCAAATCCGACTTCAGACCAGTGACAAGTGGAGTACCTCAGGGTTCAGTCCTGGGTCCTCTCCTGTTTGGTATCTACTTCTCTGAAGTACAGGACAACACAGAAGGTCTTTGGCTAATGAAGTTCGCAGATGACTGCAAACTAGGAGCCATAATCGAAACTCCTAATGATGTCGACATCCTACAAAAGGGCATCACTGAGACAGATGCCTGGTGTCAAAGCCATGGCTTCAAGCTCAATGCCAAAAAGTGCATTGTCATCCCCTTTGGTAAAAACTGTACCCATGAACTACAACATAGGCAGTAGTATACTTAGCACTGAAAGTGTGATAAGAGACCTTGAGACACAGGTGGACAGTAGTCTCTCCTTTGATAATCACATCACCACAGTAGTCAGGAAATCCTTCTACATGGCACACTTCATCACAAAAGGTTTCTCATCCAGAAAAAAAAGAGGTCATTGTTCCCCTCTACTCATTACTCATTAGACCCATTATAGAGTACAATGCCCCTTTTGGTATGTACCTCACAAGACATCTACAACAACTGGAAAGACCACAGAAATACCCCACAAAGAAGATTACTGGCCTCAAACAGATGCTTTACGCAGACCGTCTCAAAAAACTCCAGCTTTACTCCATCGCATATCACCTACTCAGAGGTGATCTCTGCCTAACATACAAAGCTATGTCAAACCCAAAGCTGTTGGACATGCTCCACTTAAAGAAATCCCAGTCCCTCTGAGCTACACACTCTAGGGACCTAAACCTTTTCACCACATTAAACAGAACATGCTGGAGGGATAGATTCCTGTCCCAGAGACTTCCCATACTCTGGAATAAACTACCTATCTATATTAAACAAAGCTCCTCATTAGCACTCTTCAAGTAAAATCTTGATGATTGGATGGGAAATAAGAAATTCACCTCGGGGATCACCTCTGTGGTTCTGCTCGACAGTGGCACAGGAAAATAATTTTCTTGGGTGGCAAAAGCCAGGATTCCTTTTTGACTGGGCTTGTTTAGGCCCCAGGGCCGATAGCTTAGTACCTACCTAAGAAATGCACACATAGCCACACAAAAACACCATAATGGGGCACATGCAGAAACCAGAATCATCATAGAGCATGTGTTTGTGATGCTGAAATCATGGTTCTGTTGCTTGGACATATCTAGTGGAGCCCTGCAATACTCTCCAGGCACATGTGCCCACATCTTCATAGTATGTGCCATATTACACAATATGATCCTGCAGAAACAGCTGCAGCAGGGACAGAATTGTGAAGGCCCTCACAGCCCACCACCATTGCCAAGGGCCCCACAGGCACAGAGGGACTCAGACCATGAACACCCTGTGCCAGCCCCAGTAAGCAGATGGAGGCATGCCCAGTATGCCCATGCCTTGGCAAAGAGGGAACGTATAGCATACACACTGACAGTGTAGGCACTTATGGACTGACACCCTTCTCCACTTGCACACACAGCAAACACGGATGGCACACACACACGACCACCTGTAAATTGTCATGTATAGGGGGTCTACTGTGTGCATCCTACATAGGCAGCCCTCAACTATTGTACACACAACTGCAATTGGCACAAGGTAAGCCAATACCTGAACAGTAAATTAAGCTATCAGCATGTGTCCATACTGTATGTATAGGTTCATAGATACATAGTAGGTACATGCCTAACTGCCTGAGGCCAGTCATAAGCATAGCCAAAAAGTGTCTGCTTTCGCCACCCCATTGATTAACTAACTGTCCCTCTGTGGAGAAGAGCCAATTGCAGGATCCCTGGGGTGTATCCATTGTTCCCCACCCACTCTGCAAGGATTCCCTGGAGTGTTAGTGAGGGGTTTCGTATAATGTAATCAGGGATGTAGTTCCAAATAATGGGGAGTACCCGTGACAGGAATCTGTCACTCCAGCACCTTCCAGTTATGGTTGTGGCAAGGTGTAGCTCATTACAGTGTGTGGCTCACTCTGACATGGATGCTAATAGGTGGAACATATCCATTAAGCCTGACTTGGACATGGCTTTGTTGGCCAGCAAATATCATCCCTGAGTAAACGAGATGCCACTGAGTAAAGCATGAGTTTATGCAGTCTGGCAGCATAGGACACATGTCTGAGGGTATTATCCCTCTATGCGAGGTACGTTCGTGGCCCTTCCAGCTGTCAGATGTGTCTTCTGAGGTACATCCACAATGGGTTATCATACTCGATGATGTGATTGATGACTGATGAGTAAAGGTACACAATAATCTAAGTTTGTTTAGATGTGAACCCTTAAGTAATCAGATGGCCTACATAGATGGATGTCCTAACTACTTTGCAAATATGACTGTCAAAGGAGAGATCACTATGTAATGTAGTCCCCACATACCCATTACGTCATCTGAATTATACTGTCTGCCACTCATGTGTAAATGTGTGTGTGTGTGTGTGTGTGTGTGTGTGTGTGTGTGTGTGTGTGTGTGTGTGTAGTCTCCCAAAATAGAATGACCATGCAGTATGTGGCCTGCAGCTGGAGGCCAGCACTCTGACACCCTGTGTTAGTCTATGTGAGGCCCCTTGAAGAATGTCTCTGACAGCTGGACTGTCAGCTATGGCTCCCAGTCTGCAGTAATCACCAAACACGGCCTGCTGTAGTCCACCTGTGTTAGCCCATACCTCTGAGAAGTATATGGCAAATATTAGGGGTCCCAGGACTGAGTCCTGTGGGACACCAGTTGTGACTGGTCAAGAGTTGGACCTGGAGGCTGCTAGCCTTACCATGTGTGTTCTGTGTGTAAGCCTGTTGGCAAACCAACCTGTAATGTATGGGTATATGTACTGGCTGGTGAGTGTAGAAATAATACCTGAGTGGGGAATGGTGTCAAAACCCTTGGTGAGGTCCAGGTAGTATGTGTGAACTACCACACCCCACACCTAAAGTCTAGGTGGCTGTAAGATGTCAAACTGGTTCAGTAGGCATGAGCTGTAATCAAGGTGACCTGGGTTGGGTCAAGTGTCTGGAGGTTACCATTGTCTATGTTCATGAGTGCCATGAAGATGTGCTCCATAGCCGTGCAGATCAGGCTACTCAGGCCTATGGGGTGGTAGTTACTATGGTCAGTTGTGTCACCACCTTGGTGGAGTGTAATAGCTGGTTCCATGCACCAGTGAATGGCCATGTAGCCTGTGTAGAGACTGATGGTGAATTGCTAAATTAGGTGGGGGGCCACTTTGTCTTGTAGAGTCTGCATGATGCAGTCTGGGACATCATCTACCTCCACTGATGCTCTGTAATGCCATATGAAAGGGCCATTACCACCTGTATGTCACAGATGTCTGGGATACTGTATGTTTTGGGTATTGTTGTGGGCCCAGTAGGGGCTGAAGCTTGCTCCAAATGTATCATCAAGTGTGTTTGTGATATCAGTAGGGTCAGTATATTCAGTGCAATATTGCACCAGCACAGTGCAAATCTGTGTGTTACTGCTTACATCCTTGACATAGCTAAAGAAGCCTTTGTGGTCACATTCTGAATCCATGCCTATTTACCTGTGGATGTCAGCCCTGGATGATTACATGAGTAACATAAGTATCTTGTTAATACTGGTCACGGATGTCTACATGTCTTGGGATTTGCTGTTGTTCTGGACTACTGTACTACATCTGTTGTATAGCCTGTATAATGCAGGGATTCAGCAGACTGGTGTCCTTGTGTAGAAGTAGCTAGTCCTGGTTTACCATTGATGGCATGACCCATGCATCTTGTAGGTGCTTATAGAGTGCATTCGTAATTCTGTCTGTATCTTGAGCAGTGTCATCTATGAGCGTGGGGGCTGTGAACCCTCCCACCTCTGTCATTAGTACTGTGGATTTAGCTGTAGAAAAGGTATTCACTGTGTGTTCCTTGTGTGGGGCAGATGGTTGGGAGTAGAAACCATCAGTGAATAGTTCATGGTCAGATCTAAACAGTGACCGGTTTACCTCTGCTGTAGTGCACCTGTTATACAAGTCAGTGATTACCACTTCTAGTATGTTTTCACCTCTCATTAGTCCATCTACCAACTGATACAGGCCATATGAGGTGATAAATCCCAGGGAGTGCTGGGCCTGGAAGTGCATACTTGAGTGGGTTATCCAGTTAAGTGTAGGGTAGCCGACATTGATCAATAACAAGTTGTCTGGTAGGACTGCCATGTTTATCACTGTCTCCAGATTGTTGTAGTGGTGCTCCTGGTTCATGGAGGGTTATCTGTAGCAGCTCACAGTTTGCATTGCAGTTGTGGCTGATGTCAGCTGCAAATGGATGATCACAGAGGTATCATGCTGCCCCACTAACTTGGAGGTGTAGGTATCCCCGATGAATATGGATACACCCCCTCCATGTCTGTGCCAGTCCATGTACAGTGGTTGACATGTGTGTTATGGGTTGTAGTCTGGTAGTGCCAGTGTGCTCACAGGAGTCTTATACAGGTCCCAGTCACAGAACAGATGTAGATGTTGTCCATACTGAGGGGTGCTGTGAGTGCATGCATGTTGTGAGTACTACCCCTGGTGTTGAGTTGCCTAACCCTCATTGGTTCCACTATTGTGCAGTTCATGGAGGTGAGATCCTTCTCTGAGACCTGCCTAAAAATGGCACCATGGGTGCACCAATAGCCTTGGCCAGCATTCCATAGCCTTAGGCTGACACATGCAAGTTGGTATGGCATTGTTGCAGGCATGTATCCCATCTGTGCTTGTGTCCCATCTTTCCTGTAGGTAACCTACTGGTAAGCAATACAAAGCCTGAAACCTGTACATGTCCACTAGTTTCCACAATAGGTTTTTGGTGTGATTATGTATCAGTAGTCTTTATGCTATTGCTGTACTTAACTGTTGTCTGACTACATGGTGAATGTACACTGCATATTGTGATCAGAAAACTCTGTATAATCACATATGATGTTAGAGATGGCCTGCACTGTAGAGGTTCACAGATAGGTAGTAGGCTATCTGCCCAAGGGCATTTATAAGCATAGCTACAGTGTGGTGGCTTTACCTGCACCATTGATGAAGTAACTGAGCCTCTGTCAAGCATAGCCAATGAAGTGATTCCAGGCAGAGTTGCTGGAAGCTGTTGAAGACTGGTGTGCTGTAGGGTGATAGGGGCACATAGTGATCTCAAAAGGGCATGTTAACTTGACAAACCAACAGCATTCAATTTCCCCAACAGGTCTTGCAGCTGTAGAACTGGAGTGGCTCCCTTACACCCTGGCTGTATGTGTCTGGGACACATGATCCAAGGGGTGTATATATTGCTGGTCAGTCACACATCAAGGTTTCCCCTGAAGTGTGTCAGTTAGTGGCTATGCCAAATGTAGTTAATGTTAATGTGTAGTCTCCCAATTCATGTGTCATGCTGGTATTTCGAGAAGCTCACTAGGTGTGGGTGGTTCCACCTGTTGTGTAGCCAAGCTTACACATAGGATTCATGGACATAGGAAATAGGCAGAAGGAACGTCAATGCCAATAGTGTAATGGCTACAGAATTTGCTTAATATCTGTGCAGTCCTGGTTCAAATCCCAATAAAGTCAGAGATGATTTACATGATACATAGTATACCTTAAACACAGCTTACATATATAGGTAGTATTCCACAGAATAATAAACATTTGGAACACACAACCGCTGAAATGTGCGTTAATCACCCTTGCACTATCAGTGCCTGCTCTGAGAGGTAAAATTACCACTGCCAGAATTGGAACATGCAACCATGTACTCAGTCTTCACAATAACCTACCACTAAGCTACCTGAGATGTACCAAAGGCAGTTGTGTATACTGACAGGTTAAAACAAAAAAGGTAGGAATGTGTGGAAATAAGACAAACCAGCATGTACCCAATGAAAGGTGTATGCTATATATATATATATATATATATATATATATATAGAGAGAGAGAGAGAGAGAGAGAGAGAGAGAGAGAGAGAGAGAGAGATATATGTCAACATATGGGGATATACATATATATGTAGATATATAGATAGGTTAACAAAATCTACATAAACATGGAGGTACATATAAATGGGATACCTACCAAATACCGACTGCTTGACATGCTGACATGCGTAATCTCAAGGCTTAAAGTCCGAAAGACCACAGTACCAAAACACCAGAAGCACGAGGTTTAAAATCCCGATGGTAAGGGACATTTAGTCAGTGCTTCTGGTGTTACGGTTCAGGTAGGTTACTGTGTGTAAGTGTGTTTCTGAGGGCTCTAGTGTGTGTAAGTGTGTGTTCTGAGTGTGGTGTGTGTTCCTGGGGGACTGTAATGCGTGGGTGTGGGTTTGCTTTGTGCATCTGTTTGTGCAATCTAGGAGGTAGAATATTAAAGTAGCTGGGTGTGGGGGGTGCAGACACCCATATGGGGGGGTATAGGGGGGCTTGCCCACCTGCTCATATGTAGTGTAGGATGGTTTGTTTGGATGTGGTGGGTAGCAGTGTGTCTGTGTGTGTGTATGTGTGTTCCATGTTTGTGTTACTTTCTCGAGTTACTGTCACTGTCGGTAATGTGGGGTATGGGAGTCTGGGCCCGGTACTGTGGGTGTCGGAATTGTGTGGTTTCGGGATTCCATAGGTATCCCATATACAGCTGTTGAAGTGTTCATATATGAGTATAACATGGACCATAGCAATCACACATTCTGCCACGACCAAACTTTATGAACAAAGGATATGGTGAGTATATGCCTATATACTATTACAAATATGTGCTATGGACATGAGCCAGTGATAGGGTTACCACATGTCCCACTTTGCGAGGGACAGTCCCTTTTTGGGCGGTTGTGTCCTGACCAAAAATATTAAATGTGGCAAATGTCCTGAGATTGTAGGACATAATTATGTCCCATATGTAATGTAATAGTTGCATACAATAGTTCTTTTTGTATCTAAAATACCTACATGTTACAAGAAACAGGATAAGCAACTAAACTGCTACAAGAATAAACTTATATTTAGGCAAAAAAGGGAAGTTCTATCCCTTGTACTGACCATGGGTTTGTGTCGGCCTGTAAAATCTGATGTGTGTCCCGAAAATGCCCCACTATGGCCATTTGAAAAGGTGGCAACCCTAGCCAAAGAGGGTCAGTCACCAACACAACTCCAATGACTGCAAATACCTATGACAGAAATACACAGCTTTCATGTAGCAGCACTTTATTACATTCCGATGTATTGCCATAAGGATTCAAGGACTAACATCACCTGCATGCTATACAGGAACCAATTAACAGTGCCGTAATGAATCAGCCTGCAATTACCATAGTATTAGTCCACTAAAGGAGAGGTTTTCAAATAGGGAAGGAACCCTCATGCACATATCGATTATGTATAAAAGCAGTTCCTACACACCTGCATCTGCTATGTACACCTACCAACATCACCCCCACACCCAAACAAATTACAATACAAACTGTAATAACATCACAAATCATTCACGCACTGTACGACATCTGCAGAAGCCTTAACATACCTTGTCAGAGACACACTAACATGGCCCTATGTGAAATAGTTGCTGTTATACAATGGAATAGCTGCTGATGTTACAGGGTTTGTTTGCACTAATCCTATTTTAGAGGGTTGTGTGTATACCAGGAAGTGTTACCAATTACTGCTTAACAGCACAGTATGATACACATGTACACCAAACCAAGGATGAAAGGTGAGCACACTGTAAACCACCTAACAGTTCATGCATAGCCATACAGCCTTGAGCTGCCCAAACATCCTTGCCAGACTGAATCATCTACAGAAGTATCAGGTACAAACAAACCCTGCATACGTAGCAATGTTCTGAAATATAACAGCTGTACTCACATGTAGAACAACATCTTCTAGCCATTACACACAATCCACAGGAGTCATGAAGCTAATATATCTCTGTCTGTCTCCATATAGCTGTTGAAATACATCACAAACAACACATCCAGGCCGTCTTCCTCGAAAGTAAGGCCAACGGACAATGCCCAAGTGGAGTACTCATTTATACACCACTGTTGCCATGATATTGGCTAATGGAGTAGCTGCACAGCTGATGTGCATCTAATTAACTACTTTGGAACACCAATTGGTGGTCAGGATAGCACATGTTACTGATATTTAACTAGAAAAGGATAGCTTATCACACATTCAAACCATCTGTATATACCAGCAGAATGTTACAAAGAAGATTGAAACACAAACTGAAAAGGATTGAATTAACAGTCAACGACACCTCAGGTTACTAATAAGGTATGTAGAACACTCAGTATGTCTATGTATGTAGTACCTGTTCTGTAATATTGAAAGTGTATGCAATCCATATAGTGGAAACAGTTATCTTGCAGTGATGTATTGTTGAGCATAGTAATGCTTGTAGTATTTATGTGTGTACTGCTGTATATCACAAGGCAAACACCACATACACCACAAGGGATGCTATATAAGGGCTTTGAACCCAAATATTCCTCACCAGCCACTGTCAGTGCAACGCTGGTCCAGCAAGTATGTGCTATAATAGGGGATAGTATATGTTGATATATTGTAACAGTAGGCATATGTATGGGTGTATTACTGAGAATAACATGTCGAAGGTTGGCCCACTGTGCAATTATGATTTGCATTGTGGGATGTTGTGCCAATAACTGTGTAATGTACAATATTGTAGGCAGATATGTATTACAAGTTACATAGCATTACTGTTATGTTAGGCAAACATTAGTTATGTCTATTGGCATTTACAATGCACAATAACAGGATACATATGACTTGTAGTCACCAGACAGTTTATCAACATGATAGTAAAGTAAAATGGATGAGCTAGTTAACTGTCCATGCACATAAGACATGTAATAAGTGCAAAGGTAGGTACTAGGCTGTCTGCCCAAGGGTATTTATAAGCCTAGCTAGAGTGTGTTGGCTTCCACCACCCCCTTAGGTTAGTTCCCTGTACCTCTGAACGGCAGAGCCATTAGTTCCCTGTGCTTTTGTCCAGCAGAGCCACTACAGTGATCCCTGGGTTACATGTCTGTCTCCCATCCAGCCGTCAAGGTTTCCCTTGAAGAGTGCTAGTGAGGGGCCATGCCTGATGTACATTGGAATCATGTTCCAAAGCATGAGGAGTCTCCGGGTCAGGAATCTATCCGTCCAGCACGTCCTAGTCATCATTGTGGTTAGGTGTATATCCCTAGAGCATATGGCTCTCAGGGGCTTCTGTTTAGGTGGAGCATATCCAGCAATACTGGGTTGGACATGGGCCTTGTACGTCAAGTAGAGATCACCTTTGGGTATGTGGTATGCAATCGAGTACAGCTGGAGTTTCTTAGGTTGGGCTGCATAGGTCATCTGTTTAAGAACAGTAATCCTCTTGGTGTGGTACTGTCATGGTCTTCCAAGCTGTTGCAGTTGTCTTGTAATGTACATCCCAAATGGGGTGTTGTATCCTTTAATGGGTCTAATAAGTCATGAGAAGAGAGGCACAATGGCCTCCTTTGTTCTGGATGTGAACCCATTAGAGATTGGGGGGCCACGTAGAAGAATATTCTAACCACCTTGTCATTATGGGTATCGAAGGAGAGATTGCTATCTACTGGGGTTCCCAGAGCCCTTATTAGCTTTTCTGTCTGTAGCGGACTAGCACCTATGTGGTAGTCCATGGGTAATTAGTTATATCCAAAAGGGATGACTATGCACTCTTTGGCATTCAGCTTGAGGCCATGATACTGACACCAGGTATCTGTCTCAGTGCAACCCTTCTGGAGAGTGTCTGTATCAGCTGGGGAACCAATTATGGCCCCTAGTGTGCAGTTGTCTGCAAACCTTTTCAGCCAAAGCCCTCCTGTGCTTGCCTATACATCAGAGAAGTATATACCGAACATGAGGGGTCCTAGGACTGAGCCCTGGAGGATGCCACTTGAAACTGGTATACAGTCAGACCTAGGGTATGCAGCTCCCACTGTATGGGTTCTGTCTGTGAGCCACTTTGCAAACCATCACATGACATAGGGGTTAATGTTCTGGTGGATGGGTATGTTGATAATACCAGAATGGGGAATGGTGTTGAAAGCCCTTGAGAGATCAAGGTAGGCTGTATGGACCTCCTTACCCTCATCTAATGCCTTAGTAACTGTCTCTAAGAAGTCCACCAGGTTTAGGAGGTATGGCCTGCCCTTAACAAAGCCAAACTGGGAGGGGTCAAAGGTTTGGAGGTACCCAACGTCTCTGTGACTGAGATCCATGATGATGTGCTCCATAGCCTTGCAGACCAGGCTAGTCAGGCCTATAGGGCACTAGGTCCCATGGTCCATTGTGGTGCCACCTTTGTGGAGTGGGATAACTGTTGCTGTGTGCCATTAAGAGGACACAAAGCCCGATGTGAGGCTATTATTCAACATGGTGCGTAGGTGGGGAGCCAGTATGTTCTGAAGTTCGTGTAAAATGCAGCCTGGGATGTTGTCCGGTCCCATGGATGCAATGATATTGGTTTTAGAGTGTGCAGCTTTTACCTGCATAGTTGTGATTACAGGGACTCTGCACACTTCCTGTATAGATATGGGCCCTTTAGGGGGTCAGAGGGGGGGAAAGGTAGCACTGAACCTATCTGCCAGGATGTTGGCAATATCAGTTGGTTCTGTAATGTTCATGCCTTTGTGCTGTAACTCAGAGCAGATCTGGGTGTTGACACTGAGATATTTGACATAGCTATCGAATGCATTGTGATTGTCATTGGACCTAGTGGTGGTTTTGTTTCCATAGCTAGCTTTGGAGGATCTTATAAGGGATCTCACCTTTTTACTGAGGCTGACCAGGGAGCTCCTCCACGTATGGGATTGTACTCTCTTTTGAAACAGTGTCTTCCTTCTGTTGTACAGTTTGTTTAAGGTAGGGGACCACCAGACTGGCTTCATTAATTAGGAGTATAGAGTATTGGTTCTGTTTGGGATAGCATGATCCATGCACTCATGTAAGTGCTTATAGAGTGCATTTGTGTAGGATTCAGCAGTTGTAGCTGTATTGCCCATCTGCATGAGTGTCATGAAGTCCACCACATCTGTCTTAAGAAGCATGAAGTTGGCTTTGTAGACATATTATACTGTGGTTCCCTTAATGGGGGTGGAGGCAGGATGTGGATATCAAGGGTGTTCAGCTTATGGTCAGATCGGACCAACGAGAAGTTGACTTCAGGTGTGGAACACCGGTCACTCATGCTGGTAATGCCTAGGTCTAGAATATTGTTGCCCCTGGTGGGTGTGTGGATAAGTTGATCCAGGGCATTGGTGTTTATGAATTCCAGAAAGCGTTGATCTAATGAGTTGGTACACAGGTAGTCTTCCCAGTTAATGGTGGGGTAGATTCAGTGTGACTATGTGATGAGTGTGGTGTGATGTGAATGTTTACCTTCTCCACATGACTGTTAGGGTCAGTCTTGGTTGGAGAAAGCTTTACCTCCAGTTTGGCTAGATAAGTGCATCTCTCACAGGTTGTAGTGTTGGGTGGTAGGTGGAGAGGGTTGTCTGTGTACATGAGGCAATGTCTGCATTGCCTCAAGATGTCCATATTCACCAGATAGACAGGAGAGAACACTGACAGCTGACCCTTGGACATGCCTGAATATAAACCTAATTTCCCCTAGGTAAGTGAAGCAAGTGAGTACAAGAGCTATTTTACTCTAAGCAAGTGAGAAAAGTATGTACAGAACCTGTTTACCTCTAGGTAATGAGGAAGATTGAGTGCTATAGTAATTAGTAGCTTACGTAGTGCTTACAAGTTCTGAACAAGTGCTGAGCATGAATAAGCAATCCAGATAGGGTCTTGGATAATATACACACACTGTCCCCCCCAACAGATACACAATCATATATCCATGTACACCACAGAGCCCCTGTACCCACAACTATGCAGGTACAAGCTGCACTCAGGCTGCATGGAACCTGTCCACATCCCAGGTTGTATACACACAGTTGTGTCCTGTAAAATAATTGAAAATATGGCAAATGTCCTGAGATTTTAGGACAAAGATTTCCCATATTGTCTGTAGTAGTCACATAAAACAATTATTCTGTATCTGAAAAACCTAAATGTTATAAGAAACAGAATAAGCAACTATAATGCTACAAGAATAAGCTTTTATTTGGGCAGAACAGTGAAGTTCTTTCCTTTGTACTGGCTATGGATATGTTTTGCCCTGCAAAATTGGACGTTTCTACATAAAAGTACCACCTTGGGCAATTAAAAAGGTGGCAGCCCTATAATAGGTATGCGGTAGCATGACTCGGCCAACAGATGTGGCTCCCAAAACCCAGTTACTTGTCTGTATTGAAGAGTCTTGGTTCCCATGTATCAGCCAGACATGAGCAGATTGTAAGAGGAGCACACAAATAATATGACTATATTACTGGACAGGCCACCGATTCCGTACAGTCGAATGGCATGCCGTTGCCTAATGGCCAGCCATTCCCAATACTGTAGGCATGTAATCCAATGTAATCCGCATCACAAGGTAATATTGTGGTCCTCACTCCCACCCAGGGGTGTGAGTGTCAGATGCAAGCACCAATGTCGGTGCATTTGCAAGTGCGGGAGAGAGCGGGTGTAAGCCTGTTTGGCTACCAGTATGCGAGTATTGCACTGGTAAAGCAATGTAGAGGCTAACTGAGTGTAAGAAGCTGTAACCCGAAGTTAGCATTGCTTAAACCGCGCAAACCCACGCACACCTGCTCACAACTGCTTTAATGTGCCTTACTCCCTCAGTATCCAATGGCCTTGTTCTGCCCTGGGACCAAATAAATGTCCTCTGCAAGGCTCGGAACCAAGACCCTGCACACACAGCTAATGTGATTTATCAATACACCATGGCAGATATGCAGACAACAGACAGTACCACAAACATATCATACAGCGCAGTCATTCAACATTATAGGAATGCATCCCATCATGTAGATGTATATGTGAGTGGTTATGTCCAGCATATAGGTACATACATATATAGAGATATATCAGGAACATACTATGTGGCAACAAAGCATTACAAACGAATGGAACTGGAAACACCAGTGACACCTGTATTATGTAGTGGTGTTGTTCTATGTAATCTCAAGACTCCCTTAGACAGACATGTGTCATTCATACACACAAACAGTTGTACATTGGCCTTATACATCACTCTGTGCATGTAATGTACATTAACAAAACAGTACCTGCACAATCATTATGTGTGAACAGTACTCAGGCAAGGTGCTGTGTGCAACATCCTCATCATGATAAAGGTAAATGGGGTAACCATAGAGGGATCGGTAGTGTTGTGTGTACAATGGGGTCATCCTCATCATGTGTACATGGACCATTTAAGAGTGATGTGCATAATAGGATCATGCGCCTAAGGGACAGGGGTGAGGATAACTGGAGTATGTTGTGATGCATATTACAAGGGTACATGTGTCCAGTGGGCACGTGTGAAATGGACAGGTATGTATAGGGCAGATGTTGTACTAGGAGCTGATTGGCCTTATGTTTCCATAGGTTGAGGGTCGGATGTGGGGGAAGGAGTGTAGGTATGGCTGTGGAGGATAGGTAGGGTAGGATCACAGACAAGACAGCATACAGGGTTGGTATATGACGCATGTGGGGGGATACACCTCAGACGGAGATGGGTGTTCGGCATTCACAAGCCCATGGGAATAGTGTGATGGAGGTCCCCAGCCATGGGCAGCTGCCACTGCACCTAAACAGCTGCAAAGGAGGCAGTGCTGGTGGCTGTCCAAGAAGGCCAGCATCACCCTGTAAATGTGACACTCCACCCTTGAGCTTGCGTATCTTTTTTCGGAACCCCTTAGTGAGCCCCCAACGCAACAAGTCCGGGACCACACGACAGCAGACATGTACCTGTCTGGTCCTGCTCCCAGGAGAGACATGCCCCATCCTCAGTGGTGGTACCACCAGAAGGTGGTGCAGAACCAAAAGAGGTTGATGTCCAAGGCTGGGCCCCAGATGTGCTGGTGCCCAGTGCCATGGTCAGCTGAAGTGGGACAGGAGGTTCTGCCGGGACCTCCCAACCCATTCAGCCTATGGTGTTGCAGTTTAAACCCACATATGGTTTAGTGATAGACAACAGCATACAAGATTACCTACAACAGTATGCATAGATATCACCATCAACCCAACACAACAGATGGTATACATTTGCAGAGAGAGCACAGCACATGCATATATACTGCATGCCATCTGTATAATGTGTAGTAGACATGTGACCACAGCTATGAACAGTTGCCCATTATTGGCTTGTCAATGGAAACCCCAGACAGTGTCTGTCATACCACTGTTTCATGTAACATATGTCCAGTCAGGGATGCGATGGCAGTAACACATCCCTATCATCATATACTGTCTGCAATCCTCACACTATGCTCCTGCTGTGCACAGATGTGTGTTCAGTGTGTAACACAGGAAACAAATGGTTCCACGCACTGACCAGTTCACAGATGGCCCTACAGATGGGGGTCCCTCACATGTCTGTATTAAAACATGCAGAATAGCCATTACCGCACACAACATGGTAAACAGGCAGTAGTCTCAATGCAGCATAACTTCACTTACATACTGTAGTCATGTGTAGCACATTACCCTCCTGTCTTTAGGCTATTTCCCACTGTGTATGATGTTTGAGATATATCCTGATATCATCTGTGATGCCGTTTCAGAACACCACATCCAGGTACCACTCACAGCGACTGTCATGGCCACATGCCAACATGTTTTTCCTAGAGAGTGTACTGTGTTTATCATGCAAATGGCTATGGGAACACCATCACAGCTGTTCCACATGTAATCAGCTAGAGGAGGACTACAATAGGTGCAGAGGCCATCACCTGATTATGGCCATCACTTACAATACACATGCTGCTGCTGAGCAGGTGTACACCTCCACATCCACCAGAGAGTGTGTGGGTGGGACAGGCAAAGTACACCAGAGAAGGGCTTGGAGACCTAACTCTAAGCATCGTCTGCCACACACCTAACAGTACAGGGGTCAAACCCCTGACTGACTAATCATTACTATTGCATGTGCATGATGTTACTGCATGTGCCACAAAGCCGACATGTTGCTGTGCTGTAAGAACATATGTGTGTAGGTGAGAGACGTATGCAACAGAGATAGTAGACATACATTAGGTGTGGCACACATGCCTGTCCACATGAATGGATGCCATTGTCACCACAACCACACTCTCTAATGGACTTGCAATGACACTCTTTGCCAGGGCCACAAATAACAATATAACTACTTTGTTTGCCACACTGCAGTAATGCACAGGACTACATGCACCACAGGGGATATCTGGAGGTTCTATGGGCTAGGGCATGTGAAAGTGCTAAACATCTGTTGTTATGGCAATGAGGGTTATACTGGGAGTGACTGTGGTTGGGAGCATCATAACCCACATGCAGACACAAGGTGCCAGTACTGACATGCATGTATGCATTGCTGCATGGGTGTGTAGTGGTTGGCTGTGCAATATGGCTGTACAAGGCTGGGTGAGGGGTACTCCTTGGCATTGTGTCAACTGATAATGGTGTGCAGTGTAGGGGTGTAGTGTCTACAATGTCCCATACAGATGGCTACTGCATGATCTGCCCTGACATCCTGGTTAGCAATGTGTATGGCCATAGCTTTGCAATGCATGTCATGTTTGTGTTTGATAGTCCTTCACATGGACATTGCTTGGGATGTGCATGCCCCAAAATACTGTACAGTAACATGTACAGGTGTACCTGGTTTGGCATGCACATGTTGTGTACACAGACCATAATCTCCCGATATGCCAATACTGTCTTGGTGTGGCGAAACCTGCTTATAGTGAGCAGGTCGACCCTGCACCTGCATTGATAGTATGATACAGGTATTCCCTGGTGTCAGTGGCATTAGTTCATACAGGGCACATGTGTACGGCATTGTATGGCCTCTGTGGATCACATTTGATGGCACCACATATGC
The DNA here is from genome assembly GCF_019279795.1 of Protopterus annectens. NCBI lineage: Eukaryota > Metazoa > Chordata > Ceratodontiformes > Protopteridae > Protopterus > Protopterus annectens. The sequence goes on along the minus strand of NC_056727.1, from coordinate 333,232,612 downwards.
TGCAGGCATCCAGTGGGGAACATAGTGAAGGCACAATGTCCGCAAATATGTGCCTATTGTACTGCTGTACAGGGTACCATGTCCTCTGCAGGCCACTGCATTCACACCATGCCTACTATCTGTCATTAATGTGCATGGTACTAGCAACATAGCGGGATATCCTAGGCACCTGTGTTTGTGCATGGCACATGGGTGCAGGACATATACCGGGTACTAGTAGTGTTGCATACGTTGTTCACCAGGCCTTTTTCCAGATGTAGGGGTATGGCTTACCAACACAGTCCCATGGCTGACTGACAGCTGTACTCCTCATGAGGTGGCCAATGTGTCATAAGATGGACACCATATAGGAAAACTACAACATCCGCTCCCCAACATGTCCAATGGTAAGACGCTATGGCGAATACTGGGTTACAGCACACCTACAGGTGTAGACCTAGGTGGGTGACAACAGCAGGATTGACAAAGGCGGGCATGTAATTTGTACAGAGTGCATACTTTACAAAGCACTGTACTTGTCTCACGCAGGCAGACACACACACACACACACACACACACACACACACACACACACACACACACACACACACACCTGGCATGTCTGGGATTAGAACACCGACCTAACTACTTTAGCACACTACAGCATTATGCAGTTATAGAGCACGCTACTGAGATTACTGGAACACAGCACTCCCAGAGGTGTATTTGTAGGTGGGTGACATCATCTGCCTTGCCAAAGGTGAGTATAAGAATTGTATGGAGTGTGAGCAGTCTAAAAGCATTATTCAGTCCTCAGGCAGACGGTGACAAACACACACACACACACACACACACACACACACACACACACACACACACACACACACACACACACACACACACACACACACACACACACACACACACACACACACACACACACACACACACACACATACATTTGGCAAGTCTGGGATTAAAACACCACCTAACTACTTTATTACACTACAGCATTACGCAGTTACAGAACGCACTACCAAGATTACTGGGACGCAGCACTCCCAGAGGTGTATTTGTAGGTGGGTGACATCATCAGCCTTGCCCAAGGTGGGTATAAGAATTGTATGGAGTGTGAGCAGTCTAAAAGCATTATTCATTCCTCAGGCAGATGGGGACAAACACACACACACACACACACACACACACACACACACACACACACACACACACACACACACACACACACACGCACATGCCAGTGGTGGGAATGGAACATCTGCCTGTCTACAGATCACTATTACAATACTACTTAGTTTTACAAGTCACGCCACACAGACTACACATTTCAGGGCTTTCATTATGACTTTCTAGGAATGCGGACATCAACAGGGATGCTGGCAGTTAAGATGTACATACCTGTGAACCTGTGTGTTTAAAGTAGGAATCCATCCTGACCTGGAGTATGCCCATCTGTGGAATGGACGACTACTATCACTATACAGGGTTACAATGGCCATGCCCATACACAGTGGCACATAACCGACACAAGGTGTCACTGGGCATGCTCACACACTTAGTAGCACAAGGCTGACAGGGCTGTTAGGAATGCACTATGTGTCCATCTTCACAAGGGTATGCTGGGCATGCTCATACAATTAGTAGCACAGACATAGTAGCACAGGGCTGTCTGGGATGCACTCTGATTCTAAACATGGAAGGCTACAGTGGCCATGCTATTACAGTTAGATGTAAAGAACACATTGTAATAGGCTCTGGTGTTAGTAGTTGTCATTGTTAACAGGAACGCTGCTCTACATATATCTGACACCGGTCTTTTACACAACGTCTGCTGCTGTCCATCACCTTAGATGTACCATCCTATACCAAGCACAATACCACCACTTGCAGTGATGTCTTGCTAGGAGTGGGAACTGCTTGACCAACACAATGAGCCAATGTCCTGCTGTAAGTACGAGGTTGTCCAGTGTTTGTCATTCTGGGATGACATGACTGACAGTAGACAGGCCTTTGACACATATCACATGCATCCATGATTCAAGGGAGTGGGGATAATAACCAAGTCACATTCACCCATATAGTGCCTTTCCAAGGCAAATATCCTAAACACAGGATAACACACTGACACCTACAGGACAACTGCATTGTATGCTTATGCTAACCAGTGCTAGATGTGTAGCATTCATAATCACAGCTGCTCACTGTAGATCCAACAATGGGGAGTACTGACATCTGTGCAGTGAGGAACACCTGGCTGAAGGCTCTGTAGTGCACAATAGCACTACAACCATATACCTCAGAACCAGACCTGTGGGCCATAACACAGATATGGACCGATCCAGGTGGTGGTGTCACCACATACATAGAGGCCACTCACATGTACTGACCGGTACCCCCACGAAAGGCATCACAGATGAGTCAGGTGCAGGACAGTGTCAAATGTTGCATTCTAGGATGTAAACCTCAGACACCACCATGCCCTCGGACCACCAACACACATCCATACATGTTGTAGTACATATAAGAGTACACCACCATGTGACCCTTGACCAGTGGACTGTACCAAGCTCTACATCAACAGTAGAGAGTACCCATGTACTGACACATTTGCATCATGTGTTATGCAATGCAATGATACCACTGTCTGTAACCAGGTCAGCTGTACACATACCAGGGGCCCTCAGTTATTTACAGCTTTAGCAGATGACTGTTGCTGTACACCAGTACACAACCTCTTGTTTGGATATGACATATATGTACCTGCCCTGGATATGTACATGCCACACACACACAACATACATGTAAATAGCATAGCTGTTGTTGTCCTTTGTGCAGACAGGTGGCTACAGCCATTACACACATGCACATGGAATGTAGGTCCATGGCTGCTGAATGCTCACAGTACATAAGGTGTGATATCAATGTTGACAGAGGTAAGATTCCTTCTGTACCGGTCACCCATTACACCTATCATATCATACAACAGTCCATGTGTCATGTATGTCATTACACATGTCCACCAATTGCAATGCCTACAAACATGCCCAAATGACAGGATTGTAGGACTTACACAAATGTACATGTAGTGGTGTGCGTTCAGATACCATGCGTGTGCAGTTGCTGATGTATGCAGGTGACATGTATCTTAGTACATCATGCAGTTGCAATGCAGCCTCAACATTGCCAACTGTATATGGTGATATGCTGAATGTACAGAAAGATGTACCTCAGGTATGGACAGTATGTGGAAATAACTAAGTGGTGGGGCATCTTTGCTGATGGATGTTTGCTGAGGACAGCTCACAGGTGTGTCACAAGTGGTCCTACAGTAACCTGTGTAACTGGTAAGCAAGGGTTTAGTTAATTGAAGGACATAACACACAACATAGACAGCGGTCAGGGTGACACCGAAGGTAAATCACTTGACACCTGTAACAGTTAAGACCTCCTGTGTTCATATAGCAGCACTGTTGCCAAAGGAAGCATCAGTACACTTTGTAACACATGCAATACTGCTGTATGTCTGTCATACATATCATAAGCTAGGCAGGTGCTTGATTCAGAGTACTGGCATGTGTGGTTGCGTGTGTGTCCATATATGTCCTGTATGGTGGGGAATACATCTCAATTGTTACTCACTCTCCTGTGCACCAGTGTAGACATCTGTACAGACTGCAATGTAAAAAGCAGGACATAGGCAAGGGCGTGTATCTCACACATGTGAGGTATCTGTATGTGCATGACATAGGTGCATTCAATAGTGAATGCCACAGTGTGTGTGTGTGTGTGTGTGTGTGTGTGTGTGTGTGTGTGTGTGTGTGTGTGTGTGTGTGTGTGTGTGTGTATGCATGGCTGTCTGGTCCCTGGAGTGAGGATGTATGTTACCAAACTGAACTGATAAGACCCCTCCCCCCATCCAGGCAATGCAATCTACTATCCATGTTGATGTCCCCAATTTTAGGCCATACTGACTACCTGTACATGTGTATTCTCTGTGGTGCATCATGTAGGTGCACAGTACTGTAATGATGATTTGCATATAGGCAGGGGTCCTCACCTCAACAGTAGCAACTGGGTGTGAATGTGTGTTACTGTGTTAGTGAATCCGTGAGTGTGTGGGTGTGTTACTGTCTCACTGAATACATGTGTGTCAATACCTGAGTGTATGGGTGCAGTTGTGTGTTGGCATCCTGTCATGGGAATGTGTATTACTGCTTCCCAATGAGGCATCACACTTCCCACTGGCCTCTACCCTTGTAATCAGCTAGACCGCTCTCTTACCTCACTACTCCATGTAACTGTACCTGTGATGTCACCCAGTATGGATGTCACATCTGTAGCCACAGTAGCTTAATACACAGTTATCATGCTCTTGGATCAGTAGATGTGTTTGGAACGTGGGACATTCTCACTGTGATGTGCAGCAGCTACAAGGTGCATGCTGGTATATTCATACATACCTGTGAGTAGTCCACATTGACATATGGGACACTAACTGCAAACACTGACATCCACCGGCACGTGCAATAAGACCTGAAGGAGGAAAGCAGAACATCATGACCAACATGCAGTTACTGTTGTTACACAAGACACATACTGTTAACAGTACAAAATGCATTGTACACCTGTAGTACATGGTATGTCTTCTGCCTGTCAACAGTACTCAACAATTGTAAATTACACTTATCTTCCTAGTCTGTTCACCTTGTGCATCAGACCATATGAGCATGTCCCTGCACCGATGGTGTGGATGTCAGGGATGCAGCACAGGCATCATCACATGCACAGGGTGATAATGTTTGCCAGAGGCCTAGGCTGCACCATTGGATGACATCATGTGTGTGGGTTAGGGCCTTTGATCTAATTGTGTGTGTGTGAATGTTATGCATGTGTGTGTTGCGGTGCCCTACATATGTTTCCGATGTGTGCATGTATGTATGCACACAGTTCTGGCATGTGTCTGGCCTACACAGGGGTATTATTGACAGCTACAGACTGTACAGGCCAGGTTTTACAGTTCACGGTGTCCGGCCATAGACATGTGACCTGTGCCTGCCAGGGGTTGCACAGGCACTACCAGGCAGAGGTGCAAATTGGGTACTGTCTGATGACACTTGTCCACTGGATCCATGTCCCTGTTGGGACCATCCATGCTGTGCCATGGTGTGGACAGCACAGCACCAGCTGCACTGCTGCTGCTATCTCCACTATGGGAGCGGACATGTGAGATAGCTTGTTCACGTAGACCTGAAACAGGTGATGTAGCAGGCCTACATCCACGTGCCCGATGTCTCACTCCTACCAGATGTTCCAGCACAGACAGTTCACGCTCACGGATTGTCATGCCATGGTCAAGGACTCCAACCATGTCACTCAACCATCTATCCAAAGCTTCAGCAATCTGCTGTTGAGTATTTACCATTGCCTGGATGTTGTTGTTTAAAGAACAGACAGCAGCTCTCTGAAGCCTCTGATCTTCTCTGTTGTGCCGTTACAGCCTGAAACACAGACACACACACACACACACACACACACACACACACACACACACACACACACACACACACACACACACAGAGACACACATGCTATGGCACCCAACATGCATGTGATATGACAGGAGGCATGCAACATGCATATGATACGGCAGACAGCATGCAACACAGATGATAATAGTGGTAGTTGTCATACATCCCTGGGCTGCACACAACAGCATGCATGTGTCATAGCAGATGCAAACTACACAATCATAGTAGTAGTTACCATACATCCCTGTGTAACACCATATAAACCAGCACAGGTTAACAGTGCACCTGGCTGATGTGTGGCATATGACCTTGACAATCACATGTAGTATGACATGTGATCTGCTGACATGTGCAATGACATGCATACATGTTTAACACAATGGTGTCCTGTCAAATATACAGTGGGGTAATAGTGTCCCAATGCAGTGTTGTCTGTCCGCCCTACAGATATACTGCACATTTAGCTGATGTGCATGGCCATTGCAGAGAATCATGAGGCATCTCTATTGCTATACAGTGTGAGTTGCAGACACAGTTCTTAGCCATGACTGTGTTTAGATACAATACATATATACTGTGGAATGTGATCCACATCACTGAGGTGTATACACACTAAACCATGATGTGGAATGTGTGACACAGGTCACGGAAGGGTATACAGATGACACCCCTGCACATCTGCAACCATATTGCTGCTGCCTGGCAACTATGGCCACACATGGCAAACTCTTCGGTACACCATGTCCCACATGACATCTGTGTACCACGCACACAAACATACACATGAGGAGTAAGGATGACATTGATGTCTGACACCAGCAAGGGGAATATACTGCATCTGTGGGCTGATGTGGATACTGTACAGGTGACTGCTGTCATGTTGTGACACTCACGATGTTCAACACATCTTATGTGGTGGATTGATGTCACACCTACAAAAGATGTGCACAGGCCTGTAGGATGTCTGGTGTTCCACATCTGCAATATAACCATTACACAAAGGCCATATTTGGACCATTTGTAGCCATTGTATGACAGGGTGTACACACAAGCACATCACATCTACTATGTGTGTTGCTTCATGCCTCTGGCCATCCTCCATGGCCATGCATGTGTGTACATGTGTTGGCCAAATTATTGTGACATGCATCTATTTCACATGTCTGTGTTGTCCCATATGACATAAACCCATATATGTCATATGCTCCACTGATGACAAGGTTATGCAGACAAAGGGTGGTATGTTTGGTATGTGGGATATGTTTTTCAGGATAGTTAGGCAGTGTTGCAGTCAGGCCACTAGATGTCATGGACATGTCAAGATAGTACATCACACTGTGTGACATTCATAGCAGGGCTATGATCCACACCAGTGAATCCTGTGGGCTGGCCATATTCCAGCTCACTGTGTAGTACTGTTTGTATTCCCCACATGTATAGTTCTGATCTGTAGTACATGTCCCTACAGTGAACAGCACCTCCACCATTGTATACACAGCTGTCCACACATCTGGCAATGACAGCTTGTGAAGATTCATGTCAGTGATTCACATAGTTTGCAAGTGCTGCACATGGGTAGTCATTGTGATGCAATGCAGGTCCGACCTGTATATTGTGATAGGACCATACATTATGTGTATATGTGGTAAATGGCCACATGGCAGATAGATCTGTGCATTATGATGCCTGATAAATAATAACAGTCTCACCTGCAATAGGCTGCTGTCACAGCGGAACGCCAGAGATACCTAAATAGGAGTAACACAGCAGTATGAGCATTATCCACACCTGTATGATAGCTACAGGGTGCAATGTGCATGTTAACACATACACCAGTGCATTAGACTATACTATGATGTATACACATGTGTGCATACACAGAGTAGCATACTATAGTATGCAACATGTGTTTATACATGCCTTGCATATGATGTTACATTACATATTGTACAGTGACACATGCAACTATATAGAATATAGTTGTTATAGGTGCAGTAGTGACTTACCAAGCAACTCCAGGCTCGGTGGTTGAGAGACACCCACCTCCACAATAATGGCTAAGGCTTGTGGATGTTGTTCTGCAGGTGTCCCCAGGTTGGCCAGTAGCTCCTCAGTACGTGTGAGTGGGGGCTGGGTTGGTGGTCCACCACCTGTTGCACCTTGTTCCCTGGTGATTGCATTTGCACACTGTTTCACCCATCTAATGATGTCTGTACAGTGTCTGCACACCTGCTGGTATGTGCAGTTGTGGCCACCCACATCATTAACCCTGCTGCGAAGTTCCATCCACAGGGCATCCCGCTGCTGTGCATCCTGTGGCACATGGCTGAACAGGATATCATGATTGTCATGTAGGTATGGAATGAGGGCCTCATCCTCCAAGCGGGTATAAGGGGGTAGACTTGCACGTGGCATACCTGGAAGACATAATGATGGAGACAGGTCACAGTAACTCACAGAGGCATACAGAGCTACAGCTGGACATACATGTGTATCGCATTTATTATGATTAAATAGTTGTCTTTGCAATTCTACATGACATTGACACCAATGACATGTTTGTGTCACACACATGTGACAATCAATGGTGAGTGGATATTATCACCATATATGTGTGCGTGTGTGTCACCTGATTACATTGCTCATACTCCATGTGGATGCTGTCTTGATGTGGCATGTCTGTTTGCCTGTACTGGTGTTCCTACCTATCAGCACATGGCTGGATGTGTCCACATTAATGCAGTCGACCTTGATGTTGTGTATATGTCACATATAAAGACTTACACTGCCTTAACGGACATGACCTGTGACCCTGCAGACTTGCTCTCAGAAGGTTTTACATGTATGTGTTCTGCCATATACATCTACATGGCACTGTACAGCAATTCAACATCCTGCCATGTATCACCTGTGTTGCGCATGTGATACACATGGGACACTGGCTAGCCAGATGGTATTTGCAGGGATGGATATCAACTATAGCATGTACAGTCAAAGTCAACTAGTAGGCTATATGCCCTGGGCCATGTATGAATCTAGGACGAAAGGTTACCTAGCTGTAGCTGACAAGCAGGTCTCTAGGGCCAGGTGGAGCAGTGCCTCATAACTGATCCACAGGGTTAATGATACATTTACCATGCGGTCATCGCACCATGTCTGAGAGGGGGGCGATGTGCAGCTTTGCTGGACAGGAATGCATAGTATGGCAGGACTATGTAAAGTATATGGGACAAGGATCTGTCCAGCATGTGGTAATCCTAGTACTAGGAAGGTGGATGTCCATGATGTATGTGTTTGAGATCAGGATGTGTACGTGCAGCATATCCAACATCACTGGGTTGGACATGGATTTATTCAGGGTATGCATCATGCTACATAGTGGGGATGGGGAATGTGAAGGCTGGTGTAGGCCATCTGAACATGACCAATTCCCCTTAAAGAAAATATGTGATCTGATATGGGGCACTTGAGTGTTGTGTATGGCTGGACAATGATCTCTATATTCATGGATGGCACCCTGTCATGATTAGGGTTGCCACATATGACTACCTGACAGGTGTGGTGATGTAACTATCACAGGAAAGACAACTGCCCAGCTGCATCCCTTACACACAGTGTTCATTATGTTGACCGCTGCCTAGGTGGTAGCTCATGGGTACAGGGTTATTAATATAGGAGTGACAATGCAATATGTAGCTGCCAGATTGTGGCCATATGTCACACACACCTCACCCACAAAGCCCCTTCTGTATATTGTCCACAACACTCTGAGTTGGCTATTGCTCCTAGGTCATAGTCATTCGCATACTGCAATAGGCAGATGCCTTCTGTTAGTCTATGTGGTATGGACTACAATGAGGGGGAGTACAATTAATTAACCCTGTCTTACTGTAGCTGGCATTGTTGTGATGTGCATGTATTATTCAGACACCTTCTGCAGTGTTGGTTCTGCCAGTAGTCCCATTGCAAAACACTCATGTGACATAGGAATGTACATCTAGTATACTGAGTGTAGGTGGAACACAGTATGGTTGATGATGTCCTATGACATGGCAAGGTTATGATATGCAGTGTGAAATCAACCTTACTGTCATCTACATCTGTAATGCTGACATCAAATAATTTGATCAAGGTTCATGGCCTTTCAGACCAGACTCAGCAGGGTAGTAGTGCAGTACTTGCCATTATCAGTGCTGTCTCCCCCTTTGTGGGTTGTGATACCTGTTGGTGTGCACCATACAGGGTCCTGGTTCTGAACCTTGCAGAGGACGTTTATTTTGTTGCAGGGCAGAACAAGGCCATTGGATACGGAGGGAGTAAGGCACATTAAAGCAGTTGTGAGCAGGTGTGCATGGGTTTGCATGGTGTTAAGCAATGCTAACCTCTGGTTACAGCTTCTTACACTCGGTTAGCCTCTACATTGCTTTACCAGTGCAATACTCGCATACTGGTAGCCAAACAGGCTTACACCCGCTCTCTCCCGCACTTGCAAATGCACCGACATTGGTACTTGCATCTGACACTCACACCCCTGGGTGGGAGTGAGGACCACAATATTACCTTGTGATGCGTATTACATTGGATTACATGCCCACAGTATCGGGAATGGCTGCCCCTTAGGCGACGGCATGCAGTTCGACTGTACGGAATCGGTGGCCTGTCCGGTGATTTATTCATATTATTTGTGTGCTCCTCTTACAATTTGCTCCCATCTGGCTGATACATGGGAACCAAGACTCTTCAATACAGACAAGTAATTGGGTTTTGGGAGCCACATCTGTTGGCCGAATCATGCTACCGCATACCTATTATAGGGTCGCCACCTTTTCAATTGTCCAAGGTGGAACTTTTATGTAGAAACGTCCAATTTTGCAGGGCAAAACATACCCACAGCCAGTACAAAGGAAATAACTTCACTGTTCTGCCTAAATAAAAGCTTATTCTTGTAGCATTATAGTTGCTTATTCTGTTTCTTATAACATTTAGGTTTTTCAGATACAGAATAATTGTTTTATGCGACTACTACAGACAATATGGGAAACCTTTTATCCTAAAATCTCAGGACATTTGCCATATTTTCAATTATTTTACAGGACACAACTGCCCAAAGGGGACTGTCCCTTGCAAAGGTGGACAAGTGGTAACCCTAACCTGTTCTATCATCTTTCTAAGGTTGTCAGCAGAATATGCACTTTCTGTCACTATCAGACCTCTCATACGAATGGGGAAGAATGAACACTGAATCAGGGACACTGCATAACAACATCAGGGACACATTTAGAAGTTTGGTGCTATTAACCTGACACATTGACAGACTCAGACCATATGTAGTCATACACATTGTTTGAGGTACATGCTGTTTATGACTCTTACATGTTGTCATTATTCATTACGTGTATTCCACCACCTTTCCTCCTAATATCACTAGTTCTAGGAGGGTTTAGGTGGGACAGAGTTAGATTCTGAGTCGTAATCAAGGACGTCCTTGGTAATCGGGGACAGTTCTATGGTATGGTCCCTATGTGTTCCCCCAATGGTTTACGGACTATCCAGTGGATGTGCTGTTAGGGTTTAGGAGGTATGGGCATCTGCTATGCCCACATCGAAATATTACTTACATCCACACAGTGGTCATAATATGGCTCTGCCAGCTAACACCTGCACGCCTAAGCCCATAATCGCATACCCATAGTTCCCCTACCTGCCACTCCTCTACAGCACTCATTCTTATTGTGGGTGCAGGTGGGGTATAAACACACCATTACACACTGCCCACTCTCTCCATGTTGGGACACATGTTGTACGTTGTGTCAACCCATGTGTTATCAGGCTTGCATGACCTACTGGTCTGTGTACATCTACAGCCTGGTCGGAGAAATCATTACAGGGCCTGGCTCCGGTCATTAATTTTTGCTGTCCCACAAGGGACATCGATATCTGTTTCAAGTGTAGATCTTGCAGATCTCTCCCACAGGTAGTTTCCTGCTGGTAGTCTGGGAAGCAGTGGTGTATTTACCTTTATTGTGTGTCTGTATGTCTCTCTGGCCTAGCTGGGTGGGCAAAATGCAAACAAACACCAGTCACAACCAAAGTGGCACATAGCTCACAACACCAGTGTGCCACCCAACAACAGCCCCTAAGGCAAGACAATGTACCCAACACTTAGTCATAGGTGACTTTATAGTCAGGCACACTGATGTCCCACTCACCAGACTGAACAAGGAGAAAATTACAGTGAACTGCCTGTCAGGTGCCAGGATCCACCACATAATGCATGCACTCAAGTCACTCCACAACAAGTACAAATATGACTCTGTCATTGTCCATGCTAGAGTGAATGACTTGAGATGTACCTCCCTGGACTACATGAAAAGAGATATGGAAGAGCTCTTGGATCATGTGACCCAGGCAGGTATGACCCCTAGCCCTGAGTAGCATCCTGACTTCGTCAAGAATGATACCACAGTATAAGGATAAAATGATTGACTTCAACAATTGGCTAAGCTTCTGGTATCATTCAAAGGGGATCCAGTATTTGTCTGCCTGGGAAGACATGATCAACAAACTACAATGCTTTGCCAGAGATGGTCTGCACCTGTCAACCCTGGGATTCAGGTTACTGGCTAAAGCTCTTGCCACCCCTATAGTGCCTTTTGTAGGCAAGGTTCAAAGGATAAAACCACCACCATAACAAATAGAAGCAGGCAAAATCTGAAGGTAATGCTACTCAATGCTAGAAGTCTAAACCTCAAAATGCACTCTCTCGAGGCACTCCTAAAAATGGAGAACATTGATATCTGTGCAGTAACTGAGACCTGGTTCAAGGCTCCTGAGAGCACTCCTGCAATACCAGGCTACAATTCTTACCACACTTTTCCGCCACAAAACCAGGACCAAAACACTAGAGGTGGAGGATTGTCCATATACACCAAGGATATTCACACCTCCAGGCTAGTTGCCCAACATAATGCATCTGAAATTCTCCAGGTGCAACTAACACTAGGAAAGACTGCAATCCAAATTGTAGCTTGCTACAGATCCCCATCCATGCCCCAAGATTCTCACTACACCTTTCTAAGCATACTGGAAAATATTAAGATACAACCAAACACCCTAATACTGGGTGAAACTACTCAGGTACCAACTCCTTTTCCCAACGGTTCTTGGAATTCATAAATTCCAACGCCCTGGATCAACTAATCCATTGTCCCACCAGGGGTTCCAAAATCCTAGACCTGGTCATTACCAACATGGGAGATAGATGCTCCACACCAGTGGTCACCCTCTCATTGGTCAGGTCTGACCATAAGCAAATCACCCTTGACATCCACATCCCACCCCCATCCCCCAGTAAGGAAACCTCCTTAAAAAACTTCTCCAAACCCAACTTCAAGCTATTGAAGTCAGAAGTGACAAACTTCACAACACCCACGCAGACGGGATCTGGAAGTTCGACTGCAGAATCCTACACTAAGGTACTGTATGAGCACATCCACTCGTGCATGAATCGTGCCATCCCAAATAGAACCAAGATGCTCTTCTCCAAAAAAAGGAAGCCAATCTGATGGTCCCCTGCTATAAACAAACTATACAACAGAAGGAAGAAACTGTTGCAAAAAAGAGGAAATTCCCAGGATGCAAAAAACTCCCTCACAAGCCTCAGTAAGAAGCTGAGATCCCTCATAAAATCCTCAAAAGCTAGTTGCGAAAACAAAATTGCCAAAGATTCCAAAGACAACCACAAGGCATTCTATAGTTATGTCAAGAATCTAAATGGCAATGCTCAGATCTGCTCTGAGTTACAACAGAATGGCATTAAATATATTGATCCCAAGGATATTGCCAATATCCTGGCAGATCGATTTAGTGCCAACTTTACCCCACTCTCACCCCCTAAAGGGCCCATCTCAATACCAAAAGATTGCCAAATTCCGATAATCACGGCCACACAGGTAGAAACCGCACTCTCCAAAGCTAAGAATACAGCATCCATGGGACCAGATGACATCCCAGGCTGTGTACTACATGAACTACAAAATGAACTGGCATCTCACCTAAGTGTGATGTTTAATCATAGCCTCACCTCAGGCTTCGTGCCCACTGAGTGGTGCACAGCTACAGTTATCCCGCTCCACAAGGGAGGATCCACCTTGGATCCCGGCAACTACTGTCCCATCAGTCTGACAAGCCTGATTTGCAAGGGCATGGAACGCATTATCATGGAACTTATAAACAAAGACACTGGCAACCTTCAAACACTAGACCCCACCCAGTTTTGATTTGTGAAGGGCCGATCTTGTCTCCTGAATCTGATTGACTTCTTCGAATCAGTCTCCAGAGCTGTGGATGAGGGTAAGGCAGTCCACACAGCCTATCTGGACCTCGCCAAGGCCTTTGACACCATCCCCCACTCTGGAATAATAGATAAACTTACCAAGCTGGGCATAAATCCCTACGTCACTCGATGGGTTGCTAACTGGATTACTGACAGAACCCAGACAGTAAAAGTAGCCGACTCCAAATCCAGCTCCAGACAAGTGACAAGTGGAGTACCTCAGGGTTCAGACCTGGGACCACTCTTGTTTGTCATCTACTTCTCTGAAGTACAGGCCAACAGTAAGGGACTCTGGTTAACAAAGTTTGCAGATGACTGCAAACTGGGAGCCATTACTGAATCCCCAAATGATGTGGATATTCTACAAAAGGGCCTTAAAGAAACAGATGCCTGGTGCCAGAGCCATGGGCTCAAGCTTAATGCCAAGAAATGTATAGTTATCCCCTTTGGAAAAAAACATGCACCCATGAATTACCACATAGGTGGCAGG